>NC_068569.1:46644695-46970405 GCF_025698545.1 Gossypium raimondii | reverse complement strand
CCTGAAAAAGGAGCACCACTTATCCCTTTGTTTACATCTTTTGGAACATTGCAGCTTTCTAATGGAGACTTTTCAAGGAAAGCCTCGCAATCTTTAAGGTTTAAAGCAGATATTGTTGTAAAGAAGTAACCCTTTGCATACTGCATATTGGGACGGTTTTCTCCAGCCCAACCTCGTCAACTGCTACACACTTTACTTTTGCTGAAGCCCCTGCAATCATGGAATACATTAAATAAGAAAATTTCTGTTAGTAAAAAGCGTGAAATAGAATTGAACCAAAGTAAATACTATACACACAATGTTCAAAGCTGCATTACCTGCTATGGGATAGTAATTAGAACCTGATTTGCATAAAACGATCCCTTCAACACCGATGGGGAGTAGCTGTTCTTTCTCTTCAGGCTTTTCTTCTTCTGGTTTTTGTTAGAACAACATATGGTTTTCTCTCATATTTAGCCTTCCCTCCCTCTTCTTCTAGCTTGGACTTGTAAGTGTATTTTTTTGCTTCATAATTAGGCATGTAATTAGTGCTTGGGTTGGCATCATAGTAGGGCTTTGCTTCTCCTTCTAGCTTTGAACCATACACTGGTTTTACTTCACCTTCTGGCTTTGGCTTGTAATCAGGGATTGGTTTTGCTTCTCCTTGTGGCTTTGGCTTGTAATCTGTGCTTGGATTTGCATCATATTGGCTGTGCTTTGAAGTTGAACCATACTCAACCTTTGCTTCTACTTCTACTTCTAGTTTAGGCATGTAAACGCCTTGTTTTTCACCATACTCAGGCTTTGTTTCTCCTTCTGGCCGTGGCTTATTGTAACCAGTGCCTGACTTTGCTTCTCCTTCTTCCGACTTTGCACCATGCTCGAGCTCTGCTTCTACTTCTAGTTCCGTCTTGTAAAGGCTTGGTTTTTCACCATAGTTGGGCTTTGGCTGAGGACTGCCGGCATCATAATGATCATCTTTAGATGAATCAGCTAAAGCAAGCACAAGCAATGACAGGAGGAGAAGCCATAAGAATGGCAAGCAAAGACGACGAGACAAAGCCATGACTGTAAACTATTTACTGTGCAAATGTGTAGACCAAGAGAAACAAATATGAATATTGCAGGCTCTCCTGCATTACGGCTTTTATAAGGGAAATATTTGGTGTAACAAAGCCATAATTAGTTGTTGCCAATGACTCATGAAAAATGTAGGAACTGCTAGCACGATTCATACCATGCGATTGTAGACTTGGTTACCACTAACTACCGTGCATAATTGCCAACATTACAAAGGTCATGTACACCAAATATCATGCAATCAGACAGGTTTTAGCCTTATATTCCAAAAAATAACATTATGTGACACTTCATTGTGAATAAGCACTAATAATTTTATTCAAATATAATTAAATAATAATTCATTATAAATAAATACTTGAAATTTTAAATTTAAATTATGTTTTTTCTTGGTATTATAATGATTTAAATTTAAGGAAAAGTGAACACTCTACTAATAAGCAATAACTTAATATTACTAATATTAATATTTAATTATAATAGTTATAATTAATTAATATTTAATTATATTAAATATATTTATTAATAAGCACTAATAATTTCGCCTATTGTGGAAAATTTTCCATTGCTGCCTCCCGTAGAAGTCTGGGCCGTGTCTCAGTCGCAGTGTGGCTGATCATCCTCTCGGACCAGCTACTGATCATCGCCTTGGTAAGCTATTGCCTCACCAACTAGCTAATCAGACGCGAGCCCCTCCTCGGGCGGATTCCTCCTTTTGCTCCTCAGCCTACAGGGTATTAGCAACCGTTTCCAGCCGTTGTTCCCCTCCCAAGGGCAGGTTCTTATGTCACGGGCCGCAGTTCGAAGCCCGTGACCATCTTACCAAATGCATCCAATGGAGGTCTTGGGGATTATTTGGCCCACGAGAACTGACCCGATTCAAAGAGCGATTAGAGAAGCTAGTCAGATTAAAGCCTAGTTGGCCCGATAATGAAGACATGGCAACTTAGGTTGATATGGTAACTAATCTTAGAAGATAGAGGGAATCATATCTTGTAAAGATTAGATTAGATTTGATATGGCATGTCTTGTAAATCCCTAAAATAAAGGGATATGGCTAATCTCGTCCGTCGATGTAACTGTATCTTGACCGTCAGTTTTGGGGGAGCTCAACTATAAATAGAGAGCCTCCCCCTCAGTTGTACTCACTCCATTCATTGTTTCATTATTCTTTGTGAATAAAAGAATAGAGAGCATTTACTCAAACACTTTGCGAGCATTCTTTCTGTTGTTCTTCTTTTGGTATAAATCGCTTCCGCTCTTCAATTTGGTGCCTTGGAGGAGTTCTTAAGGAATCCTCACTTGAGTTAAGGCTGACTTAGGCGAGTTTGGACGAACGGATCGCCTAAGGCCGCACGGATCGCAAGAGAAAAATCTAGCCCCGTGACACTTACGCGTTACTCACCCGTCTATCACTGGAAACACCACTTCTCATCCGACTTGCATGTGTTAAGCATGCCGCCAGCATTGAGCCAGGATCGAACTCTCCATGAGATTCATAGTTGCATTACTTATAGCTTCCTTGTTCGTAGACAAAGCTGGTTCGGAATTCTCTTTTATTCCAAGGCATAACTTGTATCCATACGCTTCATATTCGCTTGGAGTTCTCTCCCGTCCCTACTCCTGTCGTTGTTCCATCACCGTTCATCATTGTTGACCCCTTTCATCCCCATCCCGCCATTCAACATTGCCAACTCATCCACTCCCATCTTGAAAAACAAATTTTCCTCCCCTCCCCTGCCGCCATTCATCATCGCTAGTGCCTCCCGACTTGACGTTCATCATTGTTGACCTATCCCCTCCCCTCTCGCCATTTATCATTGTGGAACCCCACCACCACCTCATATTTTTTCAACAATATTAAAAGTATCCATTTTTTCTCCCTTGATCTTGTAATTGGGATTTTTAGGATTTTTACATACACGCGTGCACACATATATATTTCTTGATTTTTTAAGAATAAATAAATATATTTCTTGGTGTTCTAATGTTTTTTCTTTATTCATTTGGTGCATTCTTTTATAACAAACGGTTTATGGAATTTATTTTAAGCATTTTTATTAGAAAATGTATTTTTGTTATATCATCTTTTTATTTTATTTTATTTAGTTTTATTCTGTTTAATTTCCATTATCCCTTCAAGTATAAAGAGTTACTTGTTTCACATTCTCATGTTAACAATAAGTTGTACAAGGATATGCATTTTCAGTTATAACATTAATGGACTAATTTTCTTTTTTTTTTTTTTTTTTGTTTTCATCTTGAATTGATGTGTATAGGATTCACAAAAGACTTTCCATTTCAAGTAAATAAATTGAGAAGTGTAGAACATAGGTAAGTTGCTTCTTAATTAGTTTAAGCTTATTCATTTAACTTTCAGCCAGGATATTTCTTAACATATAAAATTGTCTTATTAATGAAGTTTGACTAATGTCATTTGTTTGACACCCTTTTGGTTCCTCTCAATATTTTTTGCAATATTAATTTTATTGCAAGGGAAAGGGCATTGTTGACGACTTGATGTCAAAGAATAATTGATTTTGGTTTTAGAATTGATTAAAATTCAATTTAATTAATTAGATTTTTGTTTCTGCTAAGTAAAAGATCAATGATCTTTTTAAATGATGATCAGGGTGTAGATTTTGCAATTTAAATGACGGTTTTACACTTAGTTATTTTTATGATATAAACTTGCAATTTGCATTATGGTACACTTGGCACTTTTTGGTCTAAAGTTTATGATTTGAATTATATTGGTATTACTACTTGCTAATTGGATGTGAATTATTGTCTGGTTGAAGTTGAAAATAGTAAATATTAGGTAGAGGAACACATTTGATTTAGTTTAAATTTGCAAAATGGTTATGGTGGTGCTCATAGCAATCTACAGCATGACATCTCTTATTGTTTGACGTGTTACTATTTTTTGGTACTTTGTATAAATTTGCAAATGCCTTACGGTCTTTGAACAATGTTTCTTCCTTTGTTTTATGGATACTATGCTTTTAATATTGTAGGAATTTTATGGAGTTTGAGGGTAAGTTATGTTTAAAAAAAAAAAACAACAATGATGAATAAAAAAAGTTTAAGGGTAAATGTTTTATGGTCTTTGAAGAAGCTTTCTCCTTTTAGACCAAAAATAGAGTATTCACCACGTGATGCACATGACAAGAATGAAGCATATTGAATTCAGTAGTACTTGAATTATTGTTTATAAATGTAAGGGATGATGATAGGTACATATGGGAGATGCACTTTTACCGCTAAACCTTTTGTCTAATTATTAATGTTAAATCTTAGTACTTTGTCTAATTATGGATGTTAAACTCTTACTATTTTTTATCTTAATTTTTATTCCAATTTTTCTTTCGTTTTAGATATGGATTACATAATATAATCTAATTTTTTTATGTAAAGTCGGTAAAGTATAGTCAAATTCAAAGGAGTAAGGACTTGTATTTTCTTCATACAACATTCATAATGTCATCCAAATGGCTAAGAAGTTAAGACGAATGAATGCATTTGGAAATCTCTATACTATAAATTAATAAATTATATAATGATTTAAATAGAATATCGGTTTACCAATATTTATAAGGCTTTACCAAAATTTATAAGATTTTATCAATATTTTCAAATTTTCTAAACCTCATACCAAGTCTTAACAATAACAAAATTTCTATCATTTTACCGATATATTTAAGGATTTACTAAAATTTCTAAGAATTTATCAAAATATTTAACGAGTTACCAAAATTTCTATCGTTTTACCAATATTTATGAGATTTTACCAAAATTTTTAAAATTTTACCAATATTTCCTAATTTTCTAAACAACCAAATCTTAACAATTACAAAAGTTCAATGGCTTTATCAAAATATCTAATAATTTACCAATATATCTAACGATTTACCAAATTTTTTATTGTTTTACCAATATCTCTAACGTTTTACCAAAATATCTAACAATTTATAAATATTTATGAGACTTTACCAAAATTTATAATATTTACCATTGTAATAGCCCGTTTCTAGTGAAATCGGAACAGTGGTTTTGGGACCACAAATCTGAAGTGAAAATATTATTTTATTATTATTTTAATGTCTACAACATGTTAGTAGAGTCATATGAAAATTTCGTTAAGAAATTTTACCGTTTGCATGTTCAATTTGATAAAAACAACTAAATCGCGTAAAATTCAAAAGTTGTGTTCTATTAGCTAAAGGTATTAATTAGCTATAGAATTTTAAAGTGGAGGTTCTTATATGGTAATTAGACCATTTAAATGATAGTGGACAGTTATGAGATTGGTTCTATTGAAATTATTAAAGTTTTGAAAGGTTGTGTTGGTAATTTAGTAATAAATGTTAAAATAAACAAAACAAATTCTTTTAATTTTCAATCATCTTTTTCCTCCACCAAAAATGAAGAAGGAAGAACACCATTTAGGGCTTTGAAGTTTCAGTTTATTCTCTAGCTTGCATGTAAGTGCAGTTTTGTCTCGTTTTTAATGATTTTTATGTTTTTCGTATCGTTGTAGCTTAATCTAGATAATTTGGGGACAAATTTGCAAAACTATTGAATAGTTTGAGCTTCGCCATTGATGAATATGTTAGGTTTTTGAAGTTTAATGGAAGAAAATGAATCTTTGTTGTGAGTTAAACAAGTTTTGTAAAGTGATTTTTGATAAATTTGTCAATAAGGGGTTAAAATGAAAATGTGAAATATTCATGGTGTAATTTGTTAATTAATGAAATGTATGGATTGCTATGAACATATATGATATTCGACTAGGCTAAGGTGTGGATGAAATTGCATGAATTTCATTTTACGAGCCTAGAAACTAAATTGTAAAGTAGTCAAAAGTATAGGGGTAAAATAGTAAATTTTCCAAAACATGATTTTTTGGATTAAATTGATTAGAATAAGGTTTAAACTAGTTAATTTTGATTATATAGATCAAGAAAAGCAAAGTACTAAATTAGATCGGGGAAAAGATAAAGTGTTGGAGTAATTGATCGATTTTCTCCATACGAGTTTGAGATAAGTTTGTATGTTTATTAAGCATTAAATTATACTTTATTTAAATGCTTTATTATTATATTCTTGATGACACGACTACTCGAAAATATGCAACAAAGTTTCAGCGACTTTCGGATCCCGTTTGAACTTTAGGAACATATAGGATACAAATGACATGTCATTAGGGGTTACTGTGTTTTGGGTGCTGGTCTCGTACGTCCTACCAGTGGCTGAGTTTTTGGCATGTGTTGCGGTTACTTGACAACTTGTGTGAGCAGCACCGTGTAGCTACATCTTAACTGTTAGCTTGTGTGAGTAGGCCCATTTATGGCTCAAGAGAGAGCATTGATATGTGATATGAGACAGTAGTGGTGTTGACCACATGATGGCAAATAGTGTGCGAGATTCCTGTGTATCTGATATTATTCTAGTGGTTCAATGGGTAAGAGAAGAAAAAGAATTGGCAAATGCTTTAATTAGAATTGCTATGAAAGCAATTGAAAGGTATGAGTTATTGAATGATCGAAATATGCTTAGTCACATGCTTGAAAATGTGAATGCACCTAGATAGTTGTATTTATGCTATGATGTCTTGAGATGATTTGCTAGTTTATGTGATAATTAAAATTGAGTGGCTAATGTTGTTTAGGCTACGTCCAAGACATGTTGGATTGATTTTAAATGGAATATGCTTATAAATGGAAGTGGTAAGATTTAATTTTGAATTACAAACTTACTAGGCTTAATTGCTTACTTTTTGTTATTTTCCGTGTCTTATAGTGTTTCAAAAGCTCGTTCGGATTGAAAGTTGTCAGAGATCTCATCACATTATCTATCGGCTATTTTGGTACTTTCGGTATATATATATTGGTTTAATGGCATGTATAGGTCATTTTGGCTAATGATAGCCTATATGTTTTGTTATGTTTTAACCATTTGATTTGGCTTGAATTTGAGTATATTTTGTTGTACATATGTGTAATTGGTCTTATCATAATGATATATGTTTATCTTGTGTGTGAATGCTAGTTACGAATTGGTATTTTGGTATTATATAGATGAGTTTGATAATTGGCATATAGGTTAAGATTTAGGCACATTGGTGCATATATGTAGTTGATCATTTAGATGGATTTTGGTAACATAATTGGCATGTTTTGAATGGTCAATTGAGATGCCTATGGGCATCATGGTTGTTGGTGATGATGTTGCATGTTTTAGGCTTGATTTTGATTGGTTGAATGCCTATTTATGATGTGGTCATATGCTATTTGATATGTTTAGGTTGATTCAATTTTGGGTGAGAAATGTGGCTTAGAAAATGACATATTTTGTCCACACGAGCAGAGACACGGGCGTGTGTCTCAGTCGTGTGTCTGTAACCTATTTAGGAAGTAAGTTAGTAGCCTCACACGACCCAACACATGGGCATGTGGCTTGGTCATGTGGCACAAGTCAATATACCCTCTAGTTTTCACACGACCTAACATACGGGCGTGTGGCTTGGCCGTGTGATCCAAGTTAGTGAGTTACACGGGTGCGAAGACGGGCTGGGACAGGTCGTGTGTACCTATTTCGAATACCCACACGGTCTAAGACACGAGCGTGTCTCTTGACCGTGCGAGACATACGGCCTGGTCACACGGGCGTGTGTCCCCTGCATTTGAAAATTTTCAATGTTTTCTTAAAAATTTCTTGAGTTCACGATTTAGTCCTGATTTGTTTTTGTTGTTTTTTTGGGGCCTCGATGGTTCATATTAGGGACTATATGATTGAATTTGATTGGTTTCTTAAACGAATGTGTTGTGCAAATGAAATGTATGATTGTTTGATCTCTAAGTCTGGTAATGCTCCGTAACCCTATTTCGGCGTCGAATACGAGTTAGGGGTGTTACAAATATTTCCAAAATTTTTAAACCCTATACTAAATATTATCAATTACCAAAATTTCTAAAGATTTACCATTATTTCTAAGGATTCCCTAAAATATCTAACGATTTACCGAAATTTTTAAGGATTTACCAAAATATTTAACGATTTACCAAATTTTCTATCATTTTACCAATATATCTAATAACTTACCAAAATTTCTAATGATTTACTGTAACATCTCATAAAATGGGTTAGAAGAAATTGAGTTGTGAAGTCAAGAGTAGTCATCTCTCGATTTTGAGTTAAGATATTAGAAATTTTGAACAAAGAAATTGATCTGGTTCAGTGGTTAAGAGTTCTAGTTATGTGTGTGAGGTTCTAGGTTGGAATCATGTTTCTTAAAATTTTTCTATTTGATCAAACCTCTATTCTTGACCATATGGCATAAGTTCTATTTCCGATCAACTTATGACAATAATAAGCTTGCTAGTTCAATGGTTAAGCTTTAGTATACCCTCTAGTCTTGTGTTTGAGTCTCTGCGTAAGCAATGAGGAAATATTTCGTGCTATTCCGTAATTTTGTTTGTTTGGTTGGTTTAAAAAAAGGTAAGTTAAGTAATTTCTTTTTTAATTTTTTCCTGGGACATTCTCCTCCCTTCAATTTCTCTTTTTGTTTTTGCTTTTGTTCCAACCAACCAACTATACTTTTCTTTTCTTTTGCTTCAACATTTTGTCATTGACTCTTTCCATATTCGTTACGTCAACTCCTTCTAGGCTTTTAGTTTTTAGGCAAATTGTAAGTGATTCTGATTCAATTTTATTTGCTTGAGTTGATGATGGTTGAAGTTACGTTATTTTTGTTTGGAATGGATTTCTGATTTGTGTAAGTTTTTGTCAAACAAAGTTCTCAAAAGTAACATTCTTTCAACGTTCTAAGTTTGCACTGTTGATTTTGTGCGAGGTAAGCGTTAGTTTTCATTTTGAGATTTCATGTTGAACTTTTTCGACATAATTTCGAGATTGGATGCTAATCTTAACGATTTGTTTCGAATAAGTCGTTTGATCTGTTGTTGTAATGTAGTTTTAGGGACGAGGATTCTTCATTTTTGCTTCTGCATTGAATCAGTATTAAGTGGGTATAGGAAACCCCCTCTTCTTCTTCAAATTTTGGTCGTTAGAAAATGAAATTTTCGAAGCCATATGGCCCTGTTCCAGGTCATGTGTGTTAGAGTATACCCAAAGATAAATCATGAGATGGTTGTAATAACATACTTGATTTATCATGTTTATTAATATAAGGCGTTACCATTATTATTTCAGTTTCTTTTCTGTGTGTATAAATAAACTGTTTTATAATAATGTCCTAAGAATAATATGATTATTCTTAAAAGATCCTTAGTCAAGTATTATTGTTGGACAGGACAACGATAATGCATTAAGACTAACATGTAGTTGATTGATGATAAAGAGTTGTCATTGATATGGAATGTCAGATTTGATGCATGAATATGTGTGTTAGAGAACAACATATTGGACTGACCCATTATGAGTATGTTTCTTGGATTATTATGTAATTGCCACGACATTACTCATAGTGATTAATATGTATATGATCCTTAGACTTGAGATCATCATAATCCCAAATATCGTGAGTAGTATATTTTGATACAGTCAAACGTATAATCAGAATCGGTTGTTCTATAAAGGTGATGTTGGATATACCACAATCGATGTAGAGGGATATGGTTGGTCGATATAGAATAAGTCCCTCCTACATAACGGGAGTAATATCTTAGGCCACTTGATTAAGTGAGACTAAAAATGCATGGCCATGCTCAAATAAGTTGATATGAGATGTCATACTTATTTGTATATCGTAGTCTGCTTAAGATATCAAGGAACATGGAATGGACTATACAAGTGTGACTATTCCATGACTTGTGTCCAATCCAGAGATAAATGAGTTAATGATTATTGCATAAAAGGTTAATCATAAAAAGGTTATGTCGAATCATGATCTCTTGTGACTTAGGTAGCAATGATGCATTGCTAGATGCCACCCATTGTTTGTAACATTGGAATCATTCTAGTATTACTGCTAACGTTACGAGAAACCTCTGTGGTCACACCCTATAGTTGAAATGAACGGAATAAACCATAGTTGGTATTGTTTTTGGGTATCGCTTGAATTAAATTAATTATAGAATTAATTTAATTCGGTAATCAAATTTCCAACACATTATGTACAAGGTTGTTGTACGCATAATGAGAACATGAATTTGGTTAGCATATGAATTCAAATAAATATATGGTTTACCGAAATTATATTATAATTAATATAATTATAATTTTCGGTTTAAAATATTATTATATTTATTTAATTCCTAAAAGCCCTAAAATAAAAGGATATATAGGAATCCTGTTTTTCTTTGTTTTTGGCTCTAGCAGCCGTCAAAGAAAAATCACTTTCAAAACTATTTTGGGGATTTTTTTCGTTCGTAGTCAACTAGGTGGATTGCGTAAAGGTCGGAGTCTCGATAGATTACGGCTTGGTTCGACTGTAGATCAGACTACACGTTGTTGAGAAGTTGTTGTCTATTCAGAAAAACATTAGGTAATTTCGTAACCTTTTTCACCCCGATTCGTTCCTCACACATGGATCCGTGGTTAGGGTCGCCGATTTTAAATTTTTTCGCTGCGCCGTAGGGGTGCCGGCGATCCAACAATATGGTAGGCCGTGTAAACCACACGGTCGTGTGCCAGGCCGTATAAACCATATAGTCGTATACCAGGCCATGTGGCATGCCATGTAACTCACTGTTTGCGGATTAAGACCATACAGACAGGTGACATGGGCGTGTGCCTAGGCTGTGTGTGGTTATGTGTTATGCAGGGTTCACATGGCCCAATGACACGGGCGTGTGTCCAGGCCGTGTAACGCATTGATTGTGAATTAGGACCACACGGGTAGGTGACACAGACAAGTTCACAGGCGTGTGCTGGACTGTGTTGAGGCACACGGGCCAACTATCCAAGCCATATGAAACCACACGGGCGTATGGACCAATATTTGAAACTTTTCCCTCAGGCCGCAAGTGTTGTTCGAAACGAACACAGGCCTACTGTAAGGTCCGTATGATTTGAATTAGGCTATAAAACTTGATATCTGATGATCTGATTGTAACACACCTAACCCGTATCCATCGTTGGAACAGAGTTATAGAGCATTACCGGAGTTTACAGAACAAATAGAAAAAATTTCAAACATTTCACATCATATAATATTCATGTCAGAAACCAATCGAAATCAAATATATTGTCTCTTATATGAGCTTTCTAAGCCCAAAATACGCACTAAAAATAAGTCGGGACTAAATCGGGTACTAAAAGAATTTTTTAAAAAATATTAAAAATTTTCAAAGCTGCAGGGGTCACATGACCATGTGGCTAAGCCATGTGAATCACACGGTCAGGAGACACGCCCGTGTCTCAGGCCGTGTGAACATTCGAAATAGGGACACACAACCGTATCCCAGCCCGTGTCTGTGCCCATGTAACTCCCTAACTTGGGTCACACGGCCAAGCCACACGCCCGTGTGTTAGGCTGTGTGAGCATACTGACTTGCTTAATTTAAAAGATACAAAGGCAGTTTATGTAATTTAGTCTTTTTTATCAATTTAGGCATGTAAACGGTAAAATTTCTTAACGAAATTTTTATACAATATTTTTATCATACTGTAGACTATAAAATAATATTAAACTAAAATTTTTTTACTTTGAATTTGTGGTTCCGAAACTGCTATTTTGATTTAACTGAAAACGGGTTGTTACACTGATGATGAACAACTTGTGATCTGTACATATATCTGCTATGTTTGAACCTAAATAAGTAGGGCTTGTCAGAACGTAATGTGCTCTTTCTTAATGCATACGAACTATCCAGGTACGATCTGTATTCTATTAAGTTTGATGGTACGCCTCTACGTCACTCTGTTGATTAAGAAAATGTGATATCCAAATATGTTGAATCGATTGATATTGATTCATATATATATAACCATGCATGTGACTTCATGACAATCTGATGTGATCTGCTGAGGTTTGATAAATTTGTTTTACAAAGCATGGACTCTCATGCCTACTGATTCTGTTATAGTTTGATAGCATGACCTACATACTTATTACACTAACTCTGTATGTGCATACCATGACATACTGCATGGGATTTGGGATGATGTGAAAGGAGGAAATTTTTGGCAGTTTAATAATCTGCATTATCTAGTGGTTTATCCACAATTCTGTTCTAGCAGCTTGCCTGCAGTATAGTGGCTTGACCAAATGTATTTAATCTAGCAGTTTTAATTGCAAAATACTGGTAGCACTGAACACAATTATCTATTGGTGTGATTCGGCTGGACTAGTTTTGGGGGAACTCTATTTTGGTATGTAGTGGAGTTGGGTAGGATGTTTTATGATAAATCTATATTTTGATTTGTTTGAAAAATACCGCATCTGCATAACACACATCCTCTGCATAGCTCTGTTTGGTTTTGCTCTGTTCTGTCCTATTCTGCTCTGCTCTGTTCTGTTTGTTCTGCTTTGTCCTGTTCTAATTGGGTTGTGTTGTTCTATTATATTACACTTGCTATTAGATTCGCTGTGTTTATTCTGATTTATATACTATGTTTTGTTAACTATAATTGATGTTGGTTATACACTGGGCCTTATAGCTCACCTTTTGTTTTGTTTTTGTGTGTTCAAGTAAGTCTCTAACTTTGGACCGGATGGTGTGTGGGAGCTAGGATTGTTTTGCAATAATGTAAAAAAAAATTTGGTCTTTTGAGGTTGTAATCTATTTCTGAGCTCATATTAGTTTTTGCTAAATTCATCAGTAGTTGATAATTTCTAACACTAAACTACAAAATCACTCAAGTCGACAAAATGAATTTTGATTCTCAACGTGAAACTTTGAAAAGAGTTTTCACCACGAATCAAGTAAAGTTTTGAATATTTTCTGAATAATTACTGAAATCAATTTTCAATACGTTGGTGTAACCCGTCCAGATTTGACTTGAACTCCTAGGCTGGGTTTGGGGTGTTACATTTACCAAAATATCTAACAATTTACCAAATTTTCTATCATTTTACCAATATTTTCTAAGATTTTACTAATATTTCCAAATTTTCTAAATTCTACATCAAGTCTTAACAATTACCAAAATTTCAATGACTTTACCAATATTTCTAAGAACTTACCAATATATATCTAACAATTTATATCTTTTATCAATATTTATGATACTTCACCAATATTTTCAAATTTTCTAAACACCATGTGAAGTCTTAGCAATTACCAAAATTTCTATGACTTTACCAAAATATCTAATGATTTACCAAAATTTCTAAGGACTTACCAATAAATCTAACAATTTACCAATATTTCGAGAATTTACCAAAATATCTAACAATATATCAAAATTTCCATCGATTTACTAATATTTTGAAACTTTACCAATATTTCTAAGAATTTACCAAAATATTTGGCGATTTACCAATATATCTAACGGTTTATCAAAATTTATAAGGATTTACCGATATGTCTAACAAATTATCAAAATTTTAAGGTTTTACCAAAACATCTAATGATTTACCAAAATTTTAATGTTTCACCAAAATATCTAACGATTTACCAAAATTTCTAAAATTTTACAAATAGTTCCGATTTTCTAAACCTTATACCAAATCTTAACAAGTACCAAAATTTCTCTAACTTTACCAAAATATCCAATGACTTATCAATATATCTAAAGATTTACCAATATTTCTAAGGATTTATCAACATATTTGAAGATTTTACTAATATTTTGAAATATCTAATGGTATACCAAATCTTAACAATTATCAATATTTCTAATGATTTTATCATAATTTGTATGAATTTACCCATATTTTTTGGATTTACCAAATTATCTAAGATATTATCAATATTTCTATCAATTTATCAATTTTTATACTGAATTTACTAAAATATCTAACATTTTACCAAAATAATTAATTTATCAAAATACCTAAAACTTTTTATTTTTATTTTTATTATTATTATGAATATAACCAAACCTCAAACATTGTATCAAAATTCTTAAAATCTCTATTTTAACCGGTAACCTATAAGCATTTTGTGAACTTTTTATGTAGGAGCGTACTGGTGGAAGTGCCGGAATGGCACGCTGCACGGTTTAATTCAAAAGAATATTCCAACACAAAAATAAATTTAAATATGAACCAAATAATTTCACCTTCTTTCTCATTTAAAAAATTATAAAAAAAAAACAACCCTAAAATTATGTCGCCGCCGCAGCCTAACGGAAAACCCCAACAACCGATTTCCCGGCGAATTGTCCGAATTACCGTTACTGACGCCGACGCTACCGACTCTTCCAGCGACGAAGAAGCGGCCCCTCCGAAGAAAATCCAAAAGCGACCGAAGAAAAAGCTTGTCAACGAAATCACTATTGGAGTTTCGACAAAAGAGAACGACGTAATAGCTGGGTCGAGCCACAGCAAGGTGAAGAGGTACCGAGGGGTTAGACAAAGGCCGTGGGGGAGATGGGCGGCGGAGATTAGGGACGGAAGGAGGATGAGGCTTTGGCTGGGGACTTTCGATACGGCGGAAGAAGCTGCCGTTGCTTATGATCAAGCGGCGGTTAAGCTGCGTGGACCTAACGCTCCTACTAACTTTAAGTTGCTTGATTGCAACGCTGTTCAGTCCTGAATTTTCTGTAAATGTTAACCTTCTTTATCCCCTTTTGCCCTTTGGTGTTCTCGATGTTTATGTTATTAGGGCTTTTTAGTTTTTGTATCTTTGACTTTATGCATGTAATAACCTGCGAACATTTGTTCCTCTTGTTTTCTCCTTCATCGGATCATGATATTGTACATCTTTTTTAACACCATTTCCTACTTTGTAAACTAGAACTAACGATTTTTGTTAACTAAATTTGAAGAAGCGTTCAAAGTTCAAGGTAATTTCACCATCCTTTCTCCTCTTGTAAACCTTAAAAATGGTGTCAGAAATTGAACTGCCACGAGCAACGCGATTATTTCATATTTTGTTTTTTTTTCAGGTGGAAGAATGTAAAGCAAAGAAAACCAATCTGCTAAAGGTACATATGTCCTTGCTTTGACTTGGTTTTTGTTTCTTTGAAATTTTCTTTACCATTTTTGTTTTTATGTTCTTTTATGTTACTTTGAGTTCTTGGAGGTAGCCATCACGTCAGTTGTTTTCTTGTTCATATTTTGACTCTTGTTATTGGAAATTTTTATTCTATCACCGATCAATTTGTGTTAAATTTCTAAAGTCGGTAGATTTTTAAGGAAATTTGTCTTCTAATATAGAAGTGAATGAATAGTTATTGATTTGTAAATGAGTGAAAGTTGAAGCAATTGGGATTCTTAGTACTTATCAAATATAGATGTTTAAGTTAATTATGCACTTTCCCCATTACTGATAGAGTACAGCGAATGTTTTTGAAATTTTGACCAGAAGTAATTTTATAGGATATAAAATGGTTAAATTTCAAAGCAAGAAGCTCAATTCGTCGAGTGGATCTATGGATGGAGTTTATGTAAATGTGATGTTTGTAACTTGTGTTCTCATTATTGGTTAAGGTGCTTTTGAAAGGAGCAGGAATGCCAAAGTGGTAGTACAAAGGGCACGGCATCCTCAGCTGAGTAAATATACCAATTCTGCTGTTTCCTGACACCTTATGTCTTCATTTCTTCCAAAAGGTTGGTTACGTTCATCGATGATTGAGTATTGTTGGTTAGTAATGTTTTGAGATGTTGTGCAATGTTTTTGTAATGTTTTTGTTTATTTAGATTTCTCTTGGGTGCAGTATGCCCACATTGATCATATCAGTTTTCTCATGCTGAAGCCTTTAGGCACCATTAATGATGGATTCTGATGTAATATAACTTTTAACATACATATGGAACCTCATAGAGTGGAATATATACATCTTTGTAAAACTAGGGTCTGCTGGAGGAGAGTCTTGTTTACAAACTAGCCATCATTCAACCTTTCGGCTCAAATGGGGAAGAAAGTGATCTAGAATTCCCCACAAGCAGTTTTGATCGAACCTTGTCTCCCTGCCACTTACAAGGGTTTATCCTCGTGATAAGTGTTACTAGAAACAGATTATCAAATATTCATGTATATATTTGGTCTGAGTGAGAATTAAGAGATCTAGTTTCTGAATTCACCTAAATCTCGTTAGGGCTCTCTGTGTTGTTGGCTTGCTCATCTTGACAATGTTGTGAGTTTTACTTGCTTATTATGATCTGTAGATCAAGGCAAATCTCTAGTTCTGCTGCCTCCTCATGGATAGTACCATCAAGGATACAGAGTTGTGGATCCAAGTGACTCGAAATGGTGGCAACAAGCTCTACTAATAATCCCTGGGTGCACAGTTATAACATCCGAGGCTATCAGAATCAAAATCTTAGAGGGGAATTCAATTCATACTACATTCCGAGTAATCTGGTATGACTCTGATACATAATTTTGAGTCGAGCTTAGTGAGAAAATATGAGACATGCAAATTTTGAATGAGGAAGCAATAATATGGCCTGTTGATTACTCTGTTGGTACCAATTCGATGACTTGATAAACCTCTGTTAGGCCTTGTTTTGTAGCAGGATGGAAATGGGTGCCCAAGTAATTGTAATTAGGTTGACTGAAACAGGTCGATATGGTGTTTATGTAATTCTCAAGGGGTGAATATGTTCACTCATAAATACTTGAAATAATGGTATAAGCAAATTTTTTTTATTAAGTGTGTATCTCATATATTTCCGGTGCTCCTCCCATGTTTAACGATTGCTTTAACATCATCTTTGGAAAGTGAAAACTATTGAAGAAATTATGGTAGGAAGATTTACGCAAATAGTGCAACTAAGGTTCGTCAAGAGCCAATACATGATTAAAGCAGATATCTTAATCAAGTATTTTTTCTTAATTGGGTGGGATGGTTTGAACACAGTTGTCTAATAAAGGCTTTAATTACCATTTTAATCAAGTTTTTTATATAGTAGTTTTTAGGTATTAATGAGACGGCTATGTTGGTTATCAAGCTTAATGTTTGATTGCAAGATGAATAGAGTTCTGTTAATCTGTACTCATCTTTTATTAAGTAATTAAGCATGCTTTATTAGGCAAATGAAGTAAAACAAGAGTGTTCAGAACAATTGAGTGTAGTGGATTGGACTATGCGTTACACATTTATTCAGTCCTAATTCTCGAGCCCACAACAAAACAATTGTTCGGCTCAAATGTACAACCCTTTATAATTTATGAATTTCCTTCCGTTCCCTCAATGCCCTCAATCTATGACTCATCCACCTCATCCAATCTCTTCCTCAAAAGCCAAAGTTCCAATGGTGTTTTTCGTTTCAATATAGCACTCTATTTGAGGCATTTCTTTAACTTTACAATTTCTTTTTTTATCTAATTCCATGCATTAGTTTATTCGATTTTTGAAAAAAAAGTTTGAATCAAAGTTATGAATTTTTTTTCTTCTCTCTTTGAAAACTTTCTATCTTGCAATCTGTTTAAAAAGTTTAAAAAAAAAAATCTAAAAAGGCTTAGCAATTGACCCAGAGTGGAAGGAATTTGCCCAACAAGTATATACTAAACTTTGTCAAATTGCCCATACTCAAAGGTATAACACCAGTGACATTACGAGACCTGTGATCATTACAAAATAAGTCAAAAGAAGGGAAATAACACAGTTTGGAGGGTGGATTACTTACATACTAAGTCGGTGAAGATTGGTTTCAACTAGCATATTGCTCTCCCTACAGATTATGCTTGACAGCCTTTGGATGATCGGATCAAACTCCTCAAGCAGTCCTACAGTCAATCTCCAGTGTAGACAACAATCAATTGCTTAAAACATTTAACATTAGTTACCAGATCGATAATCAACTTGGCATCCACTTTAAAAACTTGTTCAGTATTCCAATTTAAAATCCATTCAGAAGGCTAAAATATTTAAAATATATTTGAATTTGATCTCTTTTTAAGTTCTTATATTCTTTTATACCTCAATAGATATTTTATGCATATTTATATATAATAGATTGTTTAAATATATATTAAGGTTTAAAACCTTTTTATACTATCCCAAAACCCTTGGAGAATATATGCTTTAGTGGGTTTGAATTTAAATGATAAAAACTCAAGTAAAATTTTTAAGTGTTGAATTAGGTCACGTTTGAAGTAGGATCTCGTCGCATATTTTTTTAATTCAACGGATGTGGTTAAAAGATAAAAATGAAGAGATTGTAGCTATCTGTTTAAGCCACGTCAAAAACTAAGAAATTATGGTGGTGACTAGAACTTCTTAAATTGATTGTCAAATATGTTGCTATTCTCTAGAAATCGGTTATCGAATATGTTGCTACTATTTGGAAATCGGTTTCTTCCCTTTTTTTTAGTGTTGAAACTGGTTGAATTGGTTAAAATGTAAACATATGTTTTGAAAAACTCAATATAGAAAACAAGAATGTTTGCATAGCGAAATTTTAAAATTACTCTTAAAATCGAGTCATTGTGTTGTTTATGACAATAAATTTTACCAAATTTAGTATATGTGTTGTTCACTTAGCAAATCTTACTGGTTCTTGACTTTCAACTAACATGGTCTTTTTCCTTATACTCAAAACCTTAGTTGCTCAGAGGGCTCTAATTTCTTGAATCAATCACACAATGAAAAGTTAATTCTACTATAGATAAAGAAATCAAATATCAAGATAGAATTTATTTAGGAAATAATGTCACTATATTTCAGCAAACTAGCTATGCTCGATGATGTGTCTATCTGACTTAACCCATAGTCCTTATTTATAGGGAAAACTACAACAATTCTATTATAACAAGAGACAAAATAATAATATTTTAATAGAAAATATGGAGTCCCTTTGAGATTTTTTATGGTGGGCAGTATACACACTGAAAATACCCAATGTGCTACCAACCCCATATATAAGAGGGCTTATTAGGCCTTTCTTGTATTGAGTACAATTTTATGAGTTTTTTGATCTTTAAACTAATTCATATATTTTATCCAACCCAATAACCAATTTGCTATTCTCAAAATATTATTTCTTTAATTAATTATATCAATTAAATTATTTTCTCAACCTAATTCAATTCCATTAAAGTTATGACGACTTTACTGTACTAAAATTTATGAGTAAATAAATTTAATTGTCTCGTTTTGTACCAATGCGTTGACTACTTAATTTAATTTTCACTTTCCTCAATTATTTATTTACAATCAAATAAAAATAATTCAAAGAAAGTGCATTTATCATGGATAGTAATAATGCAATTTATTTATGTTTTTGTTGTTTTCATTCATTCAACATATTAGTTCTAATTGCAATCTGAATGTAATTGTGTTGAGCTAGTAGATTGACCTATTAATCATATAATTATGACTCAAATAATTTATAATTAAGTTTTGACTCTTGTCTATTAATTACAATATTATTTAATCATTAAGTCAATCCCCAAAAAGTATCATGACTGAACTCTCCCTTATTATATATCATTACAAAAGCAACTTATAATTATGCTTGTCCAATGATCATGTCATTAGAGTATTATTCTCATAGGATATCATTAACCTCTTTGAGTTAAATTTTGTAACACCCCACGCCCGACCTGTCCTCCGGTTTTGGGTATGAAGTGTTATAAGTGAGTCTATACTTAAATTCGGCTAATGTAGTTGCTAATAAACATTCTAAAAATGAAAACTATCTAATAATGAAAGTTAAAATAATAGTTCTTACAACTAAGGTATTAAGCCACTAAATGTTTAATCCTTCAAATTGTTTTTATTGCTAATCAGACTGTTTGTTTACAATGTGCCTCTTAAAACTCTTATCAGGCTAACTCCCACGTCCCAAATCCTAAGGGCGCTATCTAGATACAATCCATTAGCTCCTAGGAGAAGCTTTCATTAGTAACCCCTTCCTATGTGCATGACTCCATCTGTCTGCGATCCTTGATTTCAACTATTTGGTTTAGTCCATCCTCGAAGTCCTCGTCCAACCTTGCAAGTCCTGTGAACATAATTCAACTCTGTAAGTTCGAATGAACTTAGTGAATTCCTTTATCACATCATAAATAAACCCTATCGCACGAGGGTAAACAACGTAAATAAATTAAATATAAATACTCCCTGCTCACCCAAGGCGAATATTTGACATCAGGGTGGCGAACTTCACCTAATCATTTGAGCTACGCGACTCGTCTTGAAGCATTCCTTTGGTCAAGATCTCCATTCGACTATAACCCAAATACCTCACCATATCAGCGAGTTCTATCCATACTTCATGTCTTGCCTTTCCTTACACAAGGTGTTTGTCGACCTTAAACTGACTTGGTTGTTCGCCAAGTTCCCATTAGGGACCCTTATGGTAGCCTTTCAACTATCCAACCAACAATTCTTAGAGCATACCTTCATTGGTAGACTTGGTCGTGCTAGTCCCTTGTAGATTCTTTCTATCCATACCGTAGTCTTGAAAAACTTGTTGACATCTCAGTTTCGTGCTGACCTTCAACAGGTTTCACCCCTGTAGAGAACCCATAGTTTATCGTTCCAGTGGCTATGCGATTATGCCATATTACTTACTTGTTTCCTTCCTACAGAGTTATCCTTTTTATGATGTATCCATACTAGACTTTCCCCAAAGAAGAATAGTCTTCATAAACATTTTGTCCTTTGGATAGAACCTTTATCTTAGGAGTACATCCCCTAATATTCCTATGAGATACACTACTCACGTACAAATTTATTGAGCTCTTCCTGGTTGCTTTTCTTTTCAAATCCTTGCTCATGATCCTTGGATAATTTCCTTTCCTACATTTCCATAACTAGACCAACTTCTACATGAGCCTACTTTCTCTAATTCTCGTTGGGTTTTTGCCATGCCTTATTAGCTTCCATCACTTTTGGTGGATTCTTAAAAGTCTGCTTTCCATACTTATGCTTTTCTTAAACTCTTCCCCCATCTATGTGGTTTTCCCATACTTGGCGCACAGACCCTATACTCTTCACTTGAGGTCCTGGCAGACTTCCCACGTCTATTTTTTGGTGGACTTTATAGGGTGCCGTAGCCGAGTTGTGGTCTTATACCCTTTTTCCTCTTTTCTATTGTCCTGAAGAACTTACTCATATTTATTTTCCTAACGGACTTACTCTATTCCATGTTTAATGTCTCAACAGGCTATCTCTATTTCGTGTTTAATGTCCCAATGGACTATCTCTCTATAGATGCCATGGAGTCTTTCATCCGTGGTCTTACACCTATCCGCCATCTTAGTGTACTATCTCATGATGCCATGGAGTCTTTCAGTCATGGTCTTACTCATCATATCTGGATGGCATAATGTCTTTCATCAATGGTCTTAGACCGCGTACCTAATACCATTTACCTTGCTTTCATGGCGTCTTTCATCCACGATCCTATGCTATTATCATTATCGTGTATCATGCTATCATGACATCTTTCGTCAATGGCCTTAGGCTACGTACTTCATATCAGACTTCCATAGCATCTTTCATTTTTGATCTTATGCCATATACCTTATACTAGACTGCCATAGACTTTCATCTATAGTCTTACGCCATATATCATTATCACATTGTCGCTCCAAAGGACTAGTCGATACCGTCGTCGCGCTAAATACCATTCCATAATTTCCTTTTCCAAATCCTCCTATCATTATCTCTTTTACACCACCTAACCTTGATGCTTGAACACCACAGTGTTCCCTCCGTAAGGTCCGGAGCTTTACCCGATGTGGTAACTAAAGGTTTTCTCCTCATTTCTCTCCTAACTTCATCTATCCATAAATGTTTTTCCCACAGACATGCAATGCATGCTCATGTCATCATATTATCATGCTCATGCAAACATGACATACTTAACAACGTAACCATAACAACATGTTTAGAGTTTTAGGAACTCACTTGAATCATTTATTGTTCCCATAGCTTAACTTCCTCGATTTAAGCCTTGAACACCAGAGCTTCTATTCCCCTGGCAGTAGATAAGCATTCAAACCAAAAACCATGAGTTATACTCAATATCTCAACTTAAACCTATTTTTCAGAAACATGCAGAACCCTTAAGACAGTTTTGGAAATCCACAACTTCATCTCTTAACTCTTACATCCACAAAAAGGTTAAAAACCTTACTCGCATACTGTTTTCCCTACTTTTCCAGCTTCATCCTCATGAAGTTTACTCTATATAGAACCTTTTATGGCTATTCCTTTTTTGAGCTACCAAAGAAGATGAAGAACGGGAGAAATTGAGACAAGGTTGGGAAGAAAATCATCCCTAAGAGCCATCTCCCAGCTATATATAACCCTTCCTGTGCTTCTTCCAACCTCATGAGAGCCGTGCATCACTAATTATTATGCCTCACACTAAGGAATCGGTTGGTTCCACCCTAACCAAACCAAAATTGAATCTCAACCATGTCCAATTTGGTTTCCAGCTTTCCTTTTTCTTTCAATATATCCCGTCACTTTGCAGTCTCTTTCAATTTAGTCCCTTAACCATTCTTAATTTTGGGTTATTAGAAATCTGGGTGTTACAAATTCGTTCATCTAATATGATTCTACTTTATCTCATGGTAACCATTGCATCTTCCACAATAAAAAAGACTATTACTAACACATAGTGATAAAATCATTTATCTTAGACTAATGACCTGTAACCACATTCCTTTTCTATAAATCATATAATGCTAGTGAGATGATACAATTTACTCTTTATTGAGATATGATTTCCACTATTGCAAGTGAACCCATACCATACATAGGTTATATACCTAACATATCAGCTTTCAGCTATGATACCAATTGAGCTTAGGCTTTCAATATATCAAAATATACAAGCTACATACACATGGCCAGTCACTTATTCAAGACTGAGGTAAATAACACAATGAACTTTACAAGTGAATAAATTCATAAATGAATCTAGGATGAATTCAACTTGGGTTTTGTTTGATATATTGTCAATCCTATCGCATCTTTTTCTCTATCCTCTTGAGAGTCATCTACTTCGATACACAAGATAATGTATCTCTCCAATTGGACTTGATAGACAACATAATAGTCTCTTGAATCAATTTTCTCAATTTTGATTCTTCATACTATGAACCATTTAGATTACCTACTAATATAAGTTGTCTTATTGTATCACAATTTAACCACATGGTGCAACTTGATATTAGTTAAACATTAAGTAATTAGTGAGCCAATATTTGCTTTTACATTTTTATTTTCATGCAAAAACCATTGAGGACAGTTATACAGAAGATAATAATTTAAACAATAAAATTTTATTAACCAATCTATTCGAAAAATTACAAGTATTAATGACGAGACAATTACACTAAGGGCATCATATCCCAACATGTTTCTCAATGCAAATCCTATATGGCATTATCAATGGTGGATTGCTGTTTTTTTTTTTCTTCATTTTTATTTTAACCGTTGGTTTAAAAGGATCCCATGGGATCCCGCTATAATGGAATCTTTAGATAGATGCCACCGTTGAATTATATTAAAAAAAATGTGTAGTAAGTTAATAAAATATAAGTAGAAAATATAATTTGTTGTTTGATAAAAGTAATTATTAGTTTAAAATTATTGATTTTTAATTCTAATATTATCATATATATTATATTTAATACAAGGTACAAAAGCACAATACTGCAACAAGTGGCGCATCATGTTTCTTCTATTATTCTTTTTTTAAAGGTAATTAAATAAATAATTTATTCATTTAAGTTAAATTCAATGGATAAACTAACATTTTCAAAATTTTAATTTAATTAACTATTTATTTTAAATATAAAACTTTTAAAATATTCACTTAACAAATTGTTATAGATAATATATAATTAAAAATAAAATTTATTTAAATTTCTATTTATCTAATTAAGATAGGTTAAGAAAAATATATTTATTTATTCTTTTAAAATTAATTTTTTAAAACATAAGATCTAATATTTTAAAAAGTTTACGCGTACAAATCCCATCTAATTACTTAACCTTTTAAATATTTAATGAAATTTCAAACTAAAAATATAAAAATGATTTAATTTCAATTTATATTAAAAATGTTTATCTTAAAATTAAATTTAAAATTAAAAGGTTCCATTAAAAGAAGTATTTTGAAATAAAAATTTAAAAGAGTCATCAAAAGCGTATTGTAACTCATTAAAAGGTAATCATAAAATTATCTTGTAACTCATTAATGTCTTGTTTGGTTATTAGTGTAATAAAATGAAAAAAGAACTTATTTCTTACGTTTGCATTATAATAGTTAGCCATAAAATAAAGAATAATTAGTACAAATTTAAACTTGAAATCATAAAGATGAGTAATAATTATTGTAAAAAATAAGACATCTTCAAAATAAGAAAAAAAAATCCTTCTCTTTACTAAAAATAAACTATGGGAGTGGCTACTGTCACATGTGAAATGGTATGCGAATTGTGCAAGGATACACGTCGGATCAAATAATAAAGTGATGAGTGAGTATCGTTCCCACAAGGATTGGATTAAGACACAAAAGTGACCAAGTTATTATAATAAAATGCGATTAATGCTATGACAAAATCAATGATAAGTATGTAGTGGCAATTAAAGGAATAATTATGTGTGCAATATGTGGAATTAATGAATACTTGGAAATGCTATGGCAAAATGAGAGTAGAAATGTAATGGCAATTATGAGAATTACAAAGGGAATATTATGTAAATGAACAAATAAATAAGTATGATATTGTAAAGATACGGTGGCAAAGGAAAAATGATATATGATGTTGATTTGGAAGGTCAGGATTACTAAGAATCTATCTTTACTGTCAATAATGCCTCAGCAAAATCATACTCAGATTACTGCGCAGAAGAGTTCAAAAATGGTCTGCTTCTTTTGAGAGCAAAAACCTCAAGTTACTTTGCCTGTGTCTATGAGCTTTTAATATGTTACCCAACACTATTTTCCTTCTGTATGAACGCCGCTCTATGTCTAGAGTCTACTGCAATATCGGTCGAGTACTTACTCATATCATTCAATATCGATCCAACTAATCCAATATTTTCAGAATTAAATTAGTTTATGGGCATGTTGAACAGTCATCTATGTCTAGGGATTGCACGCATACAATTAAAAATAAAATAATTGAATGAAACAGTAAATTGATTCAGATCTATGCTTCAACCATTAAAGAAAATAAAAGTTTCATCATGTAATCTCGACCTTGTGAGATTTAGCTCATGGGTTGGCAAATAAAATTCAAAACCAAAATAACATCCAACACCATTTTCATCATTCAAATCACGGAAGAACAAAGTAAGAAATACGAAAGACTTCGGGAAGAGAGCTTTCATGTGTCCAATTCACACTCCAGGAGCACAGTGTCCTGCGATGGTTGAGAGAGACTAATTTCATCTTCCTTTTTTGTCTCTACTCAGCCGCTACCCTCTATTCTTGCCTAAAGATCTCTCCCTCTTTGTTCATCCTTTTTGGGTTTCCTTCTTTGGCTTTTTATAGGCTTTTCCCTAGGGTAAACCCAACAACCCAAGTTTTTCTTCTCATTTTTTAAATTCTTTTTTCAACAACCCAAGATTATCTTCTCCTCTATTTAAGTTCTTTTTTCAACAACCTAAGATTATCTTCTCTTTTTTTTTAAATTCTTTTTTCAACAACCCAAGATTATCTTCCCATCCTTTTTAGGCCGATTTTTCTGGTACAAGTATAGTTGGGCTGAAACTGGTATGCGTTGAGTGTTGACTCGGTCTTTCTAGAATTGTCACGACATTTGTATTGACAAAATGTGCAACCTTTTGCCCTGAAAAACCTTCACTCATTTATTTCTTATTCCTTAACTTGCACCTGCCAAACCACCAAACACAACCCTTCCACATGCAATTAAAAGTAACAAATAATAATATTTAAGCACCGTCCCTGCTTTTTATGCAGTGTTCTAAAAATGTTAAAATAATATCCTAAAATGCAACTAAGTTCACTTAAGTACAGACAATTGACCTAATCTAAAGACATGAATTATAAATCTTTTCAAGAGTTATCACATCCTCAAACCTAAGTTATTGCTTCTATCAAGCAAGATATGCATGAATGCATGAACATAAGAATTTCCGTAGCAACATAATCACCTTTGCATTGTGAAACCCTTAAGAGAGCATTTTGTACTTCAGTTCTCAGCAATCTTCTATGTTTAAAAATTTGGTCAAGTTTCGTAAGCTTATTTAGCAAAGGCAATGCAGAAAATATTGCCCTAAAAGAAAGAAAAATCCTAAGTATTCATGCAATTTTCACTGTAGCAAGTATTTCCTAATTTACTTAGTTTATCTTTTAACTAACTCAGTTTCCCTTTTTTTTCCATCTAGCCTTATACATAATAAATTACATACATATTCATTTATTATGCCTATTTTTTTACTAAGGGATTCAGCTTGTCACATGATTCTTTGACTTGACAATTATAATGGAGCATACACTATATTGCCGAATACTCAACCATGTCACGATTTGAATACTTACTCATGAAGCTAAGAATTTTCACTAAAAAGATGGATGGAGCAAACAAGTACCCCCTTAGCTACTCAACCCGTTACTATAATGGAGTGCCCCTAATTTTTTTTCTTTATTACACATTCTTACTTGGACTCACCTTTCTAGTCAACAGCACGATGGAACAAACAAAGTGGTGCTGACTTACTTGGCAATTCTAAGCATTGGAGTATTTGATGACATTCTTTTTCCTTGAATTTCTTAAACATTGCCACTTTATTCATTTTGAGTATTGCCATGTTACCGAATATAGCTTCAAGTATCTCTAAGTTTATCAAAAGAACCTTACTATAGATAAATTGTAATCAGAATTAGGACATCTTTATTTTAGGTATCAATTTACAAGCCAACTATCCTAAGTTAATGTCACCTAATCCACTGGCACAACTTTCTAAGTTTATCAATGAATTAAGCTCATAATCGAACATCACATACAAAAATACACTTATCACAGTCTAAACAATTCTTGGCAGTCATGCGTGCCATGGCAAAACGAATGAGAAAAAAAATCTAAAACAACATGCCCAACTAATATCTAATGTAATGCTAAATGCTCAACACACCCTCAAACCTAAGGGATGCATTGTCCTCAATGCATGTACATATATGAATAATGAATGCAAGAACATATATATGTACATAATAAGATGTAATAAAGGGAGAAAAACTTCCCGAGCTTGGAACTGAATGGTGGTACTTTAATTGCAGCGAGTGGTCTTTCGTGCACTCATCTTATAACACATCGGCCTTTTAAGTAAATTGAGTGGTACATTCCCTGTTCATTATCAAATCTGGTAAGTTTATCAATAATCCGGTCGATCTCACGATCCTGTTCAGTCATCGATTCAGTAGAAGGAGGTGGAACAACCACAATGCTGTCCACTAGTGGTGTAATTGAGGGATTTACTTCCTTTTTGTTCTCACGATCAATCTCAGTGCTAACAGACTCTATTTTTTTTTGGTTTTTCCTCTAGTGCTTTGGGTGCATTCTCTTCATTGGCAGGATTTGTCTCAACGAGCTTTGCGTCACCAACTTCTTCCTGCAATTTATTAAATAAAGGAAATGAAATAACTAAGAGAAATTTAAATAAAAAATGAAATATTTTTTTTTCAAGATGTTGAAGTTAAACATCTCGAAGATCAATAGGCTGTTTGTCTCACTCTACATGAGCACCCTAGTAGTGCTTCAAGCATTGTTCATTAAATTTAAATGTGTCCCCCATTTTTATGTTCTTGACATCAACAGCTCCATGCAGATATACATGAGCTACCAAGCATTTTTCATCAAAATTAAAATGTTTATTTTGCTCCAGAATAGTGCACAAGGGTCTCCGCTCAAATGAATCTTCATCACTATCAGATTTGTTGTGGCAAAATCTCATGAACTTTGGCTCCACTACTATTTCTATCAATCCAATGCCACAACATTCTTTATTCTCATCAGCACATTTCAGGGCATTAAATACATTGAACGTGATCTACTGATCATTCATCCTCATGGTTAGTTCACCTTTCTTCATATCAATTAAAGTTCTGCCTGTAGCAAAGAAAGGTCTTCCAAGAATAATTGGCACATTCTAGTCAGCTTCAAATTCTAAAATAAGGAAATCCGCAAGAAAAATAAATTTATCTATTGTTATAGACACATATTCAATTTTACCTTCTAGATGCGTGTAAGATCGATCGGCCAGTTGGAAAGTAACCGTAGTTTTGCTTTCCTAATTCCCAACTTCTAGAAAATAGACATAGGCATTAGATTTATACTTTCTCCTAAATCACATAACTCCTTACCAACATAATGATTTCCAATAGAACATGGGATAGTGAAACTCCTTGGGTCCTTCAACTTTGAAGGTAGTTTATTTACCAACATTTTCGTGCACTCTTTAGTGAGAGCAACATTTTCAAATTCTCCCAATCTACGCTTCTTCGACAATATATCTTTCATAACTTTTACATAATTGGGCATTGGCTCCAAAGCTTCTACTAGCAGTATATTGATGTGAAGTTTTTTCAAGACATCTAAAAATCTTTTGAACTGGGCCTTTTGTTTACAATTGTGGAGTCACTGAGGAAATGGGAGAGGTGGTCGTCCTGCAGGTTGCTGATATTGTTTTGCTATGGCATTTCCACTAGCAAAATGATTTAATTTTTCTGTGACAAGCTGTTGTTTTACATTTTAAGTTGTAGTGTGCTTTTTAGACAGTTCAGAATTCTTTTTTTGGTCGAGTCTAGAATTGTCCTCTTCTGTCGTGGCATCTTGAACAACTTTATCCAATTGAGTCCCACTTATAAGGGTGATTTTTTTACAATGCTCTTCTCCTTGTGATATCAAATTCTTAGTACCACTTGGCAATGCTCTTTGTGGCCACGAATTTAGAGCATTTGTTATTTGCCCCACTTGATTTTTAGGAGTTTGGAGAGGCGCAACCTTACTCTGAATTACAACATCACTTTTGGCCATTTACTCCTTCAACAAAGCTTCAATAGAATTAGAAGATAATACCTAACCTTGTTAAGCATTTTGCCTCGGCATAGGATGATTATAACTAGGCTGTGCATTGTGGATATTCTGTCTTTCAATGTTGTGTGAACTCCTCGCACCTTGATTATTCCAACTAAATTTTGGATGCTGCTTCTACCCCAAATTGTAAGTGTTGGAATAGGGGTTATTATTTCGGTTAAAATTTCCCATGTAGTACATAGAAGCTAGGTTTGATGGGCATTCATCAAACACATGGTCTTTGCCACAATGAATGCATGACAGTTCGGCTGACTTCATCTCCTGAATTGTAGGTGGAATCTTTATTGTTTTGATATTAGTTAAAGATGATACATAGGCAGTCAATGAAGTGATTGCATCAAGTTCTCGGTACCAAATGCTTTCCTACCGTCCCAACTCGTGTAGCAAGATATTGATAATCATTGTTGGCTATCCGTTCCAAAATTTTATATGCTTCATTGTAAGATTTATCCAGCAAAGTACCATTGGCAGAAGAATCAACTACCATCCTTGTATACGCATTCAACCCATTACAGAATATGTCCATCTATGTTCAGTACTAAAATCCATGCATCAGACATTTTTGAATTAAGTCTTTAAATCACTTTTCAGCTTTATGTAGTGTTTCATCCTCTAACTACCGAAAATATCTGAAGTCATTTCTAAGTTTGGCATTCATGTTTGGTGGATTATACCATAGCAAAAGCCTCTGGCAAAGATCATTCCATGATGTCATTGTCCCCGACACCAAAGCGTTCAACCATGCTCTTGCTTGGTCTCTCAAGGAATACGAAAACAATTTAAGTCTCAAGGCATCTTCAGGAACACCTTGTTGCCTAAACAAATCACAGACTTCTAGGAAAAGTCACAAATGCAATCTTGGATCTTCAATGGGCAGTCCTCCACTGTCCTACTATTTGTAACATTTGAAACATTACATGTTTTAGTTCAAATTACTGAGCTTGTATTTGTGGCCTGACTATCCTTGTATTCAAATATTTCAGAATTGGCACAACATTCTCTCGAATGGGCTTGTCTTGTTCATCTATCACCTGACGAATAGGAGGATTAACATCCTGACTATTCAGATTACTATTAAGACCAGGACCATTTGGTTTGTCATTGAGACTGGGATCATTCCTGTTTCTAGCCATTTTTTTCAGTTCTTTTTGCCTTCTTCGCAAAGTCCTTTTGATCTCTGGGTCAAATGGATACTCTTTGTTAGCAGGAATGCCTCTTCTCTTGCACTGTCAGAAATTCTATAAAAATTAAATATAACTAAGTTAAATACAACTAATAGAACTAAGTAAAATAACAAAACCAGATTTCACCAAATTATCGACCCCCGGAAACGACACCAAAAACTTGTTGAGTGTGAAATGATATGTGAATTGTGCAAGTATACACGTCGGGTCAAGTAATAAAGTGAAGAGTGAGTATCGTTCCCACGAGGATCAGATTGAGGTACAAAAGTGGTCAAGTTATCATAATAAAATGGGATTAATGCTATGGCAAAGTCAATGATAAGTATGTAGTGGTAATTAAAGGAATAATGATGTGTGCAATATGTGGAATTAATGAATACTTGGAAATGCTATGGAAAAATGAGAGTAGAAATGTAATGACAATTATGAGAATTACTACTGGAATATTATGTAAATGAACAAATAAATAACTAAGTATGACCTAATTATTCTGTAAAGATAAAAAAAGTAAAACAAACTTGAACAGAAACAAAAATAAAATAAAATCACACAATAATAAATTCCATAAAAATTAAAAATTTTTGACCAATTTAATGGTCTCTGCTTGCTTTTGGTCAATATTCCCAAAATAATGTTTCAATCGCTGGCCATTTACTTTGAACTGGTGTCCATCATGTAAATCTCTGATTGTGACCGCACCATGAAGAAATACTTTGACAACTTCGAAAGGCCCAAATCAATGAGAACGCAATTTACCCAGGTGCAATTTCAGTCTAGAATTGAATAATAAAAGTTGTTGACCCGCAATAAATTATCACAGCAAAATAATTCTGTCATGCCATCGTTTGGTTTTTTCCTTGTAAATTGCAGCTTTTTCATAGGCATTTCTCCTAATCTCTTCTAGTTTAGTGATATCCAACACCCTTTTCTTTCCAGCCATTTTATAGTCCATGTTCACTTGCTTAATTGCCCACATTACTTTGTGTTCCAGCTCAACTGGCAAGTGACATGCTTTCCCAAAAACCAATTGATACAACGACATCCCTAATGGAGTTTTGTATGCTGTCTGCAATGCCCATAAAGCGTCATCCAATCGAAAAGACCAATCTTTCCTCGAAGGGTTTACAACCTTCTAAAAAATGTTCTTAATTTGTCGATTCGATACTTCAGCTTGTCCATTAGTTTGCGGATGATAATTAGTAGCTATTCTATGATTAACTCCATATCTCTACAGTGCGGTTGCCTCTTGGTTGCAATGAAATTGTATACCCTGATCACTAATCAATGCCTTTGGTGTGCCGAACTAGGTGAGTATATGCTTGTGAAAAAATTTAAGCACTATCTTTGCATCATTCTTTGAGACTGCAACAGGTTCAACCCACTTTGAGACGTAGTCAATAGGTACTAATATATAAAGATTTCCAAATGAACTTGGAAACGGTCCCATAAAATCCATACCCCAACCATCGAATAATTCAACCTCCATATTTGCCTGCTGTAAAATTTCATTTCGTCGAGATATAGAACCGGTGCGCTGACACCTATCACATTGATTTACAAAATTGTGGGAATATTTGAATAATGACGGCCAGTAGAATTTTGATTAGAAAACTTTAGCAGCAGTTCTCATGCAACAGAAATGACCTCCATAAGGAGTATCATGACAATGCTTCAGGATTGAAAGCATCTCCTTTTCCAGAACACAACGTTGAATGATGTTGTCATTGCATACCTTGAATAAATACAACTCCTTCCAATGATACTTCACTACGTAACAAAGAAATCTTTTTTTTATGGCCTGTGACACCTAATGGGAGTTTTCCACATACTAAATAATTAACCAAATTTTCATACCAATGGGTTACAGCTACAACAAATAACTTCTCATCTAGGAATGCATCGACAATTTGAAGTATGATTCCATCTTCGCTGCTAACTTTCAATCGAAATAGATGGTCTGCAACTTGATTTTCTGAACCCTTACGGTCTTTTATCTCGATGTCAAATTCTTGCAACAATAAGATCCACCATATCAATCTTGGTTTTGTAACCTTCTTTGCAAAAAAAATATCTCAATACCGAGTGATCAGTAAATACGATAACCTTTGCACAGACAAGATAAGAACGAAACTTATCGAAAGCAAAGACTACAACCAACAACTCTTTCTCTGTAGTGGTATAGTTGATTTGAGCCTCTGTAAGAGTTTTGCTAGCATAATAAATGGCATGCAATATTTCTCCCTTACATTGTCCTAGAACAACACCTACAACAAAGTCGCTTGCATCATACATAACTTCAAAAGGTTGAGACCAATCAGGTGCAACGACAATTGGTGCATTTACTAGCTGCGTCTTTAATTGAATGAATGTATCCATACATGTATCGTCAAAGAAGAATTTTTGATTCTGTTCCAGCAATGAGCATAAGGGATTTGTAATTTTTGAGAAATCTCTAATAAATCTTTGATAAAACCTCGCATGCCCAAGAACATTGTGAATACCTTTCACGTTTGCTGGTGGAGGTAATTTCTCAATAGTTTCCACTTTAGCTTTGTCGAATTCAATTCCTTGATGAGAGATACTATGGGCTACCACAATCCCTTCAGTTGCCATGAAATGACATTTTTCCCAATTTAAAACAAGATGCGTGTCTTCACGTCAGTATAATACTTTATCCAAAATGTTAGCGCAATGATCAAAATCATTCCCATAGACTAAGAAATCATCTATAAAAACCTCTAAAGAGTCTTCAATCATGTCCGAGAATATTGCCATCATGCACCTTTGAAATGTGGTTGGTGCATAGCAAAGACCAAAAGGCATACTACGAAATGCAAAAGTACTAAAAGGACAGATGAAAGTTATTTTCTCTTGATCCTTCGGTGCAATAATGATCTGATTGTACCCAGAATAGCCGTCTAAGAAGCAGTAATATGTTTTACCAGCAAGCCTATCCAACATTTGGTCAATGAAAGGAAGTGGGAAGTGGTTATTCCTTGTGGCAGCATTAAGTTTGCGATAATCCATATAGACTCGACATCCCGTAGGAATACGTGTAGGAATTAATTCGTCATTGTCGTTGCCAACCACAGTGATGCCAATTTCTTTAGGAATGCATTTCACTGGACTTACCTAAGTGCTATCAGCAATAAGGTAAATAATTCCAACACCAAGCCATTTTATAATTTCTTTCTTAACAAGTTTCTTTTTCTTCTTGTTTAATTTGTTTTGTTTCTCATCGATTGCTTGCCTTCATCTTCCAACTTGATATTGTGCATGCAAAAAAATGGACTAATGCCTCGAATCTCGGCAATACTCCAAGTAATAGCTCGTTTATGTTGCTTGAGAATATGAACCAATTTCTCTTCTTGAGTTACATGCAGTGTTGCGGAGATAATAACTGGGAGAGTATTGTGATCACCCAAAAAGACATATTTAAGATGAGGAGGTAGTGGTTTCAATTCTAGAGTATGAGCTTTTTCAATAGGTGGTTTGAAAATTAGGGTTGTTCTGTTGGCTAGGTCTAAGGATTCAATTTGCCAACCATGCTTGAGTTTAAGATTATTAGATTCAACCATGCTGTCACAATCGTCTAAGGACTCGGCATCAGATGTCACTGGAAACTCTTCAAAAAGTATTATGCTTTGGTCATTGAATTCTTCATCAATTAGATCATCCAGCACATCGACAATATGACATTCTTCTTTGTCCTTGCATTGAATAGATTCAAAAACACTGAAGGTGATTTGCTCATCATTAAGTCACATGGTTTGTTCACCTTTGTAAACATCAATAAAAGTTTGGTTTGTGGCTAAAAATGGCTATCTCAAGATTATGTGAACCTCTTTTTCTGACTCGCTATCAAGTATGATAAAATCAGCTAGAAAACTGAATTTATCCACATGAACTAAGACATCATTGATTTTCCCTTCAGGTTGGGCCAAAGATCGATCAGCTAGTTACAATGTCACTGCAGTAGATTTCATGTGAACAATTCCCAACTTTTTGAAAGTTGATAGCTACGTTAGGTTGATGCTAGCCCCCAAGTCGCATAAAGCCTTGCCCAAATAATGGTTGCCCATTGAACATGGGATAGTAAAGCTCCCAGGATATTTCATTTTTGGGGGCAACTTATTTGTCAAAGGAGCACTACAACCCTCTGTGAGTGCAATAGTTTCCATGTCACTGAGCTTCTTCTTCTTAGACAAGTGCTCCTTCATAAATTTCTCATAATTCAGAATTTGCACAAGAGCGTCTACTAAAGGAATATTGACCTGAAGTTGCTTCAATGTGTTCAGGAACTATTGTTACTATTTGTCATGCTCATTCTCCTTGAATCTTTGTGGGAAAGGTAAAGGTATAGATAAATCTGGTTGCCCCAACACCTTTGATTGTGTCAACAATTTTGAGGGTCTAACATTAGGCATATGAGTGATAATTTGTGGAACTTCTTTGTCTGGTGCATCGACAAGCTTTTCAGATTCAACCTTTTTACTAGGGATCACTTCACCAGTATCTTGAGGTGTTACAGTAGATTCTGCAATTGGCTTGCCAGTTTGTTTACCACTCCTAAGAGTGATAGCCTTACAATGTTCTTTCCCCCTCGAGACTGGGATTTTTCATGTCACTAGGTAGTGAGCTTGGTGGTCGAGTATTTAGATTTGAAGCAAGTTTTCCTAATTGTGGCTCCAATGCTCGAATGGAAGATGAATTCCCTTGTACGATAGCTTTTGTGTGAGTAATATGCTCCCGCATTAACGCCTCAAGAGTTGCTAATGGGTTAGAAGTAGAAGCTTGAGTGTACGGTTGCTGTCGATGTCTTTGAATATGCTAATTCAGTATTGAAGAGTGTTGTGGTTGCATCGAATTTTGGTGTGGATGTGTCTGGCCTTGTTGTGGATGCATCTGAGTGTGCTGATTGTAGTTCTACTTTAAGGATTGTAATTCCTTTGTCTTGAATTATAATTTCCCTGAGTAGATGTATTCCCATATCTGAATGTCTCAACATTTTGTCTAGCATTCTGTGTTCCCCAAAATGGGTGGTTGCGTGCAGAGTTTTTGTAAGAGTTACCATAAGAATTGTTGCAGATGTTACTAATATAACAGGTATTCTCTACATGTTGAGGACAATCTTCATAGCTATGGTTGTCACTACAAATCTCACAACAAAAAGTAGGAACATCAACTTGCTGAGCAACTAGTATAGGTCCAATGCCACTAGTCCATTGCATATTTTTAATCATGTTTGTGAGAGAAGAAACTTGAGCACTTAGTGCGATTATTACATCCAATTCAATAACTCCCGGAGTAGTTTTTACTTGTATAGCTTTAGAGATAGGGTATTGATAATCATTCTGAGCAATTCTCTCAAGAATTCCAATTGCATCATTATAAGTACAATCTAGTACAGGTCCAATGGCTGATGCATCGACAAGATTCCTCGTATGTGAATTCAGCCCATTATAAAAAATCTCAATTTGTGTTTCTTGTTGAATGCCGTATATGGGGAAACGTCGAAGCAAAGATTTATAATGTTCCCAGGTAGTGTGAAGATTCTCATCATCTAGCTGATGATAAGCTATAATATAATTTCGAAAATGAGCATTCATTGTTGGAGGGTTAAATCACAAAACAAATTGTGTTGCTAGTGCATTCCAAGAAGGTGCAGCTATCTTCTTCAACTTATGTCAGTTCACCCGTCGGAGCTTAAGCCGTCATAGTCGAAAGCTTCACGAGGTAAGTTGAAGAAGTTGATCTAAAAAGCTCTCTCCCTCTATTTTTCTTTTCATGTTCTCCTCCAACAGTACATGTGACCTTTCCTCAGAATTATTCTATCATTTGTACGTATAGGTTGGTTATACCAAACTGGATAGCTTACGTATTTTTAGTTCTTATTCGGACAACTGACAGGTGCGGCGATAATTCTAGATGCAATCTGGAATTAACTCATGCAGCGATATTAATGCAAATAGATAGCAAAATTAAGGATAAAATAGGCTAGGATTCTTTGAGTTATAAAACACAATTTACTAAACTGAAAATGCTAAAATATATGCTAAGGATAACTAAATGGGAATAATTTAACCAATAAGTAAGGAGGAGAACCTATGTTCTTTCTAGTGCCATCACACATTCTATAAATAAACATTCATAAGACTTCTTATTAATTGAATAACCAAATAAGTAGAACAAAGTTCTTACAATCATTTTGTCTTACTGGATATATAAATCATATAAATTTTGAATGTGAATTCTACCTAACTATACATTTTCTCAAAGGGCGCTCCTTTATATGCATGATATTGCAATGTTGACTTCCACTAGGATTTTATGTGGTCTAGCTTGGTCCCTTTCCTCAGACTCATATTTCAGCCTAATCCTACAATCAAAGCAAAACTAACTTATAAGTTCAAATGAACTTAGTGAGGATCCATACATTAATACTTCTAAGTAACATTTGGAATTTTTAGATATAACACATTTGTGATATTTTTAAACTCTTTGAGTTCACTAGAAGATTTCCACAAATAAAGTGGCATAGGCGACGCCTACACATTCTTCTTGAATAACACCTTGGCAGATAATTATGGCGATTTTAAACGCAACCGTACGCTTTCTGACCACCTCTTTCCAAGATATGACTTCATGAAGCTTCATCTTAGAGTTATATTTTTCTTTACTGATTTGACTAATTAGAAAAGAAATAGCCACACAGACAAGTACACGAAATCCTGGCTAGCTTAGCCTACTCACAGAAGGTACATCAATATGGCAAACCATATTGTCTTTGTATAACTTTACTTGTAAGTATATCCTTTCAGAGAAAAACAACCCATGTGGCCACATGCTGATTCACGACGAAATATGCAACTATACACAATCGTTAGCAAGTAGTAGGTAAAAAAAAGAGCATCATCCCCACAAGGACTGTGTTTAAATCAATAATTGTAAAATTAATATTCACAAGTTGGTTAAGAAAATATAATATCTTAAGGTGATGGATGTTAAAATTAAATTAATCAACTATATACAAATGAATTAACCTAAATGCAATTAAAAATGCAATGAGATGGTTTAGCAACAATTTCACAAACTTAACAACAATAACATGAATAAGCTAGAACAATTACAACTTCTTAACTAAATTCATATATCAGCATGCTTAACAAATGTTCGGAAAAATTTTCATGGTAACTCGATCATTCATTAACTTGGAATCTAATATATGTTCCTTTGAAATCTTATACTTAGGAGAACATGCATATGTCAATATTTAACTAAGGATTTCTTAAAATTTATGTGAAGTAACAGGGACTAGGCTAGTTTGAAACAATTGAATCATATGAAACTATAGTTATACAAGGTAATAGTATTCTTTTGGAATCATGAATTAAGCATGCATCTTCCAATGAATGAATGCTGGTGGAATGAATGAAGGCTTGAAGGATGAACTAAAAGGTGAATGGAATGTGGTATTTATACTTGAGGGAGAGCTTGGGAGTTTGCTAAGATTTTCATGAACATCCCTTGGAAACCTCCCATGTATGACCAGCCTTGATTTGTGGGATAAGGAGTTGGTGGTTGCCTGATTCATGCTTAATTTAAAACATGGGGTTGGATGACAATTAAGGGACTTTGTTAGGGCTGATTTGTGATTTTTTAACTCAAGTAGAGACCTCCATTCAAATTTTCCAAAACTGAGTTGGGTTGTTCTTCATGTCTTTGCTGAATTTGTGCTCTTCTCCCCTCTAATGGACGGTTTGGCAACCCAATTAGAAAGCATACTTAATTCTTTTCAGCAACCATCTTCCAAGCTAGTTAAATAAATTCTCTGGTTCCAATTCATCAGCTTGTCGTCCATAGTTTGAGATAATTAGCTTACTTGCATGTGTGTCCTTATTATAACTCCCAACATTGAGAAATTCAGTGGTCCAAACTACAACAATTTAAGCAAGAAATTAACATGTAGCATAATAATGTGAAATTATGTAAAATTAACACCTAATTATGTAAAATTACAATCTTTTCTACAATTATGCCCAATGTCTCAATATGAACTAAAATACATTAGCTATCCAAATATTTGAGATTTACATAAATTCTAAGTAAAAAGGTCCTTAAAAAAACCTATATAATTTAGAGTTATCACCTGCAGATTTCCGTATGCGAATTCTTACCTCTCTTAGAATCTGAATTACCCTAATAGACAGTTTTACAGTTAGCTTTAGGACATGATGCCCATATATATATCCTCGTTATGAGGCCTCTTGTTTAAAAGATTTGGCGAGTAGTTGCAAAAACTACTCTTTTTTTTGTGGAATGTACTAGTAAAATAGTCTCACACGACTTTACCTCTTCAAGATAGCCTGAAAAAATAATTCCATTAATGAGATAGATTTAATGGATTCCAAGCCACAAATAGATCCTATTGTACCATCTCCTCATTAGACTGTCTTTAGCTAACTTCCTATTTAAAATAGTTCTTGACTGGCTTTCCATCCATTTGATAGTCTCTGCGGACTTTCCTGTCTTCGAGATAGTCTTTGGCGGACTTTCCATATGAGATAGTCCTTAGCAGGCTTTCCACAATTCTAACAGCCTCTTTGCTAAGAAACACTTAGAATCAGAGCCTGAGGAACCGTCTCGTCTTTCCCAAGTCCAATAGTAGCTTATTAATGACCATTGGTAGACTCTTACTGATAGCTACTGATTTGAAAATGCTTGGAAGAATTACCCCTTTCCATCTAATATACCCGAACTGTTCTGGAGTGGCCTCTTACTAGCTCGCTTACATGCATGCCCATACTCTCCATAAACATTGTGTCAAAGTCTCGATGTGTTAATCATTTAGTGATTCCCACTAGTATGCCTCGATGGCTTCCCTATATATTGCCCTAGCAGACTTCAATCTGCCATAAGGTGTACCTGTTCACCACTGGATCACGCCACGGCTATCTATGGACTTACGACTCTAAGAGCCTATGAACCTCTTTCGAGGTGTCGCCCCAGGGACCCTGTAGACCTTCCTCATGGTGTCACCCCAGGGAACCTGTAGACAATCATCACGGTACTACTCCATAGAACCTATAAACTGTCATCACTGTATCGCGCCCCGAAGGACCTATCGATAACCGTGGTTATGATGTTGCTCCAAAGAGTCGATAGACCGTCATCACAGTGTCACTCTCACGAGTAGGTAGATAACCATTCCATGATGCTGCCAAAATCTCTTGAATCCCATAACAATATACCCATTCCCCTATTACGCCAAATTTTACAAACTTCACCTATCCTGTCAAGGTGATTCCCTTCGCACTTTGCATTCTAAAACATACTTTCCACACACAACCATTCACTTATTATTATAACATATAACACACACCATATTTTAATACGTTAAACAACATTGCATCATGAAATTAGAGAGCATAACTAGCAATCATTCATATATGTCAAAAGCCTTATGCATATATAGTTTACCAGTCATCATAATCATATACACCTATGGATTTTAGACTAACTCAGAACAACACACAACAGGAACATTTCAGTAGCACAATCACAACAATGATCTACCATAATTTGGTGTAGCAGATTAAACTAGTTTTCGCACTTTGGGAGCTTGAATTCAAGAATTTTCATTATATTCTAGTTATATTTTTTTATTTTAGTTTGAATTCAATAAAAAGTGTAATTTGAGTCTTTTATTTACCTTAGGGGCCGAATAAGGCCTAGAGGTGAGCTAATGTACTTAGTGAGTGTGCAAGAGACCATCCAAGGGTATAAAACTCAAAACTGGTTGTGACACCCCAAACTCGACCGGAACTGACTGACCCAAATCTAAAGCGACACATTAGCCACCGAAGTGACTCTCTAGCACAAAATCACCCCAAAACACATCCCAACCTTATAACACCTCAATTATAACTAATAACTATCCAATTTTATTGCGAAAGCGATTTGTAAACCATTTTAAAAATATTTTTAAGGATTTAACCTTAAGGGTATTTTAGTCATTTTACCACTTAAAACTAAATTATCCCGATTTTAATTCTAAATGATCACCACCTTCATTTTAATCAATTTTGGGAAACTCCTAAAATTCATTTTAATTAACCATTTTCCTTAATTCATTTACTAATTAAGGCTATATTGGCTAAGTTTTATTACTTTAATCATATATATACAATTTTAATTAATCTAATTACGCTAATAAACAACATGTATTCATAATTTGAAAATTTAAAATCATGCATAACCAACAAAAATTAAATCATACAATAGACTTACCTTAGCCACAAAACTATCCACTCCTTGACAAGCTACAATTAAAATTTATTAGTGAAAAATTCATGCTTCAATCTCCATGTTTTCAATCACCATGGCTTAGCAACATACCATAATCCATAAAACATTTAAACATAAAATCAATCATTAAAAAAACAAGTATAACATCTCAAAATTAAAATCCAAATAAAAGTCTCAAATGTCCATTACAAGTATATCAAATTATCCCAATTGAGTGCCACAATGCTCTCTAATGTTTCTAAAGAAGGGTCCTTAATCTATACTATCAAATAGCCTTAAACTTGGACCAACCTTGCCCTTGCTTCTCAACTCCCCAAAGCAGAAAAAATAACTCTACACAAAGCTGTGAGGGTGTGAGCTGAAAAAGCTCAGTGAGTGGCCATAACTTCAATAAATAAATCACACAAAAAACATACTTAAACCAAGGAAATCCATGTATCACCTTTCAAGTATATGAATCATAGTTTCAAATATACTTTCATGCTCAATTATAGCATTCAATTGACTAAAATTTCCAACAACACTGCAACATCAATCATAATTCCATATGTTATTCCACGAGTAAAAATCACATTTATTATTGCATATGGAAAAATATTTAATTAACAAACAAACACTTACATTGGCAAATGACATCCTTGGCAAAATCGAAACATGTGATCATGCATTGGATAAATGGATCTCCAATCTCCTAAATATCAAATACAATACTTAGGTTGAGTGGGGTATAGCCACACACTCCCTTATTTCACTTCGAAATCGCCAATAATTGAATGGAGAAAAATGCTTAACACTCCCTTATCCACTCCAACAAAATCAATACTCCTAGAGCCATATGTTCACAAATAAACATGATTTGACCTTAGATATCCATTTAAACTTGGATTCTAACTCAAAACCATGAATTCACCATTGATGAATTTCATGTTCAAAAGTGAAGAGATGAAGATTTGAAAAACTATTTTAATCGATTTAAATAAAAAATAATGAATTTAGAGTTGAGAAATTACCTTCAATAGATCTAGAATCATCAATATTGAAGATTGGATCAAGATCTTTGAAAAAATTGGATGGGTTTTTCCCAACTTTAAAAGTCTTTTCTGGAGAATTTTGAGAGAAATTGGAGAATAAAAGATGAGATCAAATCTTTGATATGTGGACTTCGAAAATGAAGAAGAAAAACGAGAGAAAACACTTAGAAATAGGGTGAAAATTATGTGTGAAGTGAGGGGGTTGCAGTGTTTTTGAGCTAAAGAACCCCCACTTGATTTTCAAAAATTGAGGAAGTTGCCATCAGACCACTCCCACAATTCCCTTGTCGTACAAAGTAATCAATTCCCTCCAAAATTTCGAAAATATGGGTAATTTTCCATAAACCACTCAAACATTTCCCCCCATTTTAATTTATTTTTCAATTCTAATTTGACCCAAACTATTTATTTTACCCAAAAATTATTTAAAACTATAAATTTAATTTTTCTAAAAATATTTTTATTTTTCGGAATATTATTTCTCGATTTTTTTAAATGAAATTAGGCTAAGTAAAGTAAGAGAAAAATTACTAATAATCCCGATTAACTCCTAAATTGTACTCGGAACCCGATAAACTTACCCGAAACTACTAGACCTATTTTTAGGGTTATACACTGGTCGTTGTGTTGCAACATGAGGAGTTTGATGTCACAACATTGGGAGCAGAATGCAAAAATTTCAAGACTGCCTTTGTTGTCGCAACACTGACAAGGGATGTCGCTACACACCCTTGAAGCCACCTTGAATCTGAGCATATTACCTTTGATGTTGTGACACAGGCACTAGGGTGCTGTGACATCATTAATGTACGGGAATCACTTACGAGCTAGGGGCGTTTTGGTCCACACAATGAAAAGTTAAACATGAGAGTGTCAGCTGACTTAGGGTTAAGGCCGACGTCAACTTTAACTCTATAAATAGGCTCTTAAAACACTCATTGGGGGACAAATTTCATATTCTCAAATTTTCATTGTAATTTAGTTTTAATTCTTTTTCTTTCTTCTAGGGTTTAGATTTCTTTTTAGTTCTATTCGGTTCATGTTCCTCGGAGAACTTAATTTGTAAATTCAATCAAACGTTTGAGGATTATTACACTTCATCAATCAAATACAAATAGGATTCTCTAAACTCTAATATTGATTTATTCTTTATTCCTATCTTTATTGTCAATTTTATAATGTTTATAGATTCCATGAGGAACTAATCCTCTTACGAGGGATTAGCGAGTGAAGGTGTGATTAATTAATCGTTACGTAGGGTTTTCTTAGCAGATCAACTATTTGGGAAAAGAAGAACTTAAACCCTAGGCTTGATGACCCTAGGAAGTCATTTAAGTAGGAATTAACCCAAAATTGGTATGACCTATCTGTGAACACCTTAGCCTTGAATCGGTCTAGACTGTAAGGTCGAGAGATAAGTAGTTCTTGTGGACTCATTAGTTTAGTGGGAGATCGAGAGATCCTCCTAGGGTATTGACTAGTTGATTGAATAGAAACCTGAAATAGGAATTAGTTATAATCACCAAAGCGAGCTAATTCATGTCTAGATTTGATTAAGTTTATAAATTAAGTTTTCCGAAGTATACTTTATTTATGCATCTTTTATTTCATCATTTATAAAAATCCAAAAATTCTTTTTTATGTTTCGTCATACTATAATATATTTAAACTACTAATTAATTTTATTTGCAATTAGGTTAACATTAATTTAGTACTCGCCTCCCTTGGGTACGATTCTCAGAGTACGTACCTACTTCATTGTAAAAACTATATTACATCTTGACCCGTATACTTGTGAACACTAACTCAATTCTTTATCTTTTGTTGCAGTATTAATACTTTGGACGTTAGTACGTCCAGAGGTGGTCAAACAAAACCCAAAGTGGAGTATAGAAACTCATCTACTATCCTTTCTCCTTGCCAGCTTAGCTTTTCCAACCACCAGAGCCTCCTTCATCTGAACAGCTAATCATGAAAACCATAATACAAATTAAACCAAGGACGTTCATACTTTAAGAACCAATATCCAGTAACATGCAAAATCCATTTAGAATTATCCCAGAAATTCTTAACTTTCCACTATTGTCCTCAAATCCTTGAAGGCAGAAAGGTTAAGAATCTTATCAGGTTACACGATTCTCTATTGTTAGACCTCAAACTTCGATTTAAGCTCTTCATGTAGAGCTCTCCCTTAAACTCTCTCTTCTTCAGAACAAACTCAAGAAGAAGATGAAAAAAATGAAATAGAAATGGGAAGAACTTCATTGTAGAATGATGTTTCTCACATATATATATCCCCTACCCACAGTCATCAAGGACTTAAACTCTAAACCATTTGCCACTAATCATTATGTTCCCCATTAAGGAACCAGCCGTTCCAACTCAATTGAACCAGAATTACATCTTAACTAATTACCAACCAACTATAAATTTATCAACTTTTCCAGTAGAGCCTGCTAACTTACTATTTATTCAATTAACTCCAAAATTTCAAAGTGAAAGAAAATCAAGTGTAACAACTCTCCCACCCTAAAGTAAAATTTCCTTCTTGTCATAAAGGAACTCCAGAGGTGGACTCAAGGCAATTTATTCTCTCTTGTAACATTCTTATTTTATCCCTGACTATGCAGCGATGTTTGCTCTTTCATAGATTCACTAATCCCATTTTGCTCAAATAGCAGATCCATCCATACACAAATGGAAGATAAAGGCTTGCATTCAAACTCGCTTAAGGTTATAACTAGTTGAAATTACCATGATTTACTCTTCAAACAAAGCAATCGTTACAACACACTACTTGGTGGACTCCTTATAGACAATGTCGTTTGGCGGATACTCACTCGACAGCTTCCACTGATAGATTGTCCTATTTTTTTGACTACTTAAGGGTTTAAGAAAAACCCTTCCCTTGATCAATAGGTGTCAGTTGCAGATTTGAAAACCTGAACAGTTTATTACTTTTTGAGGCCTAAGCTTCTCTTGGACGTTTGGTTATTTCAACCAAAACATAAAGGAAAAGAAATCTTTTCATTAGTAATAAGTGCCCCCTCTCTAATTTCCCTATCATTCAAGTTTCTTTCTGAATCCTAAGTCTTTTTTCAATATTTCCTTCCGTTTTCTTCCAATTTCCGTCGCTGGAGTTATTTTTCTTTTCCTTTGTAAGCATTTAACTGCTTCTAAGTAATTCTTCACTTTTCTATTCATCTATTTCTTATTTCGTATTAACATGTGTGAGATAAAACCAACAACAAGAGGGAGGAACTAGGTTACGAGCATCGTAGTCGAAAGGATCACTAGAAAAGTTTTACAGTTGAAAATGATAATGATTCACAGTCCCAAGGGACTCGTACTTCAATCATGACTCCTATGTATAGTTATTTGACTACCCAAGAGGAAATGGTGATTTACTTGAAAGCCTGAGGTATTCGGTTGCCAAACTTTGCATTCCATTTCGAAATTGTCACTAGGGAGAAATGTCTAAATGATTCTAGTGAGAGTTTCATACTACCTCTTTACCTGCTAGAGGTTGGTTTCCACCTTCCACTACATCCCTTCTTCTGTACTGTACTTGAATAATACAGAATTACGTTAGGATAATTGTCTGGTCTATCTTGTTGGACCTTGTTTTTGTACTTCTTAAACTATATTAGTTAGAATACGCTAGCCATGCTTGGTGTCTTCCAACACTTATATCATTTGAAGGTTCTAACCTAGGGAACTTCAGCTACAATGGTTTATTTTAATGTTCGCCAAGGCCGCGAACTCATACTCAAGAATTAGGTTCCAAACCTTGATCTAGATCGCAACAAATTCATTCTGGGGAAAGTGAACTCAACAGCGGCTTTGGTTTTCCCATAAGATGGTCAATTCTTAAGGAGTTTGTTTGCCTCCAGTCCCAACCCTTAGACACTGAGGTCGTTATAACGCAAGTTAAAAGGTTAAACCCTAGGCGTACTCTGGAGTTGAAAGACTCCTCGCAGTTAGGAATATCTTTCAATTCTACTTGGATAGAAGAAGCCCAAATGGTTAGTGAGCAATAGATCTCTATCTTGGCGTGAGCCCTAGGATGGTTCAGTCCACTGAGGAGGCGTGGGCGGTTGGGGCCAATAACGAGTTAGTTTGGACTTTAGTTGGAAGATTGAAGGAGCCCATCGGTTTCTTATATACTATCTGCAATATTCGTCCCCGCGCCGCTAACTTTCCTCTTGACTTGCTGTCAAATGTAGTAGTTAATTTGGGTCAATTCTGCACCTAATGAGATTATTTTCTAGGAAATTTAGGATTTTATATTACCTTTTTCGGTATTTAGGCCTTAGAAATAAATATTAATAAATAAAGTTTTTAACATATTTTATAAGTGTTGTACCCAATAGGCTAACACTGGCCTTAGGTTGCGCTAATATGTTCAATTCAGTGTGTATGATAAAGATATAAAGGCCCAATCAATATGGAAGCAAGGGACTAGTGATGTACAAGCTTCTCGGGACGTCAAAGCATAAAAAGAAACACATAAGGTAGAATTTGTGTGTCGTGTCACGCCATAGACATGATGTGGCATGACATAGGTCGACGTGCTGTCCAATTATTTTGGGGTTATTTTCGTCTGCACAATCAACTTTATATGAAGACCTATTTCATATCGAAGACCTAATTTAGGTTTCCAAGACTTCTATAAATAAGACATTAGGGGTTGGATATAATTAAGTTGTCCTAGATGCCTTCAAAAACCCTAGTAGTTTAGGAGTAGAATTAGATTATTTTTCTTTCGAATTTTGATAACTCTTTTGTTTTTCCTTTTGAAATCGATTTTGATTTAATATTTTATTTATTTAATTGAAGTATTCAGTTTACTTGTTATTTGCATTCGATTTAATTCTTCATTCTAATCAAGAGATTTACTACTCTATTCCCCATTCAATATTCAATCCACATTATTCAAATCTCTTTTCTCTTCGGAACTGGTCGTGTTCTTCATATGATTTATTCAATTGAAATTATGAATAACATGAGTGGCTAAATTTCTTAGAGGATATTAACAAGTGGATGGGGATCTGATTAACGAAGGATTTAGGGTTTCTCAAGAGGGATTATTTGGTATGAATTACATGTGCTTAAACCACTAGGATTGAAAATCCTAAGAGTTATCATAGGCTAGACGAGGTCAAGAGATAAGTCGAATTGACTAAATCATAATTTGTCTTAGTTGAGAAAGTGAGGTTGGGAAAGAAGCGAGTATCAACCAATCAATTAGTTAATTAGAGGTCGGGAGGTAATAATTGGTTAATTGATAACTAATCCACCCTAAAACCTTAATACAAAGTTAGTTACAAACCCTGAAATAAGTTAATATTCTTGATTGGTTTATCATTTTTTATCATTTGTTTATTTTTCGTATTTATTTATTTTTTGTTAATTATTTATTTTATCTCAATTATCTATTTTATGGTTCATCATAATATAGAAATTAATTAGTACTATTTAGACTTATTATTGCAAAAGCATTTTCATAATTTATCCCGTCATACCTTAGGTTCGGTCTTCGGAATACTTCCTAGTATTTCATTGTACAACTTATATTAAAATTTGACGTATACACTTGTAGACATCACTGTTCTCAATTTTTATATTTTTGGTGTATTATTTTACTATAAATAATTGTTCATTATAAGCAGTCACCTCGACTCCAGGATTTAAGGGTGAGTCATCGGGTAGAGATTTAGTTGATAATGTTGCTAACCCCACTATTAATACTGCAGGTCCTACTCATCCTTTACTCCCATCACAACCTTCCCTGCTCGAAGTCATGGATGTAGAAGCTGTAACGCACCAACAATTTTGAATGTTTGATTGTTAACTCTATCATTATTAAGTCTATGTTTCTATGGCTAAGTACTCTGTTTATGTGTTTGAGATCGAGGGTTCAAGTTTCACTATTGGTAGATTTTTTTATTTTATTTTAACTTAAACCCTATCCTTGAACTTTAAACTTAAGTTTATTTTTTCATTAACTTGTGCCAATGATGAGCTTAGTGGTTTAATGGTTAAGTCTCTGTGCTCTCTTTGGTTTGGTGTTCAAGCCTCTACGTTACCAAAGAGGAAATATATTTTTATATTATTTTTTAAATTGATTTATATTAATAAAACTAATTAAATTGTTTTTCATCCCCTCTTCTCTCTTTTAAGTTCTCTTTCTTTCTTTTCATGGTTTTTCTACTCTTCTCTTATCTTTTTTTCTTTGATTTCTTTGGTCAATTTTTTGCTATGATTCTATCGAAGATTGCGTAATTCATTGTGTTCGTCTGAAAGATTATCAACGTAAGTTGTACTGTTAAATTCCTATTTATGTTGCTCTTGTTGTTATTTACGAAATTGGGTTTCTGCTTGTTTTGTTCAATTGCCCTTCCTATGTGTTCAATTGGTCCTCTTTTCTAGGTGAATAAGTTGCTTATCACAATTCTCCACTGGTTTAGGCTCTTACATTGTTATGTTTGTACGAGAGTAAGCGCGTTTTGAGCTTGAGGGTTTTGCGTCGAAACTTTTCAATGTAACCTTGGTTTTGTGCATTAATTCTAGCAGTTAGTGGGGGAATAATTGTCTAAATGGTCATAGTAAAGATGTTTTTAGGTTTTGGGATCTTCTCTGGTTCTTCTACGTCAAATCCTTCCCAATTGTGTAACGAAAACCCAAATTTCTACGAATGGCGAAACTTGGAAATCATTGTTGTTGATGTCACACGATCGTGTGAGCAACACAACTGTGTAGTAGGCCATGAAACTCTCTGCATTGGGTCTCACGGGCATGCGACAAGGGCATGTGGCCAGGCCGTGTGAGGAACTGTTTTGGTGATGAGTCACACAGGTTTGTGTCTAGACCGTGTAACTCTTTGACTTGAGTCACGCGGGCGTGTGTCAAGCTGTGCGCTAGACCATGTAGCTTTTTGGCTTGAGTCACATGGGCATGTGCCAGGCCGAGTGGGCCACACGAGCCAGCTATTCAGGCCGTGTGAATCTATATAGGTGTGTGGGCCAAAAACCAGAATTTTTCCCTAGGGCCGTAAACATCATTCGAATCAAACATAGGCCTACCGTGGGATCTATATAATCTGAGTTAGGCAATAAAAATCATTATTAGATGATTTATTCCTGAATAATCTTTTATTTACATATATATATTTGAGATGAAATCTGATAAGTAAGTGCGACAGTATTACATGACTATGAATTGAATTTGTAGCACTCTACATGTATATCTGGTATTTGTTAAATCTGCATCTATATGAGGTTGGGATTATATAGAGGAGGAAGTGTGGGTAGTTTAATAATCTGTCGATTTTGGTGGCTAAGCCACAAGCATATATCTGATTCTAGCGATTTATTGCATTCTAATTTGGCAACTAGGCTGTAATTATTTTGAAACGTGACATACAATCACTATCCGGTGTGTAGGGACGGAGATGGTGTGTAGCGGATAAGGGTAGGAATTTGCATCTGTATCTGATATATTCTACATCTGTATCTGATGTGTTCTACAACTGTATTTGATATCTTGTGTTTTTGACTCTATATTTGCTTTTAAAAATGTCTGATTAAAGAGAAATCGAGAACATATATGTTATATATAATTTTAATTGATTGTATATATAAGTTACACACTGAGTTATAAACTCATTTAGTCTGTATGCTTGGATATTAGGTAACCCACAAACTTGATCGGGTCGACGTATCGAGAGCTCGGTCATTCTGCTTAATCATCTTGTTATGTTATCAGTATTTTTGTCATTATTTCTTTCTAAGATTGTTGTTTTTGATGACTGTATTTTATGGTTGTTTATAATCTTTTATATGGCTTTGAATCATTCGAACTTTATTATTAAATGTTGGATTTTCCAGAAATAATTTAATGTTGCTCTTCATACTTAGCATAACGTTTAGGCCAGGTTTGGGGTGTTACATTTAGTGGTATCAAAGCCAGGTTGCAAAACTCGGGCTGTGTTTTCTAGGCTCTCATTTTTAAGAAAAGTGTATTGTGAATAAAATATTTATTTGATTAATTTTGAAAATCAATTTCTTGAAAGATCGAGTCACTGGCGCTGAATCTATAAGTACTTCTGCCTTAGCTATACTGTTTAGCTAGAAAACACTGTAGTGACTAAACTTGTTTGCTTTAGTTAAAGATTGTGATATGAACTGTGAGATAAGATATCTGACAAAACCTTTGATTTGATCTATGCACTTCTAACAATTGTAGATAAGTTAAGATTGTAAGTTCGTGTGGTAGTCATGGACGTGGTTATCTTGGGCACCGTGAGCGTCGAGGAGGAGCTCGAGTAGAGTCATCTTCTTTGGGTAGTATGCCCAATTTAGACACTAGCGAGACCGTTGGTACTCTTACTGGTGAGACTAAGTCTCAGACTCCAACAGGTGAGGGCAACACCCTAGGCTATGCTGCATGTTTTAGAGAGGGTCGCTGGGACTCATTTTGGATCTGGGGGCCGAAGGTCGATTATAGAACGACTCCAGTCGAGCGATGCAGAGGTGTTTAGATACATCACTAGAGCCACCCTAGTAGTGGCCTAGTACTGGTTAGAGTCCACCGAGCACATCATGAGTGATATCGACTATACTCCTACATAGAAATTAAAGGGTTGTAATATCTCTACTCTGAGATGAGGCCTATTAGTGATGATTAAAGGTTGAAGAAGGCACCCATCTCGAACGCATTACATAGTATTTCTTCAGGAACTATTAGTGGTGATTAAAAGTTGAAGAGTAAGTATGTGGGGACGAGTTACATGGAGGCTCATAGATGCGAGTTTATGAGCTTAGTTTAGGGTGAGAGGTCTGTGGCCAAGTACAAGGTTAAGTTTTTGAGATTGAGTAGGTATGCTCGCAGTTTGGTTTCAAATGACAGAGAGAAAAGTATCCAGTTCGATGAGGGATTGAGATATGATTTGAGAGTTTTAATAGCTCCTCAGATGGAGTGAGCCAAAGATAGCTGAGGAGGTGAAGCACACTAAGCGCAAGAAGAGAGAGCTAGAGAAGGGTTAGAGTAAGCCGAAGAAAGATTTGAATCCCTCTAGTTCTGTTCAGCACCCTAAGAAACAGGCTAAGTTTGATAGGCCTACGAGGGTTGAAGCACCAGCTGCATCGACTAAGGTTCAGACTTGTGGCGGTTGTGGTAGACATCATCTGGGCGAGTGTTGGAGGAGGTTAGGAGCATGTTTACAATGCGGGTTGATGGAATACCTCATTAGGGACTATCATCTCCAATCTGATCAGGTGCAAGCTCCTGCACATGCTCTAGCTCTGCGTTCAGTTCAGCCACCTAGGGTAGTACAACAACCACTTACGGGTCGTGGTACGGTTAGGGGTGGTAATGGTTCTCATAGAGGTCAGAGAGCAACGGGAAGAGGTACCGTTTAGACCAAGGCATAGCAGTTTGCTCTTGTGTATGCACGAGGCGCTACGAGGACAGGGACGACGCTAATGTTATAGCAGTTGTGTTCTTTATTCATATTGTTTCGTATTTTTCTCTAATAGATATTGGTTCCACACATTCTTATGTAGCTAACACTGTTTCTGTGAATTTAGATTGTGTATCTAAGTGGGTAACTCCAAGATCTGATAACGATATTGAAATTGTTATGATCGACGAGCGTCAAGATTACCTCTCCAATGTAATTTCCGCTCTAGTAGCTGAAAAGCTATTTCGGAAAGGTTGTGAGACATATATGGCATTTCTTTTCTGATTTCAGTTTTGCAAAACCTTGTGTTAAAGATATTCAGACTGTAGGGGACTTCCTAGATGTTTTCTCTGAGCAGCACCGATTTATTTGTGAAGAAAAAGAATGGCACGATAAGCACCGATTGTGTCCTCGTGGGGAGCACTGATTCTATTTGTTAAGAAAAAGGATGGCACAATGAGAATGTGTGTAGATTATCGTTACCTGAATAAGTTGACGGTAAAGAATAAGTATCCACTTCCGAGGATCAATGACTAGTTTGATCAGTTCCGTAGGACATCTGTATTTTTTAATATCGATCTCCGCTCTGAGTACCATCAGCTCAAGGTTAAGGAGACTGATGTGTATAAGACTACCTTTAGAACTTGCTACGAACATTATCTCGGCCATATCTGGATTAGTTTGCCATAGTTTTCAATGACAACATTTTGATTTATTCTAAGAATGAGAATAAGCACTTTAGGGTAGTTCTGCAAATATTTCGTAGGAAACAGCTTTACGCTAAGTTGAGTAAATACGAGTTCTAGTTGCGAGAGGTTACCTTTCTTGGGCATGTTGCATCGACTGAGGGGATCTGAGTTGATCCTAAAAAGATTGATGTTGTGATCGAATGGAAATAGCCGAGGAATGTGTCTGAGCTTCGGATTTTCCTAGGTTTAACGGGTTACTAACAAAGATTTGTTGAAGGGTTCTCACTTATTATAGCTCCTCTAACTAAGTTCTTGTGTAAGAATGCACCTTTTGTGTGGTCTGAAGAGCAGCAAGCAAGCTTTGAGAAGCTTAAATTTGCTCTAACTTGGGCACCTATTTTGGTACAGCTTGAATCTAGTAGAGGGTTTGTAGTTTACAACGATGCTTCACATGTCGGATTGGGCTGTATATTGATGCAGGATGGTAAGGTTATGACTTATGCGTCCTGACAACTTAAGTCACATGAAGAAAACTATCGTATGCAAGAATCTTGAGTTGGCTGCAGTTGTCTTCACTCTGAAATTCTAGAGGCATTATCTGTATGGTGAGAGGTGTATCATTTACACCAATCCCAAGAGCCTCAAGTATTTGCTGACTTAGAAAGAGTTGAACCTTAGCCAACGTAGATAGATTGAGTTGCTTAAGGACTAAACAACAATGGGGTTCTGTGTTTCAAGGGCCAAATCTATGTGCCTAACGATACTGAGTTTCGACAATCAATTCTGCGAGAGAGCATAGTAGCTCTAATGCTTAGCATCCCAGTGGAAATAAGATGTATAAGGGTCTTTGAGAGTTATACTGCTGGCCTGGTTTGAAACATGAGGTAACTATATTTGTTTCTCATTGTCAGACTTGTCAGCAGGTTAAGCCTGAGCATCAACAGCCTTCAAGACTGCTACAGTTTGTTAAGATTCCCCTTTGGAAGTAAGTGCGTCTGACTATGGATTTTGTTAGCGGGTTGCCTCTTACACCCTCTAAGAAAGATTCTATTTGGTTCATCGTGGATCGATTGACCAAGTATGCACACTTTCTTCCTGTCAGGACAGATTATTCGCTTCAAAAGCTGGCTAAGTTATATGTATTCGGGATTGTAAGATTGCACAAAGTTCCAGTTTCAATCATCTCTAACAGAGACCCAAGTTTAACTTCTCTGTTTTAGAAGAAGCTTTATGAGGCATTAAGAACTCAATTGGATTTTAGTAATGCGTACCATTCTCAGACCGATGGATAGTTTGAGCGAGTTATTCAGATTCTAGAAGATATGTTACGAATCTGTGTGATTGACTTTCGGGGTAGCTGGGACGAATTTCTGCCACTGGCTAAGTTTGAATATAATAATAAATTTCAGTCTAGCATACATATGGCACATTACGAGACTATGTATGGTCGTAAGTACCGTACCCTTCTGTGTTGGACCGAGTTAAGTGAGCGTCGGGTGTTGGGTCCTGATTTGGTTTCTAAGACTGAGGATACTATGAGATTGATTTGAAACTGCCTTAAGGCAACTTCTGATCGAAAAAAATCGTATGCAGATTTAAAGAGCAGAGATATCAAGTATTTAGTGGGTGATCAGGTTTTTCTGAAAGTATCTCCTCAAAAAAAGTTTTTCAGTTAAGATGTAAGGGTAAGTTCAGCCCAAGGTTCATTGGGCCTTACAGTATTGTAAAACGTATTGGATCTATCGCATATCAACTAGAGCTACCCCCTGAATTAGACTGGGTTCACGACGTGTTCCACGTCTCGATGTTGAGATGGTATCGGTCTAACCCCACTCACATTGTCCTTATTGAGGAGATTGAGGTGAGACCAGATTTGATTTTTAAGGAAGAACTTGTTCAAATTTTGGATCGAGACATCAAGGTGTTGAGGAGGAAAATCGTACCTCTAATTAAGGTCCTGTGGCGGAATCATGACACTAAGGAAACCACTTGGTAACTTGAGGAGTCGACTCGACAACAATACCCTTATTTGTTTGAATCAAGTAAATTTTGAGGCCAAAATTTCTTTTAGAGGGAGAGAGTCGTAACACCCTAAAATTTTGAATGTTTGATTGTTAACTCTATCATTATTAAGTCTGTTTCTGTAGCTAAGTACTCTATTTATGTGTCTGAGATTGGGGGTTTAAGTCTCACTTTTGGTAGATTTTTGTTATTTTATTTTGACTTAAACCTTATCCTTTAACTTTCGACTTAAGTTTATTTTTGCGCTAACTTGTGCAATGATGAGCTTAGTGGTTCAATGATTAAGTCTTTGTGCTATTTTTTATTTGGTATTCGAGTCTCTGTGTTACTAATGAGGAAATATATTTTTATGCTATTTTTGTAAATTGATTTATTTAAAAAAACAAATTAAATTGTTTTTCGTTCCCTCTTCTCTCTTTTATGTTTATTTCTTTCTTTTCATGGTTTTTCTACTATTTTCTACTCCTCTCTTATCTTATTTTCTTTGATTTCTTTTGTCAATTTTTTGCTACTATTTTGTCGAGGATTGCGTAATTTGTTGTGTTCGTTTGAAAGATTATCACTGTAAGTTGTACTATCAATTCCTGTTTATGTTTCCCTTATTGTTATTTGCCAAATTGGCTTTCTACTTGTTTTGTTCAATTGCCCTCCTGAGCATTCAATTGGTCCCCTTTTCTAGGTGAAGAAGTTGCTTGTCACGATCCTCTATCAGTTTAGGCTTTTACGTTACTACGTTTGTATAAGGGTAAGCACATTTTTCTTTTCGGGTTTTTGCGTCGAAAGTTTCAATGTAACCTTGGTTTTGTACGCTAATTCTAGTAGTTAATCGGGGAATAATTGTCTAATTGATCATAGTAATGACATTTTTAGGTTTTAGGATTTTCTTTGGTGCTTCTACGTCAAATCCATCCCAAGTGTGTAAAGAAAACTCGAATTTTTGCGGACGGCAAAACCCAAAAATCATTGTTGTTAATGTCATACGGTCGTGTGCCAGACAGTGTGGTAGGTCGTGTAACTCTTTGACTTGGGTCACATGGGCGTGTGCCTAAGCCTTGTGAGGGATTGTTTTGGTGGTGAGTTACACAGGCGTGTATCAGGCTATGTGCTAAACCATGTAACTATTTGACTTGAGTCACACGGTCGTTTGCTCGGCCGTGTGGGCCACACGGGCTAGCCATCCAGGCCGTGTGAATCCACACGGGCATGTGGGTCAAAAATCAAAATTTTTTCCTAGGGTCGTAAATGTCGTTCAAAGATTGAAGCGTCTTAGGGTATTTAACAATAAGATCTTTAAATGAGAAAGTTTGTAGTAGCCAAGGGGATGCGAAAATGAGTAATCGAAACTTTATGACAGTGATTACATACCATTAGGAGATACGAAAGTATAGGAGATGCAAAAATAAGTTTTCACAAAAGTAGAAGAAAATAAAAAATAAACAAAATTTTATATACCTTTTAGTTGGAAGCATGGGCAATGAATATGAAATTTAACATTAACGAAAGTTCGAGAAATTTGAAAGTGAATAATCAAAACTTTTAATTGATCTTTTTGGTTTCAATCAAGTTTTATTTTTAATTTTTTAAGATTTTTAATTTTTGTGCACTAATTTTAATAGTTAATTACTAATTTTAAAAATAATTTACAGGAGCGGAAATGCAATTTATACCCTTCTTCACACTTTCACCAAATATGAGTATTTTGAAAGAAATATTTGTTATTGATATTTTGGTAACTTTTATAGGGATTTTCAGTGAAACCATTTTCCCGGTTCTTGCAGATTAATATGAATACTAACCTTCAACAGATTTACCCTCCGGTTATGATTTTTCCTTGATCCTTCTTTTGTTTATCTAAATCTGTCTGCCTTATCTGGTTTTTTTTTTTTTATCTCCAACCATTTGTTTGTGGTAATTTTGGTTTTGGATTCGCACACCAACTGTTCGAGGTTTTATCTCAGAAAAAGCAACGTCTTTTTGTTTTTGTTACTTGTTAATGAAGAGAAGATCCATAATAACGTTATCATCTTCAACAATCCGATGTCAAAAATTAGATTCCATGTTTGTTTCAGTAAGGCAAATATCAAGTGGAGGAAAAAGATCAAAGAAGAAAATATACCACAGAGACCATCAACTAGACAAAGTAATGGATTTGCAGAAGAAACCATCTTTAATTCTTCAGCTAAAGTGCATTATCCAATCTCAAAATCATCAACGTCTTCTTCTTCGTGACCTCGAAAAGGAAGTTGGGTTTGTGGCAAAATGGAACTTCATGTCCATCATTGAGAAGTACCCTTCAATATTCGGTGTTGGTGGTGGCTGTGGAAAAGAACTCCCTTTTGTTACACTAACTGGAAAAGCCGAAAAGATTGCAAGAGAAGAGGGTGAAGCAAGGAATTTAATGGAACCCATTTTGGTTAAGAACCTAAGGAAGTTGTTAATGTTGTCTATTGATTGTAGGGTGCCATTGGAGAAGGTTGAATTAATTGGAAATGAACTTGGCTTGCCTCATGACTTCAAAAAGTCATTGATTTTCAAATATCCTGAATATTTTTCCATCAAAGTTATCAATGGTAGAGCTTATCTTAACTTGGAGAACTGGGATTCTTTACTGGCAGTGACTGCTCGTGAGGAGAGATTCGCACGTGAAAGGATGTTGCAATCAGCTGGTGGTCAAAATAAGGTTAGGATCACGAAAGATGGTAACTATCTTGGTCCATTCGCATTTAAAATGTGTTATGCTGCTGGTTTTAGACCGAATAAGAGTTATCTTGAGGAGCTTGAGAAGGGGCAGAAAATGGAATTCCCTTCTCCATACTTGAATGCGAGGAGATTTGAAGTTGCAGATCCAAAAACCCGAAAAAGAGTGGTGGCTGTGCTTCATGAACTCCTCAGTTTGACCATGGAGAAGAGGATGACATCTGCAAAACTGGACGCATTTCATTCAGAGTACCGATTACCTTCCAAGTTAGTGCTATGTTTGATAAAGCACCATGGTATATTTTACATTACAAATAAAGGTGCAAGTAGCACTGTATTTCTTAAAGAAGCATATGATGGTACAAATTTGGTAGATAAATGTCCTATCCTGATGTTTAATGATAAGTTTGTTGCACTAAGTGGTAGAAATGAGACCAGTTCAGGTAACGTTATGAAATATACTTAGGTTGTTACTTAACAGATGTGGGATAATACCACTTTGCAACCATGTTAATTTATGATGTCAATGCAGTTGACATGGGAGCTGATAATTATAAAGTGTTTGATGTGGATGGAGAAAATCAGGTAAGGTGGAATTTTTTCTTAATCTTTCCTCATTGATAATGGAGTATGGATGGCACCATTTTCTGCTATGAGTTATATTATTTGATAAACATTGAAATCACTTAAAAACGGAAGTAGAGGCAGAAGCAGATACAGCTTTCTCTACTCCATTATTAAAAGCACTCCAGAATCGTAAACTTTTTAGTTGGACTATCACTTTCAATTGGACCTAGGTTGTAAAACTTTCACATGTTTCTGCTGAGACGGAAGAAGGTTTTCTAGTGCGTTTGCCTCCCTACTTAACATCAAATATTGAAGAAGTTTACTGCTAAACCTGCAGCATATTGTATGGACTGTGGAGATTAATAAATCCTCCTGGCTTTGTTAATGGAAAGAACCTCAATCATTAAACTTCCGATAAGGGTAGTTGCTCTTTTTTTCCCTCTCTCTGTTCCCATCTCTCAGGGTTGGAGTGAGTCCTTCAAAATACTACATTCACTAAACAAGGCCTGACAACAAAGGCTGGAGAACTCTGGATTAAGAATGGCCTTCAATTAAGGTGAACTGCTTATGGGACCTCTTATAATAAAGGGATCAATTTGTGTGAGGCCTTCTGTAAATGTAGAAACAGTTTCAAAGTGTATGTTCATTTATTTTAAGTTTGTTTAGCTTCTAAGTTGTTATGGAAAATTCATATCATTTACTGTTGGACTATGTTTTGAGATTTATTTCACATAATTAGCCAAGCAAGTTCGCTGCGACTTATTGTGATGTATAGTGGGTTTCCTTTGAGTACATGTTCTCATCTTATGATTGGTACAGGCTATTGAGACTTTATAGTACAATGTTTTGAACGTAAGCAAATTCTTGGAGGAAAACCAAGAAACCATTCTAATCTTACCAAGAAAACTCCATGATGAGCTTATAAGACGGGATGATTTTAATGGATCTTCGTTGTTCATTGTCATACAAAATCTAGAAATTCTCAGGCCATATTTGATTGAACTGGGGAGGTGTAGAAGCTACATATTTCATCAAAGAGAAGGTTGCCGCATGAATCTATGCTACTCGGACTTGGTTGAGTGTCAACTGCGGGTATGTGTCATACACAAGTAAGTTCAAATTTTTAAAAGTTCTCTTTAGTATTTGGAGGGTCTTCTGAGGATCCTATCTGTATACTGTTGAATGCGTTGGACACAATGGAACATAAAAATAAAAAATAAAAAAAATAAAAAGAAGAAGAAGAAGAAGAAGAAGAAGAAGAAGAAGAAGAAGAAGAAGAAGAAAGGAGCAACATAAGTATGATTTATATATATATATATATATATGTATATAATTATTATTTACTCCTTTGGACTTAGATTTGTACCTTTATACCTAATTATCCTACTCAACATCAACAAATTGCTGCTATAAAGTTTTTATTTATTTTTGGACAGAGTGCTATAAAGTTGATAAATCAAGTAGTGGTTGTTTAGTGCCCACAAACAATAAATTGTATTGCCTAGGTATTAAATCACTTTATAATGACTTTGCTTTACTGTTTTCTTGATCACTAAAGCACTCATTTTGGTCCTCCTATGGATCTTACTGGTGCAGCTGAGTTGACTGGAAAGCATGTTAGAGAAACTCATTGATGTGTTTGATAAAACATGATGAAATGGTCTAGCCATGGAAATAGAAAGTAGGAACCTTGATGATTGCAGCCATTAAGCCATATTTTCCTATTCCCTCATTAACGATCTTTGTGAAAGATTAAAGTATTTAAGCACTCGATAATGCTGTATTCTTTCAACAAAATCTGAATTCTCGAAAATGTATAATCCTGAAATAATTGCATACTTCAACAATGAAGACAATCATGAGAACCAACAGTAAAAGTATCATGGAGGTCCCTGCATTGGGAATCAAATTACATTTTGACCTCTACTCGAAAAATGGCCAAATTAGTTATTGTATCTTAAATTAAAGAGTAAAACAACACTTCTGTTTAGCCACATCGGTTTTAACAGTACAAATGGATAAAATTTTAACAGAAAAGACCAATTTATTCTTTGATCTAACGTATAGTGACTAATTTACTTTTTTTTTTAGTAGAGAGGGCAAAATGCAATTTGACTACTAGTATAAGAGTCTCTATGATACTTTTACCGAGAACGAGCATATTTCATAGGAATAGATACATAAAGTAAAGAAGATTTCACTTCTTTTGATATTCTCTTTCCTTTTTCTTTACATAGGAGAACCAGAATTGTGTTTCCATAAAAATAGGTATTGTATGAAATATAAACCATCTATTTTATTAGAGGCTTATCTTCTTGTGTTGTCACTCTGGAAAAGGACCTTTAGCTTGTTCTGATTAGCGGAGAGTAAAGCAATATGCTGACAACATAGTGCTAAATTAAGGATTTCATGATATTTGGTTCTTTGACATTTAAAGTTCAAAAGTTTTAATCATTCATATAATATGAACACATGGTAATTGTTTAGACAAAAGTTGTCTTATTCTTGTCCAATAATTATATTTCACTTTTTACTTTCTTCAAGCTTTGCCTAATCCTATCTTTGATAGAAATGAACTGAACTTCCACTTTGAAAGATTCAAAGGATTTTAACAAAACAAAAGGAGACATGTTTGCCTGTCCACTGAGGTAAAGAATATTGCTTCACTTTATGATGTTTTTTCAACCCTTTTGCCTTTATCAAAAGTGGCCTTTGTACTTATAGAGTTGTACTGTTAAATGTTATGTCAATCATTGAGTTGATGCAGTGATGGGTAGCATTTTTATCTTTTGGGTATCTATCTTAACAACAATGATGCAAGTGCACCAATTACGGATCACCCAATACCTGACCTGATCGCCGAGTCTGAGTGTCACGGACATAGATTTTTCCCACGCGATCTGTGCGGCTTTAAGTAGTTCCTTCGCTCCAAAAATGCGTAAGTCAACCTAACTCGCAACAATTGAGGATTCAACAGAATTCCTCTAAGGCACCCTCGAAGAACAATGAAAGAACGAAATAAGAACGAACTCGAAAGGTGAACAAAAGCCACAGAAAAGAAAGAACACTAGAGAGAAAGTTTGAGTGAATGCTCTCAAAATTCTATTAATCACTAAATGAATTACAATGAGGGGCAGATGCCTCTATTTATAGTTGAGCCTCCCCAAAATCAATGGTATAGATCAAAGTACATCAATGGTTAAGATTAAAAGTTATCTACAAATCAAATCTCTAAGATTACAAAATTGTATCTTCTAAAGATTACATATCATATATAGGATTACATATCTTTGAAGATCACATTCCATATTTGTCAAGTTTTGTAGATGAGCCTTCAATCTCTCCAAGCAACGGACCAATTCGGTTAGGCCAAATAACCTCCTTTGAACACGATAGATCGCATAAGTGCACCATGGTTGCAGGCTCCCATGCGCAACCCATGGCACGAGTACCAAGTGTCGCAATTAACCCGAGTTACTTAACAACAATTCTAACTTGAAATATCTACAACTTAAACATTGCCAGGATTAATTCATATTTATCACATATCTTTTCTCCAATCTCTTTAATTATCAACAGGTTTCAAAATATAACTACAACTAAACTTTCTACAATTACTAAGGTTCTTACAAATAATTTGCCTTAATGAGTAGGTATATGTCTATATACGTACAACAACTTGGAATTTAAAACTTTAGTAAAAGTTCACTTATTTGAACCCCAAGGCATAACCTCTAAGAGAGCTCTTCTATATGCATCATACAACTATAACGTCATTTGCGTGGACTTGGCAGTATCTGGCTTAGCCTCTCTACATGATCCTCGAGACATCTCTTGACCCTACATTCAAGGTAAAATACACGTAAGTTCGAAAGAACATAGTGAGGGTCTATACAACAGTGTTTGCAAGTGACTTAGAAGTTCAAGAAATAAATAACTAATACACATAATTTAACTCACTATTTATCATAGGAGATTCCACTGTTTGATTGGCGTAGATGGCACACATAAAATTTTCTTGAATGAATCGTTGGAAAACATGTTGGCGGGTTCAGATGAGACTATCCTTTTTCTGACGCCCTATTTGATACTTGACATTTTCTGGCTTCCTCTTCAAACTTTTATTTACCTTGGTGGTTTGACTTAGGAAAAAGATAACCCGCAAGCAGTGATACAAATTGTTGACTACCTTTGGAAAACTTACAAATACCTCGCCAAGATTCTTACCCTGATCCCCTCATTTCACATTGAACTCAATATGGCTTACAGTATTAACCTGAAATTCATCATCTTAACTTGAGCGTATATCTTCTTTTAAAGGAAAACTCGTTTACTAATATCCTCGTATGTAGCCTTTGGATATATATGATCTGTCTAATAATCAAGTACCCGTTTTACCTTGCGGACACGTACTTGTAGGTTGGTCTCATAGGACTTTCCCTTTTCAGTTCATCCGACAAGATACTCCTATAAACAAATGGTTTCCAGTGAACTACTTTTTCCTTAGATTGTATAAGATGGATTTCCTGTTTATAAGAAAATCCTTAGTGGATTTCATATACTAGATAATCCTATCAGACATCCTTCTCATTTGCTACCTTTGCAGACTTTATCGAACAGTCAGCCATTGGCAGACATTTTCGCCAAAGATAGTCTTTGGCAGTCCTTCTTCTTAAGTCGACCTTTGGCGAACTTTCCACTTTTCTAGTGACCTTTTTATCAATAAACACTTATAATTTAAAACCTGAAGAACCTTTTCGTTACTTTATAGCCAATGATGGTTTATACATAAACTCTGGCCGACTCTTAATGACAAATACTTATTTGCAAATAATTTCAAGGAAATACCCATTTCTTCCACAAATGACCACGTTTATAATGCTTCTTCCAATTCTTCTTACCTTCGTATTTTTACGGATCCTTTTATTAGCATGCTTGTTAGCGTTCCCAAATCACACCATGATCGTCATGTCAAACTGCTCGCTGTGTGAGTCATATCGTGACTTCTCTTTTTATGCCCTAACAGGCTTCCCTGTTCACTATCCTAGTGAACTCTAGGTTTTGCCATAAAGTGTACATGTTGACCCCTGGATCATGGCATGACTAATAATGGACTTTTGACTCTTAAGAGTCTGTAAACCGCTTTCAATGTGTCTCCTCACAGGACTTGTATATCATTTTCACGATGTTGCCCCGAAGGACTTGTATATCATTTACATAGTGTCGTCCCAAATGACTTGTACACCATTTACACAGTGTCATCCTGAATGATCTGTATACCATTTACATAGTGTCGCCCTGAAGGACCAATAGATAACTATTCTGTGATGCTGCCAAACTCCCTCAAATCCCCTTTCAATCTGTCCATTCCTCCATTATATAAATTTTTTTATCTTCAACTAACTCATCAAAGTAACTCTATCTGTACTTCGCATTTTATAAACATACATTTCACACATAACAATTCACTTATTACTATAACAAGTAGTACGCCATATATCAATACGTTAATACACAACCACATTTTGCATTCAAAAAACATAATCGCAATCATTCATATATTTCCACAATATTATGCATGCATAGCTTAGTCATTCATCGAAGTCATATACAACCATGAAATTCAGGTTGAACTCAAAACAGACACACGAGCAAAACATTCCAGCACAACAACAAACAAACACCCAAATTTGAGTATAGGAACTCACCTGTTATCCTTTATTCTTACCAACTTAGCTTGTTTGAATACTAGAGCCTCTTTCGTCCTGAAAGCTAAGCACGACAACCAAATATACTGGTTAAATCAGAGGCATTCAAGCTTTAAATCCTCAAATCTAGTTTCATACAGAAATTTCCATAGATTTCATAAATCCCTTAACTTCTTTTTTTCTTAATTTCACGAATGCAGTAAGATTAAACTTACCAGCTCACCGGATTCAGTATATTCTAGAATAAAACCTCACGATCACTGTCTTATGCATGACTCTCACTAACATTCTGTTCTTCGAAGCAACCGAAGAAGACGATGTAGATAACAAGAAAATATAAACAGAATTGAGAAGAATTTAATTTGTTGAATAATGCTCTCACATATATATAACATTTCTTGCATAGTTACCAAAGTCCCAATTAAGCCATTCATTGATAATCATTTTATCTCCCACCAAGAAACAAGCCAGTTCCAACTTAACTAATACAGGAATGAATTCCAAATATTTGCTATTCAACCACTAAATTTTTCTGATTTCTTAGTAGAATTCACCTATCCCACAATTTCTTTCAATTTACTCCCAATTTCACCTAAATTTTAGACTTTATTAGAATCCGAGTGTGACAAATTAAAATAGGCTTTCCCTAAAAATTCTTCCACAAAAAAAATTGGTAGTGCAAAAAAATTGTCTGATGATACAATTATATCAAACAAATTGGCTTCTAAAAAGATCCTTTCAGCTACAAAATTTGTTAAGCACGAATCCTATATTGGATGCAACTAAATTCAACATCCTCATCTTTAATTTTCTCATTTTTACGATATATTTTGCTTGTTTTGGTCTTCACTTGGTCACTTTATAACCAATCTAAAACTTAAGAAGGGACAATTGTTATGCTTAAAGGAGATAATGTTAGTTGTCAATCACAATGCTAGTTTATAGGGACAATAGTAGCCTAGCACAAAGTTAGCTCCCTAGTTAGCTTTGCAAACCAATAATAGATAATGGGTAGCCTTATGACCAAATAGATAATCCACAAGTATAAGCTTAAGTAAAACAGATCCCTTACAAGAAAAAGATATAATAGTAGTTAAGATTTACATTTAATTTATAGCTAATTTTTATATCTTCATAATGTAATAATAGCTCTATAAAGCTAGAGGGTCGTAGTTTGTCGTGGTTTTTAGGAATTCTTTTATATATTTATGATTACTTGTAGAGTAAATGCACTTTTGTTTATTATAAGATGTGTTTATGAATATTTGGTTTACGAATTGGGCTTAGAGGTGGACCTTGTAGAAAGGTGAAATGGGCTCACATGCTCTCGGGTTCTTGTAAAACGAATGTAAGCTTGGGGTGTTGAAGCTTGTGTTTAGGGATGATCTTCGATGCTTTAGCCAGTTCAAGGGATTTGTAATGGAGAATGCAATACACTAATTTTCAGTAGTGTTAAAAATGGTGATTTTATAATCCTATTTCCGTAAATCAAATAGAAATATATTAAAGTTTGATCTAGTAATTTGGTCAAATTGATAGTTAATTAAGGTACTGAACTAAATTGTAAAAGTCCAATTGCTATAGATTTTAAATTAGCTAAAGGATCAAAATAGCAATTGAACCACTATTTATTATTACATAGTGGAAGTTGTTGGTGGAATACAAGAAGTTGGATTAATAGGCTAATTAGATTTAACAAATTATTTTTAGTTAATTAAGTTAAATTAATTAACTTTAATTAAAGTATAAAGGGAAAATAAAGAGTATCATATTTTGTCCTTCTCTATCGAAAGAAGCTAAAGAAAACCTAAGAAGCCATTTTCAAAGTTTTAAAATATTAGGTCCTCAATTGGTATGTATTTTCAAGTCCTTTACTTGTAATTTTATATTTTGAGGTCATAAGAGCTTGATTTAGCTAGCTTATGTATCAATTTGTAAACTCATTAAAGTTTTTAAAAGTTATCATTATTGATTTCTTAAAGAAATTTGTGTTAAATTGATAAATTTTAAGCTTAGATGTGAAAAAGGACTAGATTATAAGTTTAATTGTTAATTTTACACAAAAGGGCTAAAATGTATAAATTGAAAATTTGATGTCAAATTTCTATAATAATAGATAGTAGATGGTTCTAAAAGGATTTAATTGAGATTGGTTTTGAAACTGAAGCTCAAAATTGAATGATATTGTTGTTTTAGTTTTAGAAATTAAATTGAATAAAATGTAAAAGTTAATAGGGCATTCAAAAATGAAATTACATGGGTTCATGCATATAACAGAATAATATAAAAATATTTGGTACTTTTGAATTGAACCGAATAATTGTATAGATTGAAAATTAGACCAAACCAGAGATAATCGGGGAAAAGAAAAAACTACCGATTAGTCCTTGAAGATTCATTTTACTTGTTGCTTTTGTTAAGTAAGTTCATATGGAACTTGCTACCTTATTTTTATTTATGAATGAATTATATGTTAGAATTGAGTAGAATTATGGGATTTGACACAATTATTTATATTGGACTGTATTGTAAATTCGTGAAAATTTTGGTTGTATAGAAATAATACAACTTGATAGTAATATTATTGAATAGTTAAGTCTTTTAAATGAAAGATGTAATATGTACAGAACTTGTTATTGATATTTATACAAAAATAATTCCTGAGTGGACTTAGTAAAAGGTTTGGGTATGTATGACATGTCATTAGGATTATACGCACGACTAATCAGGGATTTACTTATTAACACGAGATCTAGCATTTGTTGCAGAATCTCAAATTATACGTTTCGTATTTTTAGCACAGACGAGTAACTCGACGATAATGTTAGCTTGTATGAGCAATTTTATCATAATGCAAACTTGTGTGAGCAATCTAATTATAATGTCAGCTTGTGTGAGCAATCCTATCATAATGTCAGCTTGTGTGAGCAACCCGATCATAATGTCAACTTATGTGAACAATCCAATTATAATGTCAGGTTATGTGAGAAATCCGATTATAATGTCAACTTGTGTGAACAATCCAATTATAATGTCAGGTTGTGTGAGCAATCCGATTATAATGCCAACTTGTGTGAGCAACCCTAAAATACTGCCAACTTATATGAGTATTACATTCTCGTGTATCCGAGTCCATTTTACAATAGTACCATCGGACAATGTTCAATTGATTGAAAATGGAATATAAATCATGAATTGAAAATTGTTATTGATAATACTTGAGATATAGATTGTTATGCGATGATGTTTTAAATGTTGATAGTATTACGATTCAAGAAGGTACCTAATGTAATCAATTTGTGGTGATGTGACATGTATAGATATGTATTCAAGTTCCAAAGAAAGTTAATTTTGTATCTAATATAATAATTTTTTTATGCTTAAATGATCAAGGTAATATTTAGTTTCCATATGAGTTTACTAAGTATTTTATATGCTTAACTAGTTGTTTTTCCCTTTTCCTTGTAGATCGTCACTTTCCAGAATAAGTCAAGTCGCATTGACATCAAAGATCACACTATTCTATACTGGTTTGGTAGATATTTGATCATCTTGAACCTAGAATTGTGGAATGCAGATATATATATATAGGTGTCTTAATGTGTATAAGGGTTTTGAAATATGTCTTAATGTTGAAAGTCTTCAGAAGTGTTGGTAACATGTAATGATTATAATGCATGTGAAGATTTTGAATGTTGCTTATGTCAAATTTGGTTAATGCTTGGATTAGAAATGTTTGATGTTTTTGGAATGGTAATATATATGCATCTAATAACATGTATAAGATTGTAATATGAGGTAAATGATTGGTTAAATTAATATAAGTATTGAAATGGTTATTTGAGATATATGGTTGATGGCATAAAAGTGTTGGACAATGAATTAGGTATGTATTATAAGTGAAATGGTAAGTTTTTGTTAGATTTGCTATAGGTAAGGTTAGGCATTTGAATGAATTAGGTTGGCATGCTCAAATGGTATTGAAATTTTGTAGTTTAATCGGTATAAATGTTGTGAACATCTTGTTAAGAAGTTGAATTGAATATTTAAACTTGATTAGCATGGTTAAATGCATGTTTTGGATAAATTAAGTTTGACATTAGGTGAATATGTTGTAAGCTTGCTTGGAAACTACAGGGAATTGTAGACACAGTATATGACGTCACGATGTTGGAAGGTTGTCATCACAACGAGATGAAGAATCTATGTAACACCCTCTACCCGACCCGAAATATCAAATCTAGATATCAGATGTTACAACATACAAACACTTAACATAAATTTTAAACAATCTTCGTATGATCCTTTTTCAACATAAATTTTTTTGTTTTATTAATTTTTTTTGAATAAAAGAAATACAGAAGACATCCAAGAATACAACTGACTTTTAAAATAATATAATAATTACAACACAAAATTTCATTAAAGATAGGTTATACGCCATATTCCTAGATATCCTTTGTATGCATAATAACCCAACACGCCGTTTCATTGGTGCATTCCTGACTTGGTTCCTCCTGGCATACTCACTCTCACAATAGAACCTAAAACAAGAACAACACTTTGTAAGTTAATGCGAACTTAGTGAGTTTTTAGCACAAAATACCTTGGAACCTTTGTAGTTGAATTCCTCATCTTGCAAAATTTGGATCACATCTCTGTCTTTGGCGTCTACTTTCATAATATCTGATATATACCTATACGCCAACTACCATACTTTACTTACTAACTCTTGCTTCACCTCTTGGCTGACTCCAAATCTTACTAGCCGATTCATATCTTATTCCTTCTTAGTACAACAAAGGTATCTCTTAGAATGATATCTAAACAAAATCTACCATTGACAAAATCCCCTTCAAATAAATATAGAATACTTTTCCCTAGTATGAGTACTCACAAACACTTCTCTTGACGGATAGAAAAACTAACGGGTCTCTTAAGTTAAACTCCATATTAATCTTAATTCTGGCGGATTCTCTTACTGATTCTGATAGTTATCAAATCACCGATCAAATCATATCTTAAATCAACCTCAAATCATAACTTATATTATAAGGAAACATTACAAATTATCTAGAAGAATCCTAAATGACTACGTTACATAACACGAGAACGCCTAGCTTGACAAGTGGATTAGTTTCTAGATGGCTTTTGAATGGTACATGAAAATCATTCAGATCTGGCGAATACCAGATAACTCAGATTTAATTCCTACATAGCATAGATAAATCAGTCCAACAAACACTTAAACCTTTCATAAATATGAATATGCCAATTTATTGTGCTGACGTATTACTATTGCGGATACACCCTTTAGATAATAGCACTGGAGACTCTTTTAAAAGTTTTACTTATACGATATTCAAATTCTGCCATAAGACTAACCAGTAATATATATCATTAAACTTACCAATTCTCTATCATGACATTAGTTAACAGATAAGTCTTGAAGTTGACAACTCTTGAAAAGAGTTATATTTCATGCCTTTAGATCTAGTTAATTGCCTGTACTGAGGGACATTTAGTTGAATTTTAGGATATTATTTTAGCATTTTTTAGAACATTGCATAAGGAGCTTGAACGGTTCTTAAATATTGTAATTTGTTGCTTTTAATTGCATGTGGAAAGGTTGTGTTTGGTGGTTTTGCAGGTGCAGGATGATGAATGAGAAATAAAAGAGTGAAGGTTTGCCGAGGCAAAACGATGGATAGTTTGCCAAGTTGCATGTCGTGGAAATTTGAAATTCCAAGAAGATGACTGAGTCAACAAGTAAGGCGTACCAGTTTCAGCCAATTCTACTTGTACCAGATAAATCTGCCTAAAAAAAGTAGATAAATCTTGGGCTGTTGGTTTTATCTTAGAGAAAAAGAATCTAAAAAGAGGAAAAAGATCATGAGATAATGAGTTGATAACCACCTACCCAAAAGGAAGGGATTTTTAAACCAAAAACAATTTAAAAAGAGAAAAGATAATCTTGGGCTATTGGCTAAACTCTAGTACACTTGCTTATAAAAGGCCAATGAAGGAAACCTTAAGAGGACAAAGAACAAGATGGGAAGATCCTAAGGCAAGAGTAAGAGGGTTTGATTGAAAGATGAAGTCATCCTCTCGGCTAACACAAGGCACTGTGCTGCTAAAGTGTAGACTAGTGGAAGTTGTTTTCCCAACGTTCTTCTGTTATTTCCTTAGTGCTCTCTTGTGAACTTATTTGGTTGTAAACGATGGTGATGATTTGGAATTATATTTTCCAATCGATGAGTTAAATCTCCTCGGGTTGGTGTTATTTTCATGATACTTAACTGTTTTAAGTTTCCATGGTATAAATCTAATTATTTTACTACCCATTCAATTGTTTAAGTGGAATCCCTAAGAATAGTCGATGGCATATTATTTTTGTTAAGTTGATTTAATGCGGGAAAAGTTAGATTACTTAACTAATATTGGATGGCATGAGAAAGATTCGAATGATGTTTGCATCATAAAGAAAGAATTACACAAGTAACTATAATAAGACCCTATATGAGCAGGGACAGTGACATGAGGTTTTGTTATTGAGAGAGGCAGGCCACTCTAGGAATTTTCTGCACAATAAGTTAATCAAGATTTTTCCATGGCATTATTTCCAATAAGGTTGATTCTGAGTAATCCCAACCTTCCACAAATATCGTATACACTATACTTGATTCTCTGCCGAAATATCTCTGCCTTAGCATTTTTAATTGATTATTTGTTGATTTATATATTATTCACACAATAGATCCCATAATTACATTTATATTAACACTTTTTCCATAACAATTCCAGTTACTTACCTAGCATTGCGTATTTACCTTAGATTTTGCCATAACATTTCCTTCGATCATTTTACTATAGCATTAACTTCACCCTATTAAGATAACTTGACCAACTTTGTGCCTCAATCCGATCCTCATGGGAACTATACTCACCCATCATTTTATTACTTGAATCGGCGTGTATACTTGCACAAATCGCATATCACTTCACAAAAGTTTACCTAGATCATGACACCAAACCGTTCGCCCAGACTTCGCCATTAGGGCGTTATAGAATACGTTAGATAAACATCATAGAATAAGCCACACAGGCTTCATCAAATACGCCATGAAGGTCTTACATAACACACCACTAAGGCATCATAGAGAATTACGTGTTTACAATCTCGTCAAACTTCATCAAATGGTGCCATGGGTTTTCTCCCACATGGTTTTATACTTAAATTCATGTCATGATTTGCTACTCCAGTCCATATTTTACTAGAGGCTTCACCAAGAATATTTTGATAATCATATTATGTCATGCGTCTTAGCCACATGGGCTACATCCTCATATTGTGATCTGTAAGTCCAATCATCGTCTTATTGGAGACATCATCATGAGTGTTTTCATTGTCATATAATGCCATGGGTCTCTTCCATATGGGTTTACACATATTTTCATGATCTTCTAGTCTAGTTAGTAATATAACTGCCCTATCAGAGGCATCACAAAGGGATATTTTACTTAGAAGGTACTTAACCAGATTTGGTCACATACTTGACGGATTCTTACTTTCTCATATTAGATTTCACAGGCAGACTTACCAGTTAACTTCTTATTCAAATAGTACCTCACACATATTATCCTTACACATACAGAATCTTTACATTACTTCGCATACACAACAGTTATTCGAGATATTATAATCATATATATCTCTACTTGATCAGTTCACATGTAGGATCTAGGATAGGGACTCACCTAATACTCTCATATGCTGTAGCTTGAAGTCCTAAACTCGAACATCCTTCACGAACCAATAGTAGCAACTGCTTAAAGAACATGGAACCATAAAAAAAAAAAACCCATTACCAGATAATTTGCTATAATCTCAACTACAAACAACCCCCATGCAGGGCCTCTTATTCATAACTTATTGTTTATATTGCTTAACAACCTTATTCTTTCAAAAACTTAACATGAACAGCTATCAGATTTACCAAGAGATGGAACATCCACAAATTAATTCAAAAACCTTAACCACCAACTCAAAATGAAGAGAGAACATTTAAGTTTAAGAAAAAGAACCAGAGAGTAATAGTGAAGGAAGAAAAACTATCCAGATGAACCCATCTTACCATATATATATACCTCCAGTTTCCCCTTAATGGAACTTGACAAGTGTCAAATGCATACAAAAGTGGTCCCCTTAATGTCCTACAAAAATCGGAGAAAATATAAAAGAGAATTCGATGTTAGTGCTATTTGACCAGTCAAACCATTCAGTTAACCCCCAACCAATCACGTTACAAAACCCCGTATACATATCATTCGAACAAACTAGACATACTATAACTATGGCAATAACTCATATATGTCGTGTTATACTCAACCAAAATCTCATATATGTCGTGTTATACTCAACCAGAACTTTCGATGTGTACTCTTAGCTTATCGTACTCTTTCTTCTATTGAGGAATATTATGAAAATAAATCCTTAAATACTTTTATGGGCGAAAACTATATGTGACAAACATTAGTTCACCAAAAAATCTATTAAATGGTGGGCTACACTATTATAATATACCAAACAGATAATTTTAGAACATTGCACCTATTAATCGGATTTGCAAGATTTGGGCTGTGACAATCCAGGCCATGACACGATGAGGAACCCCTTTGCCGCGACAAGGAGGCCAAGTTAATATGTTATGTTGTGACGAAGAACCTCCTCACGCTGTAACGTCAAACTAAAGTTTTGTAACTTTTATAAAATGATCCTCACTCGATATCAGGTTAACCTTGGAGCATTTTGTATGCTCGAGTAAGACCCGAGAAGTGTTGTATACCATATCTATTATTTGTAATGCTACTGTTGTATGTATGATGTTTCAGATTGATTTTTAAATGATTGTTTTACTTTGAATTTGACGGTAGTTGCTTCGAAAACAACTGTAGTATCTTGTAGTTTGAACTCAGTGATCGATATGAGTTAGGGGTATTACATAGAAAGCAAAGAACATAAGGTTGCAAGCAAGGAAGACGAGATGAAATAGAGCCCCCATAAAGGAATAATATGCATAACTATCTCTCTTAGTCCAAAGGTTGCTCCTTATTTATTGTTGTGTTAAAAAGTTGACTTGCATGCTAGCTTTGTACTAAGATACCATTAATGCTTGATAGCAACCATTATCACCTCTTGGTATAATAATTGATGTTCCTCCAAGTCTACAACTGGTTATAAAGTGACCAAATCAAAACTAAGATAAATAAAATATTTCTCTAAATGAGAAAATTAAATATGTTGAAAGCTTCGAGATTTAGTTATATCCTCTAGAGGATTCATGCTCAACCAATTTTGAAGGTGGAATATTTTGTAGTATTTTTTTGAATTAGCATCATTTATCCTATGAATATTTTGTAGTAATCTTCTGAGGGTGTTTTACTCTACTAAGTTTTTTTGCTAGGAGACTTTTTGTGGAAACCAATTTGAATGGTGTAATAATATCCCTTAAAGGTGCTTTTCTCTACAAAACTCTTTGGTTATCAATGCGCCTTTTTCTGGATGCTAATTTTTTTGGTGTGATAATATCTCATGAGGGAGTTTTCCTTTACCAAACTTTGTGATTGAGAGAATTCTTGTGGTAGTAGGATTTTTCTACAGATGAGTAGAAGTTTATGTTATGTAAAGTAGGATTTTTCTATTAAGGAGTAGGAGTTTGCTACTAAGGAGCAAGAGTGCAAGATAATAGAGCAAACTAGTCATAGAGCATGATTATGAGCTCTTGGAAGTATAAGCTTCCAGAAATTGAAAGCTATAAAAAGATTGCGTAGACTATGATGAACACCCAATTGTTCTACTTATTTATGTCAAATCACACTTAGGATGCTTTACCTTTGAGCGAAATCGCTAATATTTGTAGTGTTTTTAGTTTTTAAGATGTCATTAATTATTTGAATATTTTTATTTTTAGCCTGTTTTTAGGTGTTTTTATGTTTATTGATGAATACATTAGTTGTGTGTTTAATGGTGTAAGTGAAAAGGAGATAAGGAGCAATGATTTAGGAAGTTGATATAGACTATCACAACCCTATACTAAATAGGTCTCAACCTTGCCTAAGTTTAGAATATCCATTTGGTGAAAATCAGTAGGGTTGGTTACGATACAAAGACTATAATCGTTGCTACCATTGTGATTTAGAAGAAAATTTTTTGTGAAGAGCCAATAGGACATCACAATGTAACAAGAAAAATCATGATGTATGACCGGATTTGGAGCGATTATTTTCAGTGGTTAAAGGCATTTTAAGGAAATTTATTAAGACATCATGACACTGCAAAGACGACTTTAGGGTGGTCATGTGGTTCCCACACCTTCATGAAGGGAAATTGTGACTTTTCCTTGATCTAAGATTCTTTGTATAAATGTACTTTTCCCTAACCTTCATGAAGGGTAATTTTTAGATTTAGTTTTCTAAGAAACTTTACTTTGTAATTAGATTTTTTACAACTTTCCTTTCATTTAGCAAGTACTTTGTAAGATTTTTTTTATTTGGTAATCAAATACAGTTTCATTATATTGCCTTTGTATTTTCAACCTTTGAGCTCAAAAGAGTTAGAAAGGAAAGAGCATGTACTTTAGCATGGGCTATCACACCCCAAGTCTAATGGATCCAAGAATAAGGCATAAAGCCATGAACTTATCTATTTGGTATAGTGTAATTCGTACATTAGCAGTCTTCAGGCAGACTTAGGATGGTGTAAAGTATTCGTCGCAAAAATAATTAAGGATTTATGTTATAGGTTATTCTCCAATGTAAGAAAAGAATATTTCAAGTGAAGAATAAGTTGGGTGAGAGTTACTGCCAAACATATGGTTCACCCATTTACTTGAGTATTGTGCATAATGGGTTTTGTATAGTGATATGATTTAAAGCCAACTAAATTGACTAGAAAAATATCAATTTTGCAGGATTTTCATTTATATTTCTCTTAGAATCTGTAGGCCATTAAGAAGGATAAATTCTAGATTCGAGTGACACTTGTTAAGTTCCACTATGAGGAAATGGGTGTTATATATATCTGTGTGAAAGGAACCGTTAGGAAGTTTCTTCCTTATTCAATATTTCCCTCTAGTTCTTTTTTTAAATTAAATATTATCTTCTCCTCATTAAGCTGGAATCTTAGGATCTTGATTTAATCAGTGGTTGTTCCACCTCTTAGTAAGTATTATAGCTCTGCATGTTAAGTTTTTAATAGAGTAAGGTTGTTGATAGTTATATGAACAATAAGCCATGAATACAAGGCCTTGCATGGGGTTATTTATGATTGAGATGTTAGCAGTTTGTATGTAAATGGTTTTTAATGGTGAATTTGTGTTCTTCAAGTAGTTGTTGTTGGGTTGAGATGGATGTTCGAGTTGAAGTATATATATGTTAATAATATTTGGATGACTGGTAATGGTGTAAATGATGTATGGTAAAAGTTCTGCATGTGTAATGATGACATGTAAGAAGTATTATCTGGATAAAAAATAAGTGGTGATTATGTAGGTAAAGTTTGATAAGAAAAAGGACGAATCAACCAGGTGTGTAAGCAAATTTTGGTAAGTAAATTCTAGGTAAAATGACCCTTGAGGTATATTGCTAACCAGATTGGTAGATCACGATACGAAGATAATTGTAAGACCATGTGGTTGAGACACATGGCAATGTATGATATGATAACACTCATGGTGATGCCTCTAATAAGATGAAGGCTTGACTGGCAGATCAAGACATGAGAATTTGTAAGCCCATGTGGCTGAGACCTTTGGCAAGATATGATTGTATGAATGTTCATGGTGATGGCTCCGATAATGTGTAGATCAAACTAGCAGATCATGACATAAAGTTATGTATAAGCCCATGAGGGAGAAACCTATGGCACCTTCTGTGCTAAGCCTTTATGGCAAGTTTTGTATCATCTTATTGGTGTATTCGATGATATCTATGTGGTAGGATGTGGTTATGCGCCCTTATGGTATGCTATGGATAAGTTTTGAGAATTCTTTGATAGATAAGTCAATGATAAGGTTATGAGACGTCTAAAGTTAATTTGGTTGAATTAGTTCTGTGATGTAATCGAATAAGTCCTAAGGGAAGTTTCTTGAAAAATAGTGTGTATCTGTATGTTCAAAGAGGGTATCCGTCATGGTAATCTATTAGTTTAGAATATGGACATATTTGTAGATATGAAAGAGATAAGTATTTGTCATTTTGAGTTATCCCGCGATAAATAGATTTGAAATCTATGTTGATTGGTATATGCCTACATCAACCCATTTTCAGTGGTATCGAAAATATTGGCTTCAAGACCACGATTTTGGCCATTGGGTCAGTAGTTTATTATTTATTTAATATTTATAGGGTTATTACAAGGTCATATTAAATTTTGGTTAGAAAATTTTATCATTTAGATAGTTAATTAAGTAAAAAGAACTAAATCGTAAAGATTACAGACGTTGATTGGTAATAGTTAAAGGTGTTAAATGGCTAAAGAAATTTGACTTGATGGACTTATGTGGTACTTAGACCATATGGACGGTTAGGACAGGGCATTACATGAAATTAGATTAAGTTTTAAAGGGTAAATTTGTAATTAAATAATTAAGTAAAATTAAAACAAAAGAAAAATAGCATGTTGTCCTCTTCCATAGCTCTCCACCAAGTTTTGAAGAAGAGAAAAACACCATTTTCATAGCTTGAAGTTCAATTAGCTTGTAACATTGTATGTAAGTTGAATTTGATTTTTTTTTAGTAATTTTTATGTTTTTGATACTGTTGTAGCTTAATCTAGCTAACCCAGGGACTAATTTGTAAAATTGTCAAATGTTTAGAATTTTACCATGAATGAATTTGTAATGTTCATGAATTTTATGATAGTTTATTGCGCTTAATAGTTAAATAGGACTATTATGTTAAGTGATTTTAGGTAATTTTAAAATTTAGGGACTAAGTTGTTAAAATTATAAAATATCATGTAATTCTTGTGATAAAATGATAAAAGTAGATTGTTTAGGGACCATATAGAATTCAGTATAATGGTTTTAGGCTAATTTGTAATAATTGTGAGAATTTTGGTTTTAGGGATTAAATTGAATAAAAGGTAAAAGTTTATGATAAATGTGTAAAATGTCATTAAAAGGGTTAATTGCATAATTTTATGTGATTTAAAATGTTTAATTTGGTTAATTGAATTAATTATTACTATTTAGATCAAGAAACAAGTCAACCGATTGTTAATTGCGGGAAGGAAAAGGTCGTTGAGTAGGCATCTTCGAATTTTGGTAGTTATCATATTTCAATAAGTTCACATTAAGTTGTTATATTCTTTTTATTGATATGAATTTAATCACTTATGTGTTTCTGTATATATATGTTATCGTAAACATGATTAAAAATGAGTAAGACCACAGTTGAAAGACGTTGTGATAATATGATTAAAACAAGTAAGACCATAGTTGAAAGTCGCTATGACAATATGATTAAAACAAGTAAGACCATAGTTGAAAGATGTTATGGCATCATGATGGAAGTGGGTAAGACCATGGCTGAAAGACAGAATGACATCATTGTAATTAGAACTAAGACCATAGCTGAAAGATGCTATGGCATCCTTTGACAGTTATCTATCAGGTTGGAATGTTGGAATTCGACAAAAGAATAGTTGTTTCATTTTTGTATTTGACTTATAACTAAATTGAAAGGTTTGATATATTTGATTTCATGAACTTAGTAAGACTTATATGAGTTTACCTATTTTGGTTTTATTCTTGCAGATTGTCAGATCTATGTCTTTGATTGGATCAATTTTGGGAGATCACACTATCCGCCATAATTTCGGTAGCCTTTTGATCATTTTGGTCCTATTATAAATGGCTTGTAAATAGGATTATAATATGTATGTGTTCTATGCAATTAGTTGATGACTTAACTGATTTTGGATGATGAGTTTTGTATATATATATGTAACACTTGATATTTTGTGGAAATGGTCAATGTTTGTCTAGTATATCATGGAATGAAATGACATATATGTAGTTATTATGGTTGATTGAATGGAAAATATTTTTGGTGTGGAAGATCTGGACATTAGTTTATGATTAAATTGCCCTAATTCGTTGTTATATTTGAGTTTGTGTGTTTCAGATTATAAGTTTGAATTGTGGTACCAATGCAGACATATTGGTTAGGCACTTAGGTTGTGTGTAAAATGTTTTTTTTTTGCCATGGTTAGGCACATTTTGAATAGGGTTGATGGATGGTTATTTCTTAGCTTGGTGTCAAAGGATTTGAATGTGAAATAACTTCTTTTCGAAGGAAATTTTAGGCACACATGGCCTGTGACACGGGCTTCTACATAGCTGTATGCCCCACACGGTTGTGTGACACGGCCGTGTGGTTGTTTGATTTTAGGTGTAGGATTTTTCACATGGTCACAAGTTGTTACACGGTCTGGCGACACGACCGTATAGCCCTGTTTCAAATTATACACAGTCTGGAAACATGAGCATGTGGAGAAGCCACACGGGTTGGCCTTTGCCAGACAACCATGTGACCCGTGTTTACACTTTTTACATAAAATTTTATAAAAGTTTTGATTTAATCCAGAATTGATCCTATTTTTCTTTAAATGTTCTGTAAGCTCAAATTCGGTCCCAAATTGATTGAAAAGCATGTAAATGATTGAATATGAATTATTTGGTTGTATTTTATTGATATAATGAAAAATGTTCTAAGATTACTATCGTAATGCATTATAGCTCGGATCACACAACTGAACTAGGTATAGGGTGTTACAACACCATACCTGAATAGCATCATGTCTTGTCTTGGAATCGTATGAAATTTGAGTTGTTTTTCATATTGGGTTTTCTTGTGTTTTATAACAAAGATGTGTAGAATTCTTCTTAATGATCTGGATAGTTCATTATCAGTATAAGCATATGTTGGGTTTGGACAAGGTTATGATTTGTTTAGTAGATTGATATTATTGAACTCAGCTTGGGAATTCATCAAACGTGAATCTAATAGTAAGTATCCATCCATGAACAGTAACTGTGATAACTATTATGGGAAAAATGTTAACTGTTAGTTTGAAGAGAAAAACCATAAGAATTGGACTCTGTAGAAATATTCCTTCAAGAAGTATCTTCGAGGTTATATGAATAAAATGATAGTGGAATATTGTCTAGTAAGATCTGAAATCAACCATGTAGTGAAATGAAAATTGATACGTTTAGAATGATTATTGGTGTACAAATGTATGTCAAAATGTTCTGAAAGTGTGCCAAAATAGGAATGATAGGTTAAGTATGGAAATTGGCATACAAGCACGAAGACGATATTATAACAGTATTCGCCATGGTATTCTATACTAAAGTTCACTAAGTTCGTGTAACTTACAAGTGCTATTCTTATGTTTCAAGTATTATGGTGAGAGTGAATACAGCAAGAGGGACAACGCTAGGAATATGCCAAGGAAGCGGCAATCCGGATTATTATGCATATAATGGACTATTTAGAAAAGTGGCATATTGTAGGATTACGCTATAGAGAGTTTGTCTTTAGCAATTTTTTGCGTTGTAATAAGTTGTAACAAGTCTAATGTATTATTTTATTTTTAAGTACTTTTCTTTGTTTATTTGAAATTAAGTCTTTAAAAAAATGATAAGATATATGTTTTAAGTAAGGAGTACCCTTCAACTGTTTAAAAATTTTGCTAAGTAAAATGTGAAGTAATACCCGAGATTCAGACCCGGTGAATCGGATTGGGTTGAGGGCGTTAAAGTTGGTATTAGAGCTTGCGATTTAGTCGATCCTTTAGCAACTAAGTGAGTCAACCCTGTATGTGTGGTACATCGGACCTAGTTTAGTCTCTCAAGTATGTTAAAGATTTTTTTTAAAAAAATGATACCTTGTTATATTGATAATATAGCGATAAGAAAGATAATGCAGGAACAAAATAATGGTTTCACTAATAAAACCAGAAAAAAAATGTTATAGATAAGATGGAAAAAGAAAGTACAAGGTCAAACAAAAAGAAATTTCTAATTTCCTCCTTTTGTGGGCTATTCGATGGGTTCAGTAGGGACCTCTTCTATTTGAGTTTGATCTTTAATTTTCTGCTCCTCGCCTGTTAAGTCCTCTTCATTGTCTTTAACCTCTATTGTAGTGGGAATAAAAATGTCAGTTGAATTTTTTTATTCTCTCTAAAAAGTTTCTCAGCCTTCGCCCTCAAGGTGGTAGACATTAAAGTTTAGCGACTCAGTAGAGATATCCCTAAGGCAGTTAAAGTCTACTCAAGTAAGATCAAGAGCACCTGCAACCACTTGGGTGTATAGAATCAGATTGGACCTCTATTCTAACAGAGCTTCATTAAGTTTCTTTTTAGTGTCCTCTTGATATTTTCTGAAAGCTTCTTCATTGGATTGGCGTAGACCTTCCAGCTATTCTTTGTGGAGATCTTTTTGGGGCGTTGATCTTTTCTTCCAATATGGATTCTTTATCTTTTAGCAGATTGATGTCCTCTTCTGACTAATTACACTTATTTTATGTGTCCTTATATTTTCTCTTCAAAGCCATGACATAGGCATCAAGCCTTCCACTCAAGCTGATAGATTCCTGATGATCTCGGCGTAGTTCAGCCATAGAGTTTTCGTCAATTTTCACAACCTTCACCAAACTCGCAACTCTAGCATTGTATCGATCACTGGTGTCTTTGAAGGCCCAACTCCAAAGCTCATGCTCTACAAATAAGGTTTGTGAAGCCTTTTTCAAGAGGGAAAGAGGAGACAAATCCGAATTTAAGGAAAGATAGGAAGTAAGAGCCTCTTTTAACTGATGTGGCATCGAATTATTCTGCTACTAAAAAATGGAACCTAGTGACATAGAAGATAGCCCCGACTTTAATAGTTCACGCCAAGGGAATATTCCTTCTACTTCACTAGAAGAAGCATCGTGTGGTGGAATATAGGATGAAGCCATTAGTTGTGTTGGAGGTATTATTTCTATGACAATCTCTGTTTGAAGAGGATTAGTGGTGTGAATAGGAGAATCAGCTTTTTGGGCGGGCTCCATTGGTGGTGTTGGAATTCCGAGTAAGGTAGGAACTGGAGAACTGTGAGTGACATTTGTGGCAGGCTCTTTTCCGGGTATACGCTATGCCAAAGGAGGGAATTCATTACTTTCGGTCTCTTAAGTACTTTGCTCTAATTTGGGCCTCTTCTTAGTTTTCGTCGATGTTGTTTTCCTTACTAGAATAGCAGTAGCCTTCTGAGAATGGTTGTAATGTCCATGTTTTGATATGAGATAGGCACAATATGAGAATGCAAAGAAGACCCTGCACCATCAACATAAGAATTAGCCCGGGTTGAAAAGGAACTAGAAGTTGTACCAGGATTACTTAAAATATTTCAATTGCGAGGGCGAAGACCACAACCGTTGTAAAAGAAGAAGGGAGGTTCCCTTATACGTCCCACTAAACGTGTGCCAATCCACGATCTACATTATAAAGCCAAGTCATAGAAACAGAATGAACGTTGAGATCATCCAACCAATTTATAGAATCATTTGGCCATACTTTTTTGGAAGAAGAAGCTGAACTGAAACAAACATGGATGTTCAAACTCTTGTTCGAACAGAAACTAAAACAAAATAGTACAACTAGAAATGACAATGGGAGTCTTTCGGCCTTTCGACAAAAAGTGGGAGATAAGTTAATGGTTTGCTTGCTATTGCTGACTTTTGTTGGTGTTTTTTTATGTTACTGATATTGTTACTTTTAAAAAGAGCTTGTTGGTTTATGCTTGTCGTTGGATTTTATGATTTTGTTGCTATGTTCTTACTGGTGGTGTATCGGATAACATTTGTTATGAGTTATGTTGATTTGCTCTTGGTATCTCATATGTTTATATGGCATGATGATAATGGGAGTTGTAATACCCCAAACCTGGCTTAGATGTTATGGTTGGATTGTGGAGGTTAAACGCTCGTAAAAACATTGTTGATTAACTTACGCAAAAAAAAAAACTTAGTTTTAATTCCAGAGTAATAAAGTTATTTAAATTTTTGGAAACTCAAGTTTTCAGAAGAACGCATGTAAGAACTTAGATGAAAATCTTGTTTTATTAATGTTATAAAAACAATCCCGAATGTTTAACCAATTGAATTGTAAAAAGTCGTAATTAATTTCAAAACTGGCATAAAAAAATACTTTTAAAATTATTATCTCTTAAAATCATAAGATCCATTAGTTATGGTCTTGGGTGTGTTTACGAGTTTAAAATAAAACGTCTGCGATAAAAAATACCAAAACCAAGAATTTAACGCTCCAAAACAAATTAAAATTTGAAAGACCGTAAAGTCCAAAATTTAAAAAAAAAAACCTAATCAACTTAAACCAAATTGTGTGAACCGAGCTCCGAAGTCGCCGCCAAGACCTAAGTCAGAAGTACACCTGATACGAATTAAACAAACGAGTAAGCTAGAAGCCTAGTGTGTGACCCAACCCACAAACAGATGTACATAAATAACAGACACATTATCAGTTACAGATTTGACATATACTCACATACAGGATCAGATATATACATTTTTATAATCATATACAAGTGTAGACACCAATATCAAAACAAATTCTTACTTATAATGTACACATATGCAACTAACATATCAAAATGTCATAACAGAACCAAAAGCATATATCGTTTCGGACAGTCATAATTTCAGATATTTATAAATATATATCGAATCATAATGTCATATCAGAACAAAACAAATCCTACCTCCATCCGCTACACACTAACTCCGCCCAACCAATCACACCAAATAAGACTACAAGAGTCCATCCATCCAATCACATCGGGTCATAGTGGTATGCGACTTATATTGATGCAGGTGAGCTGTCAGAAAGATATTGTGGTTTAACCACCAAAATTACAGTAATACTACCAGAAAACACTTCTTCCATCATATCAAAACCCACTCCAATGCAAATGCAAAATCATATTAACTTACGTACATAACACATAGGTGGTATGCCATGCACACCAAAACACGTATTTTATAGAGCACAACATAACATAACACATAACTTATACAGATCGTATCATATCTTAGTTCTTATACTAACATTTATTCCACATAAAGATGTCATGCGTAATCAAATACATAATAACATTTTTAGAGTTACCAGAACATAGATTGTACTTACATTTTTCACATACCTTAACCACATCATATGGTGACACATATTGACAACTATCACATTTAGGGTCTTATTTAAGCCAAATGGACCCCACAAAAGATCTTATTACGCATTTATAAGTCAAATGGTCCTAAGTAAAAAAATTTCGAAAATGGGCCCACACAGCCTAAATGGCCAACCCTTGTGGCCTAACGACCTACCTAACCATCCCATGTGATCACACATGCCCGTATGCCCCACACGGCCTACCGAAGTTGTCTGTGTAATCGCACATGCCTGTGTTCTCCACACGGCAGATCACACGCTCGTGTGGTGCACACAGCCTTCCACACAGTCATGTGACAAACAACAGTCTCAAAACAACCTTAATTTTCTCGAGTTTTTTGAGTTCTAAATGACAATTTGGGTTAGAATCACACACCTGATGATAATTTTGATAAACCGTGCAAAATCACACTCCGAATCCTACAATCATTCATCAAACCTCACTAATTTATCATCAAAATTCATCCAAAAAAATAATTTCCATAAATCAAACGTTCAGCCCCTGATACAAAATTCAAACACTTACTTTTCCGAAACATGTCGAAACCGTATCTATTTTGCTAGAGGGTTTTGGTTTTCGTACCTTTCTCCTAATCAAAATCACGAACATACTTAACATAACGTGGAATGAAAACTAAACACCAACACCTCAAATCTTATTCAATAACAAATTAAAACTAAAATAACAGAAAAAATAGCTTGACAAACTTACACCATGCTTTGAACTACGATCGAAGAGCGAATCTTATACACATACACAAAAGCAAAATTGAAACGACAACAAGCAAAACCAATGGAAATGGAGAAAAGCAAAAAAAATTAAAAAAGAAGAAGAAAAATAGAGAAGAGGGGAAGAAAATAACGTAGGAGTGAGAGAGACAATTTGGGATAATTTCTTAACCACTCACATCCCACTAAGTCCCATAATTAACCACCCACATCCCACTAAGTTCCATAATTTACCACCCACATCTGACTAAGTCCCACAAATAACCACTCACCAGATTCCTTCATAATTCAAAACAAAAACAATTTTCACTTGCACACACAGGGATTCAAATTCAAGACCAAAGTGTAAGCTAACAATCACCTTACCATCGAACTAGCAAGTTCATTCTTATCAATAGATGCACTCAAATATTTTTTAAACCAAATACCAAAAATTAGGGATTTAGAAAAAATTGACAAAAATACAAGTGAAAGGATTCAAACCCAGAACCTTCCTCACACAAACACAACCCCTAACCACTTAACCAGAATAAATTACTTAGCATAATTTCGAATCTTAACTCAAAAATCACAATGTGAACCCTCTAGGTTTTACTAACCCAATTTCTTTCAACTCGATTTTTGGGATGTAACATGAGTTCTGATAATTTGTTTATGTTTTGTTGAAAAGCCAAAGAAGGAGATTGTTGGGACCAAAGCTATTCAGAATTGATGTTTAAATAGTCTATTTAAATAGCTATCTAGAAAGGCTTTCAGGGCACCCTAAATGTTATTATATTTTGGCTTTTTTTATTTGGGCCTCCATGATTGTTTTCTCCATAAACAAATGAATCTCAAAATGCATTTTATTTCCTCTCAAACCATGATGATCGAATTTGGCCGATTGTGGAAATCATGAGATCGACATGGCTTGTGTCATAAGGCTTATCCTTATCATTATCATTTAAGCTATTTATTTGATGATTAAGCTATTTATTTATCTTGGCTGATAAGGATTTATTTTGGAATAATTATTGCAGATAATTCAAGAGATGAATTCAGAGTTTTACCTTATCAAAACGACTTTGAGAAGCTGTCAATTTTTAGCCTATAAGTAAGTTGTTGTGCTGCACATTGGTGTGCATTTGGAGTGCTTTTGACTAGTTATTTGCATTCTTATGTTAGACTTTTATTGTAGAGTAAAACATTTGAGGTTATTTGGGTGAATGATTGTTACAAGTCAAGATTATTTACTGTGGCTGCAATTATTTCTTGTGTAAGGGTAGATTGAGCTTTAACTAATAGTTTATTAGATCAATTGTTAAATAATTTATTCATTGTGCAAGGATTTGCAGAGTAGAATTGTTTTCGAATTGTATTAGCAAAATTTGTGCCTATTTCTCTCCTTCTCTTATTTGCTTACTAGTTGTGTTTTGTTAGAACTAGTGTTCAAACGTATTTTTGAACACTTGTTTGAACATCAAACTAGATAGAAAACAAACTGAGATTCTAACACTAACAAAAAAACATAATTAAAATAACAAATTTTGATTAATTCAAATAAATCAGTTTATTTAAAAAATTAGTTTAATCAAATCAAATTTGCCCTTAACAGAATTTTTTTTTTCAAATCAACTGAAACGAATTTTTATATAATTAATCGGTTAAACAAATCAAATTAATCCAAATAATGAACTTAATATCTGTCTTCTTCTTTTTTGGTTACGAAGGATCGATCCCAATGGGCGATGGAGTGTACAAGCAAGGGTGGGACAGGTCTAGCTTGGCAATCACTGGTTCATCTTTTCATTATAAGACTGAACCAGATTTTAATTAACTGAGTCCTACCACACTATTGTTCCATATGGCCCATCTAGTGGGCAGGCTAAGAAGTCCAAAACTCCAGATGAAAAAAAAGAAAAATAGAAAAAACATTGGCATATAGCATCACTAACGGCGTTACAATACAAGAGGTTGTTACTAATGTCAGATGATAGTGACGTCCACTGTCATAATGATTTTACCAGAAAGTTTTGCAGTGAGATTTAAAAGTACATAAAATAACAGGATCCAGAGTTTAACATAATTAATTATCTGTAAAAGATGTAATATAATTGAAAAAGGTTGTTCTTCATTAGGGTTTCGAACTAAATCTAGAAACCAGCTTCTGTTAAGACATACAAGAAAAACAGGAAGCTGTTGGAACCTCCTGTTAGTTGAGAAAGCACTCAAATTTGCATGTCTGGTAAAAGATAAAAAAGAGATATTGCAGTGTTATATTGACATGTTTGAAACTACCGACATGATTGAATTAATGATGAAGATGTTTCTGTATTGATCCCTCCACTAATAGGAGAGAAAGAAATTGATTGATTGGACAGATAATAATATTGCTTTTCAAGTGGAAGCAGCTAGTAAAATTTACATACACCAGTATTGGGTCACACCATTTCAGTGTGGTTCTACTTCCAACTAGAAATGAAAATAAAGGGCCCTTAATGTTTGTTTCAAACAGTTCAAAAATGAGATTTTATTTAAAGCTTAAAAGTATTAATTGGATTTGAATTTGGAGTTAAATTCTAAATTTAATAATTATTTTTATATTGGGTTTTAAATTTTTTTTAGTCAAATTAAATTTTGAATTTGATAATTGTTTTAATATTGAGACCTGAACTCTAGGCTTTCAAATATTAACTTAGACAAAATAAATTCAAACCCAGTATGAGAACGATTGTCAGGTTCAGAACCTTACTTGGACCCAAAAAAATCCAAACTCCAATGTAAAAAAATTACCAGATTTAAACTATAAAAAGTGATTTAACTTTTTAGATTTTGATCCATCAAACATTAAGAAAGAGAGTTTGATCACCGTGTAAACACATTTTTCTCTCAAGTCAGTCCAAGTTTTGCTTTGGACACATTTTTAAAATTAGTTGATATATAAATTATAATAATATTATATCTGTTATGATACTTTCCTTTACTGACCTAAAATTTGAATATAACCCGAAGTGACCCGTGACCCAAGCCTGGACTCTACAAGGTGGATACATTAAGAGCTCGCAAGGAGGACTCGCGGGGAGGGCTTGCAAACCAAATTCGTATGTTCCTGGGTGTTCACAGGCAGAGAATGCAAAGTCAAGCGAGTTGATCGGCGAACATATGTTAAGTCTGGGACAGTATGCATGTCAACATGCACGGAGCCTACTTAGGATGTCATTTCAATGAACAGTAACTGTATCAATTAAAATACTATCAATTAAAATAATTTTTCTCTATAACAATCACGTTTATTTGCCAAAATTGTTATAAATATATGGTTTTTAGACACCTATAATAGCATTCAAAATATCTATAACAATATTTAACAAAAAAAATACCTATAACAACATTTAAGATTTAGACTATATTTGAAACTTTTTTTAATTTTCAAATTAAAAACTATAATATATTAATAGTAATATTAATTAGGTTGTATCTTTGATAAAATTTACAAATGTAATTTTATTAAAGATTATTATCATTAATATTGTATAATTAATATATTTTATATAAAAATTTTAAATATTTTATTAATATAATATCCTAATTAAATTAATTACTTTTATTTCACTTAGGAATAGACTTAATTTTACTAAAATCAAATATAAGAAGTAGTTATAGAGAAATAATTTAATAAATAGAGTATTCCAAGCTTTATGGTTATTACTGTTATAGAAGATAAAATAAAACATAAAGAAACTCAATTCTAATATAAATTTAATTATTATAATAATAATATGATGTTATAGAAAAATTGGTTATATAATAATTAATTTTTATTATTATTTCTAATCGTAATTTAATGGAATATCTTAAGATATTAATTAACAAATACCGTACATGAGAACATGTTGGTCTCATAATCATCTGAGTTGTGATTTAATGGGGACATGAAATATTGAATGGTCCATTATAGGTGGTCCAAATCTCACCCTTTTTGCATTTGCCCAATGAATTGTGTGTGAGACAGCACAATATGTCTCACGCATTTATGTTATTGGATGATGGTACCATCTATTTTTCTTCATATTTATTTGGTCCAAAGTGATATGGTTGATTCTTGGGAAATGTCATCTTCATCTCCCATTCTCATATTTTGTCACTGTTAAGAGTGTCCAACTTTGAAAAAAAAAAGAAAAAGAAAAATGGGACAAGGAAAATGGGGGAGTACATATAATAGAAAAACATGTTACATCCCATCTATTTTTGTTCTTTTCTTACAGTTTCACACACATCCAAGCTCCCCAAAAAAGCATGTCTATTAAATAATGATAGAAGATCCATGATTTATAAGCTGAAAGACCCATCTCATATGCCATTCTTTTCCATTCAGTTGCAATTATATATCATTGCATTGGCTTTTTCATCCATAGAAGAGAATAACCCATTTTGATATGGACTTACCTTAATCATGATTTTTCTCGAGAAAAGTTTGATCAGTTTTAATTTTACTTGTCATGAAATCATAAGAGAAATTATTTATAAACTCATGCTACATATCTTTTCCTAAGGTCGTGTATCTATTTTGAAGTGTTGCACTCCTTCAACAGTGAAAGTATTATTTTCAATGGGTTTATATTTGGTTTTAATTTTAGATTTTTTCTTACTTCAACAAGAGTCAAAAAAGGTTCACAGAGTTCTTAGCGAGAACGTCTATGCTAAGACACTTTAAGGGTATGGGTTTGAAGCCCACTAAGGTCAAAATGATAAAACATTTCTTTGGTGGACATAGGTGTTCCCGTCAAAAATTTCGTGAACCTCTTTAAGCTTTCCTCGATGTAGGGAGATAAAAACCAGAGCTAAAATCAAGTATAGTCACCCTAAAAATAATACTTCCACCATTGAGGGGGTGAGACACTCTAGAGTAGATACTCGCCTTCAACACCTAACACAGAAATCTTTGACAGATAAGTTAATGCATTTACATTTGAATCAATTATAAGATTTTTTTAGTTTAGTTATTCCAATCCAATAAAATTATTATTGGATCAATGGATAAGTGAAAATTTTTTTTCTCCACAACTAGGTTGAAAATTTGTCTCCTATATCGTTGATTTGTTTTTAAATACAACCTATAAAGATCTGTAACTCCATTATCATTATGTATGATAATTATTCATATTCCTATTTATATGTAAACTTATGTAGATGAAAATATTTATATAACGAATTTATAAAAGAAATTATTATGAAAATCAAATATGATTTTAGTTGTGATGATTAAGTTAGTGAATATCATGATATCCTAAGTTCTTATGTTAAAATTCTTATTATGTATATTTATTTTTCTAAATTTATCAAAATATAAAAATTACAAATACCCTTAAAATAATATATGTTGTTTTGTAAAAGAAATTACTATTCGGTAATTTCAAATTGAGTTAGGGCCTATTGACGGGTGACACCAATTTAGTCAAATTAAGTCTTAATATATATAACTAGAAACTTTATCACACACGTTTGCGTGTGGAACAAAACATTTATAACACGATGTATGTTAAAAAATAACATATAATAAATATGAGTATACTTTGAAACTAATTAATAATAAATTGTGCATAATAAAATTAAAATGTATAAATAACTCAAAATAAAGCATTGATTGTGTGATAAATTTGAAGTTTTTCTAACCTAATTAGCATGAATTCAAATCTCATCATATACATATTTTATTGTTTTCTAAAATTAAAAGACTAAAATTTCCTCAAATAATATAATTTATTTTAAATATGGAAAGTTATTTTTGTAATTTTTCTAACCGAATTGGTTCTCGATTGACTTGTGGCATTAACTCAACATGTAACTTTATTAATAGTATAGATAATATAAGATATAGATATATGCATGCATATATATATATATATATATATATATATATATATATATACCCTCCCTCCACATTGAAGAAGTTCATCCTACCCTATGTTGGCATCATGCTGCCCCCTTTCCTCAACCCAACCAAAAGTACATGAATGAATTTGAGTGGTAGGCTCTTTTTACATTGGTTGCCCCAAAATGGAACTATTACAAACACTAGTAGACAGTGTACGCACTCATGAATAGTGAGAGAGATCATTGAGAAAAGAGAAGCATAATGATTTTAATCAAAGAAAATATTGGAGGGACTAAGGGAGCTGGGCTTCTAACCATTAATCCAAAGAACCTATCAATGGGATGAGCAAGAGCTTATAGATAGTCTTTAGCACATGGGTATTGAGTTAGTGGGAGAAGTTCGGTCCCCCGTATAATACTTATATATTAGATTAATTTAAATTCAGCCCTCAAAATAAATTCGATTTATTTTTTATAACATAAACTTAATCAATATAAATTAAAACAAAAAAGTTAATTTTTAATTTTTCACTTAACTTTTCAAAATTTAATATTTTAATTACTATCTCGTTAATTGTGTTAACTAAGCAACGAAAAATTGATGAAAGTTTTATTTATTGAACTAATAACAAATTTAACTATTTAATATTTACATATTTTATCAATTTGATCATAAATTTAAAATATTTAATAATTCTATAAAAAACAATTAGACTCTCTCTCTCACGCTCGACAATACACTCCCGACCCTCTCATCAATCACCATACACAATGCATCACCATTTTCAACCCACCTTCACCGGCCACCGTTAGCAATATCCTCTCTACTTACTCTTTAAATGAAAAATAGTAAATTTTTTATTTATTTTGTAGGGTAAGAGAACAGTAGTTTAAACTATTAAAGAAACAATTATTTTAATAGCCATGATGTGATATTTTAAATGATATTTTAAAAAATAATTAAATTGTGAGAGTTGGGTGAGGCTTGGTGCACGGTGGGTCTCTCGGGTATATGATTAGTGGGAGTGGTGAGCAGGAGTTGAGGGGAAAATGGCGATGGTGAAAACTCGGGAAAATGGGTGAGATTGTGAGTTCATGAGGTTTGTGGTTGTTTCAATCGAATTCGGCTAGTAATTTTGGGTCGAAAGAAGGGTGTTTAGATGATGGAAGTTTCGGTGTTTGTAGGGTGTTAGAGAGAAGAGGAAATGATGATGGTGAGGGTGAAAGTGCGTTGATGATAGTAATGCATCGTGTATGGTGGTTGACGAGAGGGTCGGGGGTGTATATTATCAAGAGTGAGAGAGGGTTTAATTGTTTCTTGATGAGATCTATTAAATTTAAGATTAAATTGATAGAATATGTAAATATTGAAAATTTAAATTTGTTATTAGCTCGATAAAAAAAGTCCACCTCAGCTTTTCTTCCCTCAATTAACAACAACTAACATGAGAGTAACTAAAATGTTTAATTTCAAAAAATTAAGTAACTAAAAAATAATAATAATAATTAAGTGATTACAATAATACGAATTGCATAGTTGAATGACTATTTTTGTACTTTATCCAAAAAGAAAAAGATTGTTAATACTTTTGATACAATGTCTAGAACTACTCATAACTCTTCCATAATCTTTCTTAAATAGGATAATAATACGTTTCAGCGCACTCAAACTTACGTCCTCCTATTCTGACAATAATATCAATTGTTAATAATTTTACACACTATAAATATAAAATTTATTTCTTAACAGTATAATGATTTGGGAAAATCTTTAGCCTTATTCCACCATCCATCATACCGAATTGCGATCCTATGTAAAAAGTAAACTCATGGCAGGTCATTGAACTTCATACATAAAAGGAGAAAATAAAATAAGAAGTCTTCACTGTGAAGATATGATTTGTAGGTGAATGGTTTATTCATTCTTTCCTTGAGGTTTGTGGGATTCTTATCTTTTGAGTCTTGACCCACCATACTTTTCTATGAGGAAATTGTCAAAATCATTTACATCTTTCCAAAAGTTAAAATTATTTACTTTAATAAATCCTTTCATAATAAATGAAAATTAAAACAATATTAGAAATAGGGATGGATAATATGGTTCAAACCCATATTAAATGGATATTTAATAATAGCTTTAACTACCCATATTATAAAAATATTTCTAAATCAATAAATAATTTGTTAAAATATTAATTATAAAAATATTAAAATATACAAAAAAAAAGTTTTACACTATACATGAGTGGAGAGAAGGAAATTTGGGTTCCTATCAATGGATCCATTCTTCTTTGATTGGTTCTATATCCTATGCTTTGGTATTGTCTATTGCTTTAGTTGCTCCATGCTCAACTTAATTTTCAAATACTATTTCTTTTTTTCTTATTATATATCAATCAAGTGGACAACTTACATGACACCCATATCAACACCTTTACACCAATTCTAGCTTTCTTAAAACTAAAAGATAAATAATTTTAAAAAAAAGGGCATAAGCATGGTCCTATATTCTTTTAGAATTTTTTTTAAATGGACCATGATACAAAGTGAAGATTGCTTAAAATGATAAGATAATATTTTAATTTTATCCACAAAAGAATTGAAAACTTTAGGTCAAAATGTGATCTTATAAGTCGGCATTTTGTTGGATGCGGTGAATATTATGGGTATAAAATCTTAAGTTGCTTTTTGTCTCGTCTACAGATAAATTAGTCCTTATACTTAAATTAAAGAATAAATTATATTTTTCGTTAAAAATTCTATCTATTTTTATTATTAAAAATTAGTTTTTATTCGTCAGCATGAGGTACACATGACATGCTACGTGTGTAACTATCAGGTTATTTAGTCTACCGTACCAATTTTTAACAGTAGAAATGAGTAATTTTTTTAATAAAAAAGGACATGTTTGTTCTTTAATCTAATCTACATAAATTAATTTATCAATTTTTTTAATAAAAAATGTAATCTAATTCTTAATAAAAAACCTTCATAATACTTTTATGAGATATTATGTTAAAGGGGGTGTTATTTTCACTAGAAATTTAACATCATTTGAAATCACGATAATAGTTATGAAAGAACAGAAATGTGACCCACAAGTAAAATGATTTAGGAGTCCTGTGGGAAGGTGGGTTGCAGTTTATTCACGCATCTCTCTCCTCTAAAGGAAGTCATGGTGTTCTATAGGTGTTGGTTGCCTACATAATGGCCATTAATTATAAAATGCTTGCTTTAGTTCTTGCCTCAGATGCTTTGAGTAAAGGCTTTGGTAATAGGTGTGATTTGACAATATATATATATATATTATATGTAGTGCTTAATTCCCCTTTCACAATACTAACATTTTATAATTCCATGCCCTTTTTTTTATTGGAATCAAATCTATACCTTAAGAAGTCATCATTTTATTAAATCGTCATTTGAATATGTCAAATAATATTTCTTCTCTTCTCTTCTTTCCTTTTCCATTTTTATTAAATGTTGAGAACCTACGTCACATGGTTGCAAGTAATGATAATGTTAACCTTAATTCAAAAAGCATAATGATAAATTTAGTTTTTAATATTTATTTTATTTGTTAATTTGGTCATTAATTTTTTAATTAAATTTGACTCTCGTCTTTTTAAAAGAGTTAAATTTAAGTATCAACATTTTAAAAAGTGTCGAATTGATTTTTTAATAGAAATCTTGATGAAACGTTAATTTTTAAACATAACGACCTATGTATACTTCATACTATTCTTTTTTGAATTTTTATGATTTTTTATTTTAAATTTCATTTTTTATAATTTTTAAATTATTTATTAATGTAGCATATAAGACAAATAGTATTATGTCAACATAAAATACATGTCAACTGCTATGTAGATAATGTGACGAATAATAGTAAATTATTTTTTATTATTCAGTGACTTAATCACATAATCAAGATCATGATTACTTTTAAATTTTAAACTATTAATGGTTGACTGGATTTTCATATGATCTGTAACTAAATAATAGTAAAAGTAATTTCATGCCATCACTTTAACTAAAACTAAGGTCATGTGAATTTGGATTTACTATACAAAAGTTGAGGGAGATTAGGCTAAATTAAAATTATTAAGGATAAATTATACTCAAGATCACTAAATTATTAATAAGTTTATGTTTTGGTCACTCAACTTCAAAAGGTTATAAAATTATCATTAAATTATTAAAATCGTTGTTATATGGCCTTCTTCATTTGCAATACCTGCATTAATCGAAAGCTCTCATTCCCCTTCTCTTTTACAGTTCAATTTTTTTCATAAAACAATTTTGAAAGTCACAAATTTGCGAATCAAAATCCAAACAGCTTTATTTTCCAATCTTTGACACTGACCGCAAATCGACTTGGATCTAAGGTATGTTCTTCTACTCATTGATGAGTATTGATCCGCAAAATCTATCGCCAAATCATCGCTTGAAGCTTGTTAGCTGAACTTTTAAAAAATATATATAAACTTAACAACTAGTGACATAAATAAAAACTTTTGAATAGTTCAGAGACTTAAATGAAAAGTTTTGAATAGTTCAATGATCATTTTGTAACTTCTTCAAGTTAAGTGACCAAAATATAAATTTACTAATAATTTAGTGACATTAAATATAATTTACCCAACGATTAAATTTCAAATTTCAACATAGTAAAAATACCAAATCACAATTAAATATATTTTTAATATGATTCAGCCCAAATTATTACTTAAATAATAAAATTATTTTTATTAAAATAATATTATAAATAATAAAATCTCTAAATTGTGTTTCAACGATGGATTTGAAAGAGAAATTTCATTTTCATAAAAGTTTTCAAAATTTCAAAAATAAATTTTATTTTTAGTAAAAATAATAAATAAGTCCAAAATAGGGAAAAACAAAATCAAAAGGTATTTGACTAACTCAAAATCTTATTTAAATTTCACCTAAAGAAATTATTTTTCAAAATTCATGGTAATCTTATTTCATTTAACATGGTACATTGTAAAATAAAAACTTAAACTTCAAAATACTTTTTATTTAATTCAAATATATATTTTTATTATTAAAAATATTTATATATTTTAAAAATCTAATGATTCTCTTATTTCATATTTTTATATTATTTATTTTAATATCATTATTCTTCTTTTATAATTACTTCTTAACTCATGAAAAATTTTATTAACATATTTAAAAATCATTTATATAAACAAAATAATAACAAAATTTGAAAATACTAACATTTTAAAATCTCTAAAATTTTAAAATTCCTCATCTAAAACATTCTTTAACTTCAAACAAAAATTCTCTTAATGAATTTTTTAATTAAATAAAATTTGAATTTGTCATTTTAAATATTTATTATTTATAAGATTTTTCACATTTATAAATAATAATTCTAATTTTACTAAAATACTTTGTTAAATAAATATACCTGATAAGAAATTTTATAATAAGTATAAATAAGAGTTTTGATTCTATTAAAAGAGATTAATTAAATGAATCTATATAATAAATAAAAAGCTAAATTTTATATAAAATTAATTTATATTTAAATTATTATATTTCCATTAAATAAAAAAGTAAAAAATTTATATTACTTTTGTTTTAAATACGAAAAACCTCGATAAATGAATATTCAATAAATTAATAATCTCAATTAAATAATAATTTTTTCAATCCCGATTTGGGCCAAGGGTATAAAATAATAACCTCGCTAAATGCATAAAATAATAATTTTAGAAAAATCCTTAAGGGCCCAATGAAAATATAAAATAATAGTTCATTAAATATACTAAAAATTTTATATACAATATATAAAACTAAAGTGCTCTCTAGACAACTTTTATTTTTTTCAATTTTATTCTTTGCTAAAATATGCATCTGTAGTTAACTGCTTCTTCTTTGCATGTGAATCAAATACAATTTCATCTTTAACTTTTAGAAGAGCATAAACCAAATCTGGTATATTCTTCTTGTGTTGTATTAAATAATTCTACAAGGTATCCACAACTAGAAAAGCCTTTTTTGGGGAAACATGTGATGAAACACTACTATCATCTGGATCTTGCTTGTCATCAGCTGACACGTCTATTACGCCTTGAATAATTTCTTCATACGTAGGTGACTCCATCAAAAATTTATTTTCACTTGGATAATTCAAAATATGCTCAACATCCATGTCATTTCTATAGTATAAATAAGAAATTACTTCTTTTAATTTATGAATGCCTTCAACATCACCAATTTCTTCTTTGAGAGGCATATCCTCCTCGGATCGAATTTTGCAATGTCGGAAACAATTTGCAACAATCCTAGGTTTCAGATTAATATTCCAAGCAACATTAATAAAATGGATTGCATCCAATATATTAATCCTTTCAGGATTTATTTCTCCTTTCTCATAACCTTCCAAGATGCTAGAATAAAAGCGACGCCGATAATAAATCTTAACTACTCTAATAATTCTAGCATCACATGGTTGAATTTGGAGGCAAAAAGAATAATTCAGCGCTTCTCAAGCCTTCAATAACCTTGGGATGGGTTGGGAAATTGTCTACTATAAGCAACACCTTTCTACCAGTCATTCTAGCATCAAACCAGCGAACAAAATCTTGAAAAAGTAATCTAATCATCCATGTTTTTTTTTGTTGGCTCAATAATGACAGTTAAGATTGTCAATATTCACATGTTTAAAGCATCTAGGATTAGCAAACTTACCAATAACCCAAAGAGGCACTTTATCTAAACCATCCCCATTGTAACAAACCACAACGGTAAGTCTTTCATTGTCCTTTTTTTGTCCTTCTAATTGCTTTGTAACCCGTGAATGATCTACTTACAAACGATAAAATAAGTTCGTTTCATCCATATTATAGATATCCTTCCAATCAAAATTTTCCAATTTAGCTCTTATTTGAGGTAAAGCATCTTCCATATTCTCCATAACAACTGAACCACTTTCACCAAATCTTCTATAAGACTTAATCTCATGTCTTGCCTTGAACCATTCTAGCAAACCAATTGAGAAGTTAAATTCAGAGTTTGCATCACCATATATTTTCTGCAGAAACTCTTTTGCTTTAGTTTGATTAATTTCTTCAGTCATGATTACCTTCTCTTGATATTGGAAAAACCACTCATACGATACCTTCTCTAATTCGAGATATTTGGCTGATTTGTGCCTTTTAACATTGCTATTCTTTATCTCTTTTGACAAATATTCAGATAACTTTTTAAGAGTATTTGATATTGTTGATTGGTTAACAGAGAGATCAAATGTTCGTTGAACCCACTGTTGCAAATCTTTTTGACTTGAAGAGGGATGCTCATTTTTGTACTCACATAATGCTTTCTTCATCTCATCTATCAATGTAGACTTTTTTACACCTTTCAAATGGAAAGCCATGGAGGAAAAGATTATATGAATTACAATATTTTGATACGTACATGTGTTTATTTACAATAAAATTTTTAATCTATCCAATGAATATATACGTATTGGATTTTGAAACCATTAACTATTTTTTCTTTTTGGTTACATGAACCAATTAATTAACTATTTTTTCTTTTTGTTACATGAACCAATTAACTTTGATTCATTGCACCTACATGCATTTTGAATTTTGATAATAAAAACCCCATGCATAAAGTATGAAATATTCTCTAAATTAATAAATATTAATTTATCGATAAATTAATAAAATATTTTTATCAATAAACTAATAACCTCGATAAAATAATAATTTTTCAAATCCCAAGAGTATTACTTTATAGAGATTTTACTGTAGTAAATTTTAATTAATTATATAATATGTAACTTTATATTCATATATAAAATTTATTAACAATATGTAATATAATATAATATGATTATATCAAATATATTATTTACGAACTATAATCAACCATTTATTGACTATTAGAAAAAAAGAAAAAAATTGAATAAATGAGGAGTTTGATTTAGAATAAATCAATTTTTTTATAAATTATACGAAGGATTTTCTTATTAGAACTATATTTGAATTATCAAAACAATTTATATATCTTAATTATGTTTATTATTTTTATTTTGAATAATATTATTTTATATTCATTATATAAAGTAAAACTATATTGTACATTGAATATAGTTTAAATGCTTTAATTAAAATTATGTTTTCACAATAAAAATATATATAATAGTAATTTTAGTTATTTATACATTAAGTTACTTTATACTTTATATATAATTCAATATAATATTTTAAATTTATATTATTTATATATAATCTATGAAGTATCATATCAATTTATTGACTATTAAGAAAAGAAAAGAAATTGGATAATGAAGAATTTGATTTACAAAATATTTTTTATAGTTAGTACTAATAATTTAATGATGGTTAGGAAATTTTTATTAGCATTATATTTAATTAAAAATAATTAATATATTTTAATTATATATATACTTTTGAATAATGTTGTGTGGCATTCTTACATTATATTGTATATTAAATATCATAAATATGCTTTAATTATTATTCAAAAATTTTATTATTATCTTTGAATTGTTAGATAAATTTATATGTTTTAATTGTGTTCAAAATTTAAATATCTAATTAAAAATTAATTGTAGTAATTAAAATAGACTTAATGTATCATTCAAGATACTAGATTAACACTTTTTTTCTAATGTGTCACTTGTGTTATTTTTGTCCAATTTTATATTTATATTTGACAAAAGTTACAGATCTTGGCAACCAAATGTAACAATGTTAACTTTTACTGTTTAATTTGAGTTTTATGGCTGATTTAATGAAAGTTAATTATTAATATTATTAGGTTTAAATGTTTCATGATTTTGTTATAGAATAAATTTAGTGTTAATTGTGAATTTGTTTAATATTGCGTTTTATTTTTCAAATATAGTTTATAGATTTGATTTAATTCGGTTTTAGGGTAAATTTGATGAAAATCAATTGCTAATATCATTAGCTTATTATGAATTTTCATCGAACTAACTCTAAAACCCAAATTAAACATTAAAAGTTAGCATTGTTAACTTCAAGTATCAAAATGTATAATTTTGTAAAATATAAGTACCAAATTAGAAAAATGTGTCAAACTTAAGTACCAAATTATGCAAGAAACCTTAAATATACATTATTTATAAAACAAAATTTAAATTTAAATGCATAAAATTATATACAACGCATGTGATTAGAAATTAGTTCATAAAAATTATGAGTGAGTTCTTTGTATCAATTTTCTAGTCTCTATTATGAGACTTAGGTTTATTTTTCTAAGAAAAATAAATTAAAAGTGAAATTTTGAAGTGTGATAGTGAGGTGTGCCAATAGAAATGGTACATTGTTAAGCAAACACAAAAGGAACAAAAGATTAAATAGAGGAAGTTGTTAACGTATGTCTACGATTATAGTACAAGTAATGATTTAAGCCTAATCTATCCTATCCCTTCGATAATTGTGTTGGGGATAAACCCGTGTAAGCAATGAACAAGAAAAATAACGAAGAAATTGAAAAGATCGAATATACAAATTTTACATGGAAAAACCCCTCCAAAGAGGATAAAAAATCACAGGTAAAGATAATTTCACTAAATCAAAAGAAACGAAGAGTACAAAGATGGAGATAAAAACTAAACCATGAAACCCCGAAAGTAAAAACCCTCAAAACTTAAACACAAAATTCCCTGAAAGATTGTTAAAGCTAATACTTAAATGTGTTATGGGTTAATCATTTTAGGGTAAAAAATGGCCTATTTATAGGCTAAATTCGTAGGTCAAACTATCTTAAAATAATCGATGCTAATTAGAGTTCGACTAGGACAAATAACCAGAATTTGACTGGAAGAAGAAAACCAAGAAAATTGCATGACATGTCATCACGTCCCTTATCGTGTTTTTGCGGTGTCATTTCTGCTTCTCCCCTGTTTCGTAGTTGCGTCGTTGTGACATCGCATGTCCCCTCGTCCCGATGTTACTTTCTATTTGTGTCTTAATTTGACCGAAATATGAGGCATACTCCACAAATCTCCACCATGACTCATATTTGCACAATGCCTTTTTTGTCGAGCTTGCCACGGGCCTATCTTGAACTTTGCAAGATATTAACTGAGTCCAAGTTGTGCTTGAACTTTGAAACCGAAAGCCTCTAGTATTTGATTTGTGCATTGCCAAATCAAAACTGACTCAGGTTTTCTTTCCACGAATGTAGTGCTCTATCTTTTCAAATCCTGCATCCAAAATGGAACTTATCTTATTCAAAACGATCATACATTTTTCCCTCCTATGACCAAATTGTCTCTAGTTCAAATGAGTCGACTTTGACTCCTTAACAGATGAGAGACTTGTTGTTTTACCAGTCACCAACTCACTACACTTTAACTTTTCCAACATGTTGTCCCAAGTGTTGTCCTAACTTGATGCCCCAAGTATTATTCAAACAAGACATGCAACATTGGCATCATAGATAATTAAAGTCCCAATAATCTGCCCCTTCGGTATTTTGACAAAACACATTAGCAAATGATTAAAAACTTGTTATTGTTATCATCTTTCAATAAGTCTCCCCTTGTTTAATTGTATCGAATTAGAAATTCCCCTTTTTATCATGCATCATGTCAAGTATTTCAACAACAATGACAAGGGAATTAGCTACATACTTAAAACCAATACTTGCATATATAAGAGAGACCTTCAAAAAAGTACCAACAAATCAAAAATACTTTAGAATTGGCACATCATAAGCATAACAAAATGCTTAACATAAGAATCACAAATCAGTCATTAGTCTAGCAATATTCAACATCATCTACTCCTCCTTTTTGTCAAAAGGTACAATCGGCTTCCCATACCATGGTGTTTTATATCAAGGCTACAAATGTGTTTAGCCAACCTCGCCTTCTCTGTAACAAACCTCTATATTTCGACTATAAGAGAGTCCTACTCACATTGTAAAAACTCTAATAACTACCCATTTTATCTCATTAAAACATTAAGCACTTTCCAAAGATAAGATGTGTTCCCACAATTAAAAAAACATGGCAACCTAAAATGAAGAGAACAACTGTCTACCAAATAAAGATGGAAAGAACAAGAATAGGTGTTGATAAATCCATGTATTGTTCCTTTTGTCTATCCTAACTAAATCACACTCGATAAATGCAGAGAGAACTTCTTTAAAGGCTCTTGTAGTTAATATGCTCCAATCATTGATGCCATAATTTTAACTCACCAATAGAAACCTTTTTGCAAGACTCGTTGTACATCAACCTGTAGCACCTACCAAGAGATCTAGCTCCCTTCATGATACACTGATCATCTGCGTCTCTTACTTTGCACTCTTCATAAGAAAACATCACATGACACCCTTGATCATAGAGTTAACACACACTTATCAAGTTTGCCTTAAGTCCTTCTACTAAATGGACATTTTGTATCTTAGGTAACTCTTCCACATTAAGACTACCTTTGCCAACAATTCTTCCTTTTTGACCATATTAAAAAATAACATTTCCACCATCACACTTTTGAAGGTTTTTCAAGAAGCTCATTTCCCCAGTCATATGCATCAAACACCCACAGCAAAAGTACCAAATCTTTTCAGTAACAACTGTAACACCCTATATTTGGCCTATACGTTAAGACCAAGTCTAGAGGCTACATTAAACCATCAACCAAAAACCAACCTTAATTGTTTAAAGTTTAATAGTCAAAACTATATATATAATCAAACTAATGTAAAAATCAAAATTATAAACGAAAATTAGAAATAAACACCTAAAAGGATAAGTCTAGATAAAACATTAAGTAGTAAAGAGATGATCGAGCTGCTGCCACACCGACCCGCTCAAGTCTGTGGGTTATCTTTGATCCAGTTAACAGATAGAATGAGTTTATAACTCAATGTGTGTAACCGATATAAAGGCAAGACAACAATATAATTATAAAATCAAAGATAGATGATACTCAGTACTATCGTAATAGTTTAGATAAAATGCAAAACACATCAGATACAGATGCAAAACAAATCAAAATCAGATGCAATTTCATACCCCCATCTGTTACACACCATCTCTGACCATCCCAACACATCATATAGGGTATCAAGAACCCATCCAGCCTTTCACACCAATTAGTGTCGATATGACACATTTTAGAGTGATTATAGACTAGCTGTCAGACCAGTACGCGATAAATCGCTAGAATCATATACAAATTTGTGGCTTAGCCAGTCAATTTGGTAGATCACTAAATTGTTGGCACTTCCTTCTTTATACAATTCCCACCCAATGCAGATGCAGATTATATATATCATATATCAAGGATGTATATACAGTTATCCAAATACAATTCATACACAAATAATACAGATCATTATCATTTAAAAGTTATTCTAAATATACGTATAGATAATCAATTATTCAGCATCAGAATATTAGACATCAAGTTATACAGTCTAATTCAAATTATATGAACCTTACGGAAAGCATACGTTTAATTCAAACGACATTTACGACCCTAATGAAAATTTCAGGATTTTTTCCCATACACTCGTGTAGTCTACATGGCCTAGCACTCGCCAGTATGGCCCTCTGAATGTCACACATAGCCTAGCACAAGACAATGTGGCTCAAAAAAGTGAGTTACACAGTCTAAAACACGGCCAAGCGCACGCCTATGTGACTCCAATCTCAAAATATCTCTTACATGGCCTAGACACACGCCCGTGTTTATGGCTCATGTGACACCAATTCACAAACAGTGAGTTACATAGCCTGGACACATGCCCATGCCCCTGGCTTGTGTGACCCTAAATCACAAGCAGTGAGTTACATGGCCTGGTACACAGTCGTGTGGCATCAACAACCATGTTTTATGATGTTCAAAATTTATAGAAAGTCGAGTTTTCGTTACACACCTGAAGAAGATTGGAAGCAAAAATAACCAAAAGTGATTCTGGAGCCTAAAATGAGTCACCAAAAACCAAATACTCAACTAATTTCAAATAAAATGTTAAATTTAATGCACAAAACTGAGTTACATTGAAAAGTTTCGACACTAACCCAAACTAGAAAAATTAACCCTTACCTTCACACGATACACCGAATCACATAACTAGAGCGCCGAGGGATTGCTATCTACACAATCTTCACCTAAAAGAAGATCAAACGTAACTTTAAGCACAAAAATTAAGTAATCAAGTAAACCCCCTTTGACAAGGCGGACGAAAAAACACTAACAAAATTTTGCAGTAAAACTTAGGTAATTAATAGAAATGGTTTTCCCGACACAACCGCAACAACAATTTAACAGGAATGGTTCAAGAATGAGCACAAAGAAAGAAATACTGAAGAGAAAAATTAAAAGAGGAGAACGAAGGAAGGTAGAACAAACATAAAAAAAAGTCAACTTTAGAGGAAAAGAACGAGGAGTTAGTTTGTTAAAAAAAATTATCACTTATGTTGCCAAATAATACTAAAAATTATATTTGTTTTTTGCTTACGCAGAGACTCAAACACAAGGCCAAAGAGTATAAAGAAGCTTAACCATTGAACCAGTAGGCTCATTTTTTATACAAGCTCGCACAAAATTATACTTAAAAGGAAAGTTCAAGGTTTAAAGTTCAAATTAATAGAAATAACAAAAAGATTCAAAAGTGGGTTTCGAACCCTCGAATTTAGGCACACAATAGAACAGCTAACCATAGAAGCAGAACTTAATTATTGATAGAATTTAACAATAGACATTAAAAATTTTGGGGCGTTACAACAACCTTCAAGGATGTATAAGCCTCAAGAAAGAAATTTTCATATTTTTTGACCCATATTTGCTTCAAACAAGACTACCTTGTCCTACCTCTTTTCAAACTAGAGTTACACCTGGTTTTAACTTCCTCCATTCATTCAACAATTGGAAACAATATGGCTTGATGTGCCTTGTCTTTCCATAATAGCGACACACAATAGTTCTTGCTCTACTGTTACATGTATTATGCATGAAGAGATTTCTTTATATTTAATAAATATAGTAGGAGGATCGGTTTGGGATATCATCAAGATCAGGACGACTAAGCCCAAATCTCTTTCTAGCTAAAATATCATCAAGCTTTTCACTTTAGACACTAAATGTCTTTAAATTTGCTTTAGAGTCAACTAGCTCATTTTTAATGCTCTTCAAGACATCACCTTTCTCTTGAATTATTGTAACACCCCAAACTCAACCTAGACGTTATGACCGAATCTTGAGGGTCAAATTAATTACATGAAACCTTGGTGATTTGATTACTAAAACATATCTTACTTTTGTGTCATATTTTTGAAGAAAATTTCATCTTATACTATTACCTAAGACACCTAAAGATTATCATTTGTGTGTTTTTCCAAAATGTTTGTTTACAAACCAAGCTGATTAGAAAAACCCTGCGTTTTACTCTACTTATTTCTTAAATAAACTCAATTCCTCGTTTAAAAGTTTGTAGCGAAAAAACCACATTTTGTTTAATTTTGAAAACAAGCGTCAAATTTATATATATAAAGTAGGTAGTTTGTCTAGGCTAATTACTAAAAATCCAAAAAAAGCAAAAGAAATTCCAAAATACCAACATAGTCCAAAAGTCCGTAAAACATAAGTAAAACTTTATTTAACCAACATAAGCTTGAGACCAATCCGAGCTTCCGTACGCTGCCAATCCTAAGTCTAAGGATTACTTGAAAAGATTAATAAATTGAGTGAGCTAAAAAGCCTAGTATGCGACTTGGCCCACAAACGTAACAGATAAAAAAAATTCAATCACAAATTTCAACATAATAGAATAGATACAAAAAACATGGCATATAAGCGATACAAAATGTCAAATAGAATCAGTTCCTACCCTCATCCGCTACACACAAATAGAATCAGTTCCTACCCTCATCCGCTACACACCAACTTTGTCCCACCCAATACACCAATTAGGGTATTTAATACCCATCCAACCTAACACACCTAAATCGTGGTCCTTAGCCACTAGAAATTATGCAAATAAGCTACCAGATTTATAGCGGATCCACCAGAATTCGCAGAATGTAGTCTGCCGAATCTTCCTCCTCATCATAACCCTAACCCAACCCAATGCACAAGCATAGTCAAAACATGGATTCAGATGTAATCAGAGTAAATATTGTCAGATTTATCATGCTCATTTATGAACATAGCATAATAGAAACATGCTAATATTGAATACAGGTTTACAGATCAGATATACCATTTTACACAACAAAGCATGCTTTCAGAACATGTACATACATTATTAACATATCAGACAGTCTTTGTTGATTACATACATAACCATTTAACAGATACAATAATATCGTTAACCTTGAACCAACAACCCAAAACACAACCCAAACTAATTTGCTCGAAATGGGCCCACACGCTCTTACCTACTAGGCTCATGTAGCCCACATGGCCTAGCACATGCCTAGCCATATGCCCATATGGCTCACATGGCTAACCATATGCTCGTGCAACTCACACGGCTTGACGCACGAGTCTGTGGCGTCATCTAGTAGATTCGATTTTTTTACATTTTCCCAAGTTTTCAAGCTAAAATCACATACCTGATTACTTCCAAGATGTCGGCAGAACAGCAGTACAGCAAAGCCTACACATACGATATCCATAATTAACCAATTAACACAAAATTCCCCTAGCCGACACATTTATTCGGCATTTACTCAAACAGAGTATTTGACCCAAAAGAATAGTAGGCATTCGACCATTACCACTTAACACCGACCAACCTCTAATTTTTTCATATGAACACTTACCCATGAAGAGAATATCGTTGACACTAAACTCGTCGAAGGAGTATGTACGACACGATCCCCACCTAGCAATAACACACATGAAATCTCTCAGATACTTACTACTCAGCCAAATCGAATGCAACACCATCAAGAACAAGCAAACAATACTTAAATCACAAAAAGAAATATACGATGATTAATGACCTAAATTCCCTTACCACAAACCACTAACAACGAAACTGAAATAGAATGTTGATACTGATAAAATTAATAGTAGATAAGAAGGAAGAACGACGAAAGAACAAGAAAGAATAGCAAAAAGAGCATATGATTGATAACGTGAGAATACAAAAAGAAACAAAACAAAATAACAGTGGTAGAAGAGAAGAACAGGGTAAACGATAGAGGAAAATTTTGTAGCAAAAGTGGAAAAGAAAAGAAAAGAAAATCAAAGGAACGGAGAAAAAAAAATGTGATAAGTGAAAGGGAAAAGGGGAATGACACTTAGCAAAATTTTAGAAGAAAATCTCTCTTTTTTTTTTAACAAAAATAAAATAACCAAATCCTACTAACCTTTTTAGTTACTATCCTATCAGATTTTCCTAGAGTTTGAACTAAACCCAATTACTAACCATGTGGCCAACACAACAAGACAAGACCAAAAGTATTTTCATCTTTGCACACAATAGGATTCAAACCCGGGACCTAAGGGAAAGCTAAGTCTTTAAAACTGAACCAGCAGGCTCATTCTTGTCATCAAATTAACAAAAATTAAAAACAACTCTTACGAACCAAATCAGATATCAAATCAAAATTAATAAAGAAATTCCTAAGGAAAGGGAATCAAACACAGAACCTCAAGCACACATCTAGATCACTTAACCACAAAAATAGATGAATTTACTTTACACAAAACAGCAAATTTAAAATTTTAAGAAATTTGGGGCGTTGGAATTATCTTTCAAGCTTTTTTTCCTCTTTAAAAGTCATCAATTCTACTTTCAAGGCATTATTCATTTGAAAAACTATTTCCATTTTCTGTATCATTTGAAAATATGAATCTTTGATCAATCCCTAAGGATCATCAAAATTAAAGTCTTCAGTTGTCTCAATTTTCTATTCAAACTTGAACAGGAGCATTTGCAAAGAAAGCAACGTAGTTCTTTATTTCCTTATTAGATTTTGAGTAATCAATTTCTTTTTCTTTTTCACTCCATGGTATAGTCAAATATTTCTATTTTCTTTTGGTGTAGACACATTATTACTGAATATTATCATACCTTTTGCATTCATAACACTACATTCATTACACCAAAACAGGCTTTTAGCGGCGCTTTTTAGCGCCGCTATAAGCATTAGCGGCGCTTTTTAGCGCCGCAAAAAACGCCGCTAATGACAGCGTCGCTAACTTTAGCGGCGTAAAACGCCGCTAAAGACCACGATCTTTAGCGGCGCTTTTTCCACAAACGCCGCTAAAGACCATGACCTTTAGCGGCGCTTTTCCCACAAACGCCGCTAAAGACCACGACCTTTAGCAACGCTTTCCCCACAGCGCCGCTAAAGACCACAACCTTTAGCGACGCTTTTTCCACAAACGCCACTAAAGACCACAACCTTTAGCGGCGCTTTTCCCACAAACTCCGCTAAAGACCACTACCTTTAGCAGCGCTTTTTTCACAAACGCCGCTAAAGAACAAACCTTTAGCGACGATTCTAGCAAAAACGCCACTAAAAACATAACCTTTAAAAAAATTATTTTAATCAAATAATATTTATTTTTATAATAAATATTATATTATGTTTTATTTTTTAAATTTGAACTTTAAATATACTTTTTAAGGATAAATAAAAAATACTATAAATATATTCTTTTCGCCTAAAAAATCCATTGTACTAATAACCAATCAATCATTCATTAGAGAACTGATGCAATTTTACTGCTTTTATGCCACTAAAAGCAAAGTCGATGAATTGGCTACTTCATAAGGTTAAACCATGGATCCTTGTATTACAACTATATATTAATTCAATACCAAAAATGTAAAAAGCCCATCACCAATAATCTATCCCTCTCATTACACATTAACTCACAAAATCCACTCTTTTATATATATATGTGAATCATACCATCGCCTCCAAATCCCATCCATGAACCAAAAGATGAGAAATGAAAAGATTTGCTAATAGGCAAGAAAATCTCCTTGGATTAATAGAGAATCCATTGCTTCTCTCATCCTTACTAACCATATTAAAAGCATCATGAGAGCTCCGTTATCACGCGTTCACACTCGTCTTCTAAAATCTTCATCGCTTCAAGAATAGAACTTCAGGAGGTAATGCTCCAAGAGATTCAATGGTGACTAGAAAAGGGAGAAAACATATTAATCTCAAGTCGTGCCTAACCTTAAGTTGGTTTGAAATCAATGAAAATATATTAACCAAGCAATGGCATTAAAGAAATCTAGAACTAATTTTGACAACACATGCGTAAGACATAGAGTAGCCCACATTACTTACTTATGAAATGATCTTTAACACGACACATTGCCACACGTTTCTCCCAATCGTCACCTCTTATGCATTCTCTCGCAAAGTGTGCACGACGTGGCCTTGCTATAGTTGCCCTTCTCCTACCGCTTGGCACCAAATTCTTCATTAGGAAATGTAGCTAAAACAATATCTCCTAACTTCACATGCTAAAGCATATCAAGCGTAACCAACAAGACTATCACATAGCTCATCGACCCCACTATTATGTGAATATAATCCACATTTAGTAATGAATCTTTGGAAAACCCTTTTATAGAGGAAAAAACATAATTACCAAAATTTACACCATATAGACAACAAATCATAATGAATGTAAGTACCTTTTCCAAGATCTTCTATATCAAACACATTAATGTGGCATTTCTTTTGAGTTCTTCAAACAAGGTCATCTTCGATATCTTCCAATAATACAACCTAAATATATAAATATATCATAATATTGTAATAATATAGAGTCAAAATGAGATAGAATAAATCAGAATCAAGTAAGTGTATCTTTCGGGCTTTGATGATGAATCAAGTCGCATTTCTTGTTTCCTTAACCGTTCACTCCCATTAGGCAACCACTTTAATGCATCCGATTTAATCGCATTATTATACATCATTAGAAACAAGGCAAAGCTATAAAGGAAGACCTATTAATTTCATTTAAGTAAAAAGGTTTCATGTTTCACCGATAAAGCCCAAAACCGTACTGTAATACGTGGACTACCTCTTTTACATCGAACATGGAGTTTGAAAACAATGGTGTTCTTTTCATTTGGTGATCATTTTCTACAATTGAAAGAGACAAAAGTAAAGAATTACCAAGTGCCCTAAGGGTAAACTCCATAAATTCAGATAAACCATCAACCAAAAAAATGAATTAAACACGAAAGATAATCAAAAGCCTTGGGTCAACACGGATTGGAACGAGGCCCAACCTATGAGCAAGAACTTCATCTTGGATTATTGATGTGTTGTTTGCAATGAGAACTTTTTCAATTGCCATTGTAGGAAGCTGCAAGCATAATCAGTTCTATCAGTACTAGCACAGACAATGTGCTGCAAGCTAACATAGCTAGCATATGATAGCATGCAATATTGTCATTAACATCGGCAGTGTCTTTCATTTGAAATTCGAAAACCTTGGAAGCTTATCTCTTAGATAATACAGCCTCGCCCTCCGGACTTTCCGGTGTTTGACTACTTTAATTTCCTTTATGTTCGGCGAGTAACTACGATAACAAATTAACAAAATCGATAGAACATAGTTCGGAAAAAAAGATTCCACATGTTCTAAAACATAAAAGGTCAATCAACCAAGATAAATCATCGAGATGACATGTTAGTTAATCAATTAGTTAATTAGGTGTAAGAATTGAACCAATAATATGCTCGAACTAAACAAAGGAAATGGTCTTACGGTTATTGTTGCAATTATGCATAGTGATATGAAAGAAATACTTACACAGGGAATACAATCTCAACTCCAACGCCAGCAATGATTCTCCGAATTCGAATGGTGGTGTGGATACCGGCATTTTGTTTTGATATGACTATACCTTTGTACACGGAAAGCCTCCGTCTATTTTCTGGAACTTCCTATAAATCGACCAAACAAAGGAAAAACATAAGACTAACAATAAAAAGGAATTCAGTATGAATAACGAGAAACTTGAATTTACCAATTTGATCTCTACGATATCACCGGTCCTAAGGTCCGAGTTGGCCTTTCCTTATCGATGCTTCAATTGCTCTTTTATTCAATATCTACTCACAAAACAAGCAATTATGTTTATCAAATTAAATGCAGACAATTAAAATGCTCAAAAGAGATGCTAAAAAACCAGTTTAACAAAGTTAGCTCTTTCATGAAATGACTCAACCGTTTAATAACAAATGGGTGAAAAGGTCCTCTCTTTAGTAAATTATTCAACTTCCTCAATTCCCAAACCAACTCAAAAAGAAAAAACCAAAACGCAATGCCAAAATTTTAATTTTCTTTTTGTCAAGGCTCAACAAGTCCGATATTATCCCTTGTTTGGAATTTGTCTCTCTACTCTGGCGAGAACCTTAACAGGTTCACAAAGTGACAGACACTCGGAGTGCCTGAACAGACAAAAACATACATAAATTGAAGAGTTCCTAGGAGCATGATACAAATTGAGCTAACCTCGACTCCACCAAAAGACCGAGTTCATAGGCCAAGGGGTACATCAACCAATTGGATGAAAAGTCCTCTCTTTAGTAAAGTTAAGCTCTCTCATCAAATGGCTCAACCATCTAATAGCAATTGGGTGAAAAGGTCCTCTCTTTAGTAAATTATTCAACTTCCTCGACTCCCATGGGTTAAACCCTCAACAAGTTTGGTATTATCCCTTGCTGGGGTTTTCTCTCTCTACCGAAACCACTTCAACTATAAAGTTGTTAGAGAATCGGTCAAGTCGTGAACTATGATCAATTCCCATCGATGCATAAGCGCCAGAATATTGAATACTCTTAGTCTACAAGCAACAAAAGCCCCCAAAACATAAGACGTTTAATTATAATACAAAAAAAGACCCACAAATTTCGAACCTTAAGAATGAACAAGACAGATGATACAAAGAAACTAACCCAAACCCCAAATAAGGAAAAAGGCTCCATTTTTTTAATTACCCAATTAAACAACCCCAAGAAACCACTGTTTCTTAACACTCCATATATGAATAAAAGGGTGTTCATGAAAAATTTCAATCAAGATGTGTGCTTTAGGTGATAAAAAAGGGGTAAGAGAGAAATACATGGATAGGCGTCCTTATTGCATGAAACACGACTTCGTTGGAGTTCAAGATGCGTGGAAGTTGACCCATTGGCACATCCGCAAATCCAGATTGAAATTTTCTTCTTTTCTTCTCCGCCCCCTCCGCCATTGCTTTGTTGCTTAGATTTTGCTATTAGGAATTTAGGGTTTAAATGGGAACCGAAAAGAAAGGGGTTTTAGCTATCTACACGGTTGAGGAGAAACGCTTATGTTTAGGGATTTTGTTCTTTTTTGACAAAGAGAAAGCACAAAAGGAATTTCAAAAACCTTTCTGCTTTAGTAGCGGAGATCCTTTAATTTGGAGATTTTAGGCGGAGAAATTTGGAAATAAAACGCGCCTTTTTTTTAAAATGATTTTTGCGGCGTTTTTAATAAAAACGCCGCTATTGCTTATCTATTCGGTGTTTTTTACGAAAACACCGCAAAAAATTATGTTATTTTGAACAAAATGACACCGTTTTACTCTGTTAAATTTTTTTTATTTTGTATATTAAGTAATAACTATTTTAATATTTTAATATTTTAAGTAAGCAAATTTGTAATTTTTTGAGGAAAGTAATATTCAAATTAAACTACTTTTTATATAAATTATATAAAATGAGATAAATTGAAATATAAATATGTAAATATTTGGATAAAAATTTAAATTTAAATTTACATTTAAAAACAAAATAATAATAATAGTAAAAGAAAAAACAAAATCAAGAAGACCAATAATATTGTATGTTGTTAAACAAATACACCCATCAAACTTTCTTTTTATAGTATAAGCTAAAGCTTAGATAATTAAATTATCAAATATGCACATGAAGCATTCTTTTCTCTTGTTTACATTCCTTAATTAATTTTCTTGTTTACATTCCTTAATTAATTTCAACATGTAAGCTTTAATTTGTTGACTTAAAAGCATCTTAAATCTTAATTAATACTTTAGATTGTCCCAAATTGAGTCGAGATCAATTTTTATGTCTAAACTCGACTCTTGAAAAGGATTACTAAAATTTTCATATTTGAATTTAAATGGAAAATTGTTATTAAATAAAACTCAATATATTTATTTATCAAATTTTTAAATCTAATATTTAAATATATCAAATGGTTTAAACCATTTAATCTAAATTTAGATTAAATATTTTAAATATAAAACATTAGTTAATTGTATAAATTTTCATCGTTTAATAAATCTAAAGTAAACCTTAAATCCTAAACCATTTAATATATATAAAATTGATCTATTGTCTCTTAAATAATTTAAACTATCTCCTAAACCCCTATCTCCTAAATCCTAAATCATAAAACATAAACCCTAAACCCCTAACCCCTAACCCCTCTTTTTACAATTATATAAGAAATTAACTAATATATAAATTAAAAAATACTAATTAATCTAAACCTTAAACCCTAACCCGACCTCGAATCTCTAAACCTTAAATCACTAACTCTTAACCCTTAACCCCTAACCCCAAACCCCAAACCCCAAACCCCAAACCCATAACTACTAACCCTAAACCTTATTTAATATATAAATTAAAAAACACTAATTAATTTAAACCCTAAACCCTAAACCCTAACCCAAATCCCTAACCCCTAACCCTTAACCCCTAAATCACAACCCTTAAACCAGAATCCCTAATTCCATAATCTATAAACCTTAAAATCAGTAAATCCTAAACCGCCTTAAATCCTAAATTAACCATATACCCTAAACCATATATATTAAACCCTAAACTATAATGATAATTAATTAAATATTTTAAAATTAATACTATCGTATCTTTTACAATTATATATGAAATTATTTAATATATAAATTAAATATCAATCAGTCATGTACCTAAAAACTTTAAAATTATTTTAAAATAATAGTATTTTAATTTTTCCATTTTTAACAAATATTTTTCTATTTTTTTATTTCAAATTATTTCTAAGTTTCATTATTTCAAATTTATCCATTTTTAACAAGTATTCAATTAAAAATAAATAGAATTTTAATTAATATAAATAAACAAATTAAATAATAATTAGACAAATAAAATGTTTTTGCGGCTCTTTTCCAAAAACGCCGCTAAAGACCAGAGCATTAGCGGCGCTTTTCCAAAAACGCCGCTAAAGACCTGAGCATTACCGGCGCTTCCCAGAAAACGCCGCTAAAGACCAGAGCATTAGCGGCGCTTCTCCAAAAACGCCGCTAAAGCCCTAAGCATTAGCGGCGCTTCTCCAAAAACGCCGCGCTTTTATAAAAACGCCGCTAAAAATGCTGCTAAAAGCCTGTTTTGGTGTAGTGATTTCTTCTTGGTTTGAAAACTATCATCCTTTGTTTGCATCTTTCTATTGTTGTCACTAGGTCCAAAATCACCTTGTGACCATTTCGAAAATTTCGTCAAGGCCTTGCTAAAATTCATCCAAACTTGTGTTTTTATAAGAAATATAGATAAATAAATACTTATTTTCATTTAAGATTAAGATTCTCAAACAAAAAAAGTAAAAAAAAAAAAAGCTTAATTATCATTAAACATTCTAAATTTAAAAAGTACATAAAATGAAAATTGGAAAATCTAAACATATAAAATAAAAATATTAATTACTAATTATTGACAATGTTAATTCTTCTTATTAAAAACTTACAAAAAATTAAAAAAATAATACCACAGTATTTTATTACCTCATCATCAATTAAAATGATATTCCATATCTCTTTTTGTCATTGTCGTTCGAATATGATTTGATATTTCCTCTACAAAATTAATTGCTTTAATGCTTCATTCTTTTCACCGATGATTTTTCTTATATGCTACTTGATTGAATATGATTAACTATTGTATGCTATTTATAGATCTAAACTTAAATTTTAATTGAGACATACCTCTAACACTAATTAAGTGATAATTAATTGATATAAAACTTAATCACAATTTTTAAATAAAATTATCATACTTGTAACTCTATATTTTATGCTTAAACTTTTTATTCAAGTTAAAATTTATTTTAAAGTCAATAAATTTTCACAATTTATTTTTATATATATTTATGCCAATAAAATTATTGTAGTTATTGTTTAAAAGTAATCTAGATTAAATTATAAAAAAAAATATGATCATTTATTTTAATATATATTTTACATCAATAAAATTGTTGATGTTGTTTAAAAATAATTCTAAATTATAATTATAATTATTAAAATAATGAAATAAATATATTGAATTATTGTATAGATGTTTATTTTATGCTTAGAATTTTTTCAAGTTACAACTTTATTTTAGACTCAATAAATTTATAATAACATAAGTTTTTGTGATATTGATTCTTTTAAATAAAGAATTTATTGGGACATTTAAAATTCATCCTATTAGATTTATTTCATTCCTCAAGTGAATATAAGTAAAAGAAAATTAAAGATATAATCATAGACAAGATAAGTGACATAATAATAACAACTAGAAGTGGAAACATAATAATAAATAAGAGAACAAACAGAGTTTCTCAAGATAACTCTTCAAAGGGTGTAGATAACTTATGTTATCAATGTGATATGAAATGTAATGCCCAAATTTTTAAGTTTTTGAATTGTTAGAATTTGACAAGCGAAATGATGTAGTTAAGTGGTTTTGTGTTGCTTATGTGTGTGAGGTTTTGGGTTCAAATCTTTTCCTTTATAATTTTGCTAAATTTTGTCTAAACTTTTAACTTTGAGTATTTGGTCTAAAAACTATTTGTGCACATTTGTTAATAAGAATGAGTTTGCTGGTTTAGTACTAAGGCTTTAGTTTACCCAAAGGTCTTATGTTCAAATCCATGTGTGTGTAAGTGAAAATATATTTTTAGTCCTACATTGTGCTGCTTTGTGTTATTAGTTTAGTTAAATTTAAACTTTGGGGAATTTTATAGGTTATCTAAAAATCAATGGGTTAGATAATATTTTTATTTTATTTTTTTAAAATTTTCCCCAAAAAAATTGTTTTGTTCTCACGTTCCATCACCCTCCACTTTTCTCACTTTTCACGTTTTTCCCCCACTTCTTTCACTTGTCGTTTGTGAACTTTCCCAAATCTCTATTCTTGATTTTTCCCTTCCATTCTTGCCTCAGTAATCTTTCTTGATAATGATCATTACTCCATTGTTTGTTGCTTTGTATTAAATTTCACATGATGAAGGTCGATGTCATCTTTGGTTTTGAACAATCTTGACGGTGTGGGGTAAGGAATGTAATGTGATTTCGGTTGCATCATGTGACTCTATTAAAAGGTCTCGAGATTGGGTCAATCTCGAAGGATCCAAATGTAAGATGAGAAAGGTCATGGCCCATGTAACGTTTGCATGTGGGCTTTAAGGCCCAACCCGTTCATTTTAATTAGTTTAAATAATTCCACATCATTTATTTTATGTTTTACTCGAACATCCCTTTAATATATCTTAAAATGTTGTGTTTTTTTATTACATATTTATTATGTGTGTTAAACATGTTTAATGTGTCCTAAAAGTGTGTTAAATTTTGTGCAAGTTTACTACAGCTTTATTGTTGCACTTAGTGTGTCCTAATGCATGTTTCAATTTGTCCTAAGGTAATCCAATGGCCAGCCACCTATTTGAAGCTTCAAAAAGGGCCACCTATTTGAAGCTTCAAAAAGGGCTGTTCGAAATTGCCCAAGGATCTAGGGATGTTTACAGACAAAGGTTGTTCAGTTCTGGTCTGACTGTTGGTGGTTGCTTAACCCTAAAGGATACATACTCACTTCTCCAATGCCATAAATGCAGCCACCCTCATTAACTTCAAGTGCATGGACATTCATCAAGGGACAATGACCAAATCGGTTGAATTATTGAACCTTGAAGACATATTCATCACATGTAATTTAAGTACATTCTAGAAACTATATTTATGGTCGAATGTTGGTCATTCATCTACTTAGTTTTTTTCTATATATTTTTTGTTTATGGCATTATTGAGACTATTTTCATTAAACATACATTTGAGTTATCTCTTTTTTCTTATAAGAACTTTCTGAACTTATCAAAAATTCTTCCTGTGGTGTTCACCAAATTGATCTTATCACTTTAACCCATTCCGAAGTGTGGCGATCAAATTTATACCTCTGGTTCCCATTTTTTTATAGATACTGGGTCAAGGTCTTCATTCATTCCCAAACTTTCGAGTGTTAAACAACCTTATAGAATTTGGGTCACATTGTTCATAATGTCAGTTCTTTTCTGGTTTGTTTATATTCTTGAGTTATATCCAAGTTTACACTTTTTATTTTTATTTCATATTTCTACCATTGTTTGAGCAAGTACCGATTTAGACGATTGAGAACAAAAAATTATGAATCAAGTTTTTCAACTTATAACTGGGTTCACATCAGAATGTGTACAAAGATTCGTGCTTTATTAAGTTTTTCATGGTTGCGGTATTAGTTTGTTATCTTCTTTATGTGATGCAATTTTGACTACACTAAAATCATTGGTTTAGGTGAGGTTTGTGAATCACACGACTTACTTTCGATGCATTAGGAGTTTCGAAGGATTACTGTGACCGTTTGGGTAAGAGATCGAACACCCAAAATGCTAATTTTTTATTTATTAAGCCGTATGTTAGTCGTATGTTAGCACTTGGAAATTAGTAAATTGTTACTAAAATTAGTCATTTAAATGATGTTTTTATGTTCTGGAAATCTCATGGTTGAATTCGCATCAGAAAGTATCCAGGTGTGTGACTCGATTTCATAAAAACAACGAACGACAAAAAGACAAAAAAAACCCACTATCAACATTACACGGCCGTGTGGCAGACTGTATGAGCCACACGGGCATATGTTGGACTATTTATGAGCTTGTGTGAACTACATGAGCTAGACCATTTGGGCTATGCGGGCCACACGGGCGTGTGGACCCATTTTTTGAAAATTTTCACCTAGGGTCGTTTTCATCTTTGATTTGTATCTAGACCCCTCGTAGGGACCATACTAATTAATTAAGACTTGAAAACATGATATTTGATTATATGCTTATGTATGTGATACAAATACAGTATGTCAAATATATATAATCTATGTTCTAACAATTCTGAAAGAATGATCTATTATGAAAAGCATGCATGACATCTGTATATTGAATATCTGTTAGCATGTACATGTGCATTGGGGTGAGATATGATGTGACAGAGGAAGTGTTGGCAGTTTAATTATCTACCTTATATGGTGGTTTAAAACCACACATATCTGTTATGATGGCTCAACCACTTATTTCTATTTTTGGCAGTTTTCTGCATACTATTATGTGGTAGCTTGACTGCACTAGTTCTGAAAAGTGACATGCGCTCACTTACTTGTGTATGGGGTTGGATGGGTACTTAATAACCTATTTGATGTATAGGGATAGATGGAGATGGTGGGTAGCGAATGGGGGTAGGATTTGATTTTGCATTTGAATATATATCTGTATTTGTTTGTAAAAATGTATACAATTTTACATCTGAGCATAAATCTGAAATACTATCTGACAATTTACGCGCGTCTGATTTGTTGATTGAGATATGTTGCACATTGAGCTCGTAAACTCATTTTTTTTATGTTTTCCTCTCAGGTAACCAGCAAACTTAGGATGGATTAGCATGGTAGGAGCTCGGTTTTCAAATTTTATTTCCCTTAATTTTGTTAAATTTAAGAATTATTTTAAACTAGACTGTTTTATTTGGACTTTTGGGGACAATTATTTGTTTTGGATTTTATTCTTCATTTGAACTGCTTAAGGATATTTTGAATATTTTATTTCAAATTGCAATGCATTGAATTCCAAAACCAAATTACGGATTTCAAAACTCTGTTTAAAATTTTCAAAACTCCATTTAACTCAAGATTTCCACTGCAAAATTAAGCAATTTCATAAGTTTTTTTTCTGAAATTAAAATAAATTAACAGAATAAGGTATTTTTCCCTAAGAACTGGAAATGTTGTTATCAAGTATTATTTATGAAACGTTTTTGAATTTTAAATTTATGGTTTTTAAACAAAATGTACGTAATTCCTCAGAATTCGGCCATAACATCTAGCTTGGGTATGGGGTGTTAAATTTAGTGGTATTAGAGTCATGTTCAAAACTCGAGCTATGGTTTTTGGGTTCAAAAATTTTATGAAAAGTATTTTAAACAATTTGTATTTTTGGGTAATTCTGATAAATGAGTTTATGAAATTTTTCGAGTCTCCGACGCAGATCTTCTAAGTACTTCTGCTTCAGCTACACTTTGTAGTCTAGAAAAACACTATAGTGTTAGACTTGCTCAGCTTTAGCTAAAGACTGCAATAACTCTCTAAAAACTTCTGATAAAATTTTAAACTTAAGGTTTCCGATAATAAACTTAAACTGATACATAAAATTTTTAATTATAGATAAATTAGCATAATGAGTACATGTGGAACCCATGGGCACGGAGGGCGCCGAAGAAGGGCTTGAGCTGAGCCATCATTTATGGACAATATGCCTAATTTAAACACAAGTGAGACTATTGGGACATCTATTGCTAAGACCGAGTCTCAAGCTACGTCGGTCGGGGACGACTTATTGTCCTAAGTTATGTTGAGAGTACTTGAGAGGGTCGCTGGGCCCAACACCTATTGTCCGCTTTGGGCACACATAGCCCTCACAACTATATTATTAGGAGCGCCCATACACCCCCAAAAGGCCTCTTACCACTTAAGTGTTGCTACCCCTTTATATAGCCTAGGTCTCTCATATGCTTTGCTGATGTGGGATTTGCCTAGGGTGTCACACTTCTAGTGGGATTTTTGCGATTAGTCCATTAGGTTAGTTTGTACAAGTTAGCAAAGTGTATATGCAGTGTCCTCTGTAAATTCAAGGTGTTGTGTCTCCGACTAATCTGATAAACTTACCTTTTGGTGAGTTTGATCTGATTCTAGGTATAAACTAGCTTGTGGAACATTGAGTCAGTTTGGATTGTATTGAGTCAGTTTGGATTGTGTTACTAAGAGTGTAACTCTAAGAACCAAAGATGATGTGGAGATTGTTATGGTTGGTGAGCATCGAGATTATCTCTCTAATGTAATCTCCACTCTAGTAGTTAAAAACTACTTTGGAAAGGGTGTGAAATGTTTCTGGCATATGTGAATGATACGAGTTCTATGGGAGCTTCTATTGAGGATATTCAGATAATTAGATAATTTCAGAATGTCTTTCCTAGAAATTGTCGAGGATAACTCCGGTGTCCATCGCTCCTTATCGTATGACACCGAACGAGCTGAAAGAATTAAAAGTAGATCTTTAGGAACTTTTCGATAGAGGGTTCATCTGACCTAGTGTGTCTTCAATGGGAGCACCAATTCTTTTTGTGAAAAAGGAATGATGGTACGATGAGAATGTGTGTGGATTATCGGTAATTGAATAAATTGACGGTAAAGAATAAGTATCCACTTTCGAGGATTGACGATCTGTTTGATCAGTTTTTTGGGGCATCAATGTTTTCAAAGATTGATCTCCGTTCTAGGTATCATTAGTTAAAGGTTAAAGAAGCTAATAAGCATAATACTACTTTTAGGACTCGTTATGGGCACTACGACTTCCTTATGATGCCATTCGGTTTGACAAATGCTCCAGCTGTGATCATGAATCTCATGAATCAGGTTTTTTAGCCATAGTTGGATCAATTCATCATGATTTTCATCGATGATATTTTGGTATACTTTAAGACTGAGCTTATGCATGATGAACATCTTAGAGTGGTTCTGCAAATACTTCGTAAGAAAAAGTTCTACACTAAGTGGAGCAAGTGTGAGTTTTAGTTAAGAGATGTCACTTTTTTAGGGAATGTGGTTTCTATTGAGGGTATCCGTGTAGAACCTAAAAAGATTGAGGTTGTTCTTAAGTGGAAACAACCTAAGAATATGTCTGAGATCCGGAGTTTTCTTAGTTTAGCGGGTTACTATCGGAGATTTGTGGAGGGGTTTTCGTTGACCGCAGCTCCTTTTAACTAAGTTGTTGCATAAGAACATACCTATTGTGTGGAATGATGAACAGTAATTGAGCTTTGAGAAGCTCAAATTTGTTTTGACTCGGGCACCCATTCTGATGCATCCTCAATCTGGTAAGGAGTTTGTTGTGTATAGTGATGCTTCTTACACTGGTTTGGGTTGCATTCTAATGCAAGATGGTAACTTAGTGGCTTATGCATCCCGGCAGTTTAAGCCACACAAAGGTAACTATCCTATGCATGATCTTGATTTAGCTCCAGTTGTCTTCGCATTGAAAATCTGGAGGCATTATTTATATGGTGAGAGGTGTATCATCTACATTAATCACAAGAGTCTCAAGTACCTCGTTAGTCAAACAGAGTTGAGTCTTAGGCAATGTAGATGGATTGAGTTGTTTAAGGATTACCACTGCGTAATAGAGTATTATTCTGGTAAGGCCAATGTTGTGGCCGACACTCTTAGTCGAAGATTGATGTCTGAATTGAGAGTGATGCTTGCTCGCCTAAGTCTGTTTGAGGACAATGGGTTGCTAGCTAAGTTACAAGTTAATCCATCATTGATTGGTCAAATTCAGGATAAGTAGTTAGTGGATGATTCTCTGGTCCCTTAGTTTCAACGGGTTGAAAATGGTAAGACTTTTGATTTTGGGTTGAATAGTGAGGGTGTTAAGTTTCGGAGGTTGGGTTTGTGTGCCTAATGATGCTATGTTGAGGTAGTCTATTTTTTTGGAAGCGTATAGTAGTCTTTATGCTATGCACCTTAGTGGGAATAAAATGTATCGAGATCTACGAGAGTTGTACTGGTGGCTCAGTTTGAAATGAAAGGTAACTAACTTTGTTTGTCGTTGTCTAACGTGCTAGCAAGTTAAAGCTAAGCACTAACTGCCTTCATGTTTGCTTCAACCCATTAATATTCTTTTTAGGAAATGGGAGCATGTGACTATGGACCTCGTTAGTGGGTTTCCCTTAATACCCACTAAGAATGATATTATCCGGGTCATCGTGGATCGGTTAACCAAGTGTGCTCATTTTCTTTCAGTTAGGACTAGTTATTCTTTGTAGAAAATAGCGAAGCTCTACATATATGAGATTGTTAGACTGCATGGGGTTTTGGTACCTATTATCTTTAATAGAGACTCTCGATTTACGTCACAATTTTATAAGAAACTGCATGAGGCTTTGTGTACTCGATTGGACTTTAGTACTACATTCCATCCTTAGGCTAATGGGAAATTTGAGAGAACGATTCAAATATTGAAAGATATGATATGGACTTGTGTTATCGACTTCCGTGTAGTTGGGAGGATTTTCTGTCATTGGCTGAGTTTGTATATAATAATATCTTTCAGTCCCGTATTCAGATGACACCTTATGAGGCTCTTTATGGTTGTAAGTGTTGCACCCTTTTGTGTTGGACCGAGTTGGGAAAGAAGAGGATTATGGGTTTGGGTTCGTTTCTAAGATTGAAGATAATGTTAGATTGATTCGGGATCGTCTTAAAGCGGCTTCTGACAGACAGAAGTCCTATGCAGATCTGAAGAGGAGAGATATAAAGTTTGCTATGGGAGATAAGGTTTTCCTTAAGGTATCTCCATAGAATAAGTTCTTTCGATTTAGAAGTAAGGGAAAGTTGAGCCCTAGGTTCATTCGACCTTATCGAATTCCGAAACGAGTTGGGCCGATCACCTATCTGTGACACCCTAACTTATTTAATCTTGTTTTTGTGAAATTTGTCATAAATATGTATCTGCTTCAGTGGTTAAGTAATTTGAGGGTGTGTTTGAGGCCTTGGGTTCAAGTCTCACTCTCTGGAAAATTTTGTTATTTTTTATCCTAGCCTTATCTTTGGTGGGTTGGGTTATATTTTATTTTCGGTCAACTTATATCAGAATGAGCCTGCTGGTTCAAGTGGTAAGGTGTTAGCTTGCCTGAGAGTCATGTATTCAAACCCCCGTGTGAGCAAAGGATGTTATTTTTGCTTCTGTGAGTATGTGTCGGTTGGGTAATAGAACCTGAGTAGAGTTGAAGTTCTGAGGTAGTTGGATGAGGTTAGTGGGTAGGATTCTAGGGGATTATGTTGTTAATGGGGGAGTTATTGGGTTTTTTTATTTTTTTAGTTAATTAGTTAATTAATTTTTGTCTAATTTTAATTTTAATTTTGTTTTCCAAAAATAATCCCCTCTTGTTTTATTACGTCATTTTTCTGTTCCCTCTTCTCCTCTATGTAAATTTTTTTCTTTTTTCTTCTCTTTGTGAGTTTCGAATCAATCAATCGTGCGTTACTCTTTGTTGATCGACGTTGTTATTTCATTTCGTCTTCTTTTGTGCAACTTTCAATTTTGTTTGTTCCAGTAAGTCTTCTGCAGATATGATTTTAATGTTTCTTGGCTAGTGATTAATGATGGGTTTTTTTTAACTCTCGGTTAGGGGAAAGGCAAGAAACATTTGGTGCTCCAATAGTGAATTAAGCGTTGGGTGTTTCCTATTCGTTGTCGGTAAGTGTGCGAATACGTTGAATGTTGTTGTGAGGTTTTGTTTTAGGATCATTTGTGTTTGGGTTTCGTAAATGCTTACTGAAATTGGGCATTAGAATGCCATTTTTAGGGTTCAGTGGTCTCAGAGTTGATTTTCCATAAAACATGAACCAGGTGTGTAACAAAAACGCGAGAAAATGAGGTTCGACAAAAGCTGAAAATGTGGCCTGTTGACACCACACGAGCTTATGCCCGACCGTGTGGTAGGCTGTGTGCGATACACAACTGTGTGACTGGAAAGTGTGTGGCCGTGTAGGTTACATGGCCTAGGCCGATTTGGGTGTGTAAGCCACACGGGCAGGGTTGATTTGGGTGTGTAAGCCACACAGGCAACGCTGATTTGGATGTGTGGGCCCACACGGGCATATGGGCCAAAAATTTAGTATTTTTCCCTAGGGTCGCACGCGTCGTTCTGATCGACCGTGGGCCTTCCATAGGGTTAGTAAGGGCAATCCAAACCCTAAAGCATGAGATCTGCTAATCTGATAAACTAGTTTGGGTATAGGAAAATCGATATGTATAATCTGATTATTCATATAAGCATGTATGATATTTGTATTTGAGCATGCGAGACATGTTAATTCTAATTTATTTTTTGATTTGTTATCTATATTTATTATGGGGTGGGTTATGTATATATGAAGGAAGTGTTTTGATAGACGATATTTCGCCATTATTTTGGCAACATCTGCGATTATTTTGATAAGTGACGTACGGATACTATATGGTGTGTAGGGCTGGATGGCTGTTTTATACCCCACGTGGTGTGTTTGGATGGTCAGAGTTAGTGTGTAGAGGATGGGGGTAGGGCTTTACATATCTTATGACTCTGTTGATCTAATTCTGTTAAGGACTTATGTCCATATCTGTATCTCTTCGGTATGTGAAAAATCTGGGTATATATGTATGTATGTTCCAAAAGTTACATACTAAGTTTTTTTAAAACTCACATCTATTTTCTGTTTTGTTCAGGTAATTCTCAAGCATAGGCGGGTCGGTGCGGCGAAGGCTCAACGGTGACCACTAGTTCTGAAACTATTTTAAATAATTAAGAATTTATTTAAGTTTCTATATTTTCTTTGAATTTTTTGTAATTTTACAACTTTTTGGACTACTGGTTTTAAATTTTTGGTTTTGGATGCATTTATGATTTTTATCCTGCGACGTTTTACAAAACCATGGTTTTACTTCAACAAATATTTTTGAAAATACAAACTCGGTTTTCAAATATAACGACTTTCAAACTTTCGCTGCAAATTTTCATTTTAGTTAAAGGAACAAGAAACTGATGATTTCACAAAAGATTATAACAATATGTTTCTCCTAAAATGAGGACTCTCTTTTTGCAATAAACTATATGAGGTTTTAACATGATAAGATTAGATTTGAAACCCTACTTTGTAACATTCCTAGATTCGGCCATAACGTCTAGGTCAGGTTTGGGGTGTTACATTTAGTGGTATTAGAGCCAGGTTGCAAAACTCGGGTTGTAAATTTTGGGTTCAAAATTGTATTTGTAAAAGAACTTATTTTCAAACAAAATTTGTTTCTATGTTGCTACACAGGTCCTGATTTGTCGCGACATTGACCCTGGACGAGAATTAATAAAGCCAGGGGCGTTTTGATTTGCACAATTTAACTTAAAGCTCGGGAAAGTCAGCTAACCTAGTGTTAAGGACAATGGTCATCTCAAATTTGTAAATAGGCTCATTTGTGACATGTTATGGACACCAATTACTTAGTTTAGGATCTCTCTTTTTAATTTTGGTTTAGTTTTCTCTTTTCTTAGGTTTTAGATTTATTTTGGTTCGTTCTTTGCTCTATCTTGGGAAATTTGGTTTGTGGATGCAATCAAAATTTGTGGATCCACTCTTTTTCATAATACAAATTAGGATTTTCCTAAACTCTATACTTTCGATTCGATTATTATGTTTACATCTTATATCAATTTTATATTGTTTATAGAAACCATGAGGAACTAATCCCTCTATGGGGGATTAGCGAGTGGAGGTATGATGGATTGACTATTTTGTAAGGTTACTCAACGGATTAGTTGCTTAGGAAAGGGAGAACCTAAACCCTAGGCTTGACGACCTTAAAAATTTATCAAGGTGGGAATTAACCCAAAATTGGTATGGCCTATCCGTGAACACCTTAACCTTGAGTCGGTTTGGACTGTGGGGTCGAAAGATAAGTAATCTCTACTGACTCGTTATTCTAGTAGACGTATCAGATTTGATCAATTTTACTTTTTCAAATTCCTAATATTATTTGCTTTTCTTATTACTATTACTATTATTATAAAAACCCCAAAAATCATTATTTTTATATTCTTGTAATATAACTTAATTAGAGTATTAATTAGATCTTTTAGTGTTTAGGTTGAAATTGATCTAGTGCTAGCCTCTTTTAGGTACGATCCTTGGATTACTCATCTACTCCACTGTAACTATATTATAACATGGCCTGTATAGTTGCGGATACCGTCTCATTTATATATATCTTTTGCTACAATATCCACACTCTGGACGTTAGTACGTCCGAGGGTGGTCAGTAACCAACAAACTTCAGAAGGATTGGCATGGCAGGAGCTCAGTTTCAAATTGTTTTTCCTTAATTCTATTAAGTTTAAGAATTGTTTTCAACTGGACTTTTTTATTTGGACTTTTGGGGATTGTTATTCGTTTCGGATTTTATTCTTTATTTGAATTGCTTAAGCATATTTTGAATATTTTATTTCAAATTGAAATGCACTGAATTTCAAAATCAAATTACAGATTTCAAAACTCTGTTTAAATTTTTTAAAACTTCATTTAACTCAATATTTCCGCTACAAAATTAAGTAATCTCATAAGTGTTTTTCTGAAATTAAAATGAATTAACCGAATAAGGTATTTTTCCCTAAGAATTGAAAATACTATTATCAAGTATTGTTTTATGAAACATTTTCAAATTTTAAATTTCTGGTTTTTGAACGGATGTATGTAATTCCTCAGAATTCGACCATAACGTCTAGGTTGGGTATGGGGTTTTACATAAAAGATCATTGATCACATACTTGTTCTTTGCCCAAATATTTTGTCAAAAACCTGTTAATTTTCTTTGAAGAAAATATGTCTCGCTGACAATGTAATAATGAATACTATCCTTACAGGTAGAAAACATTTATATTAATTGGTATGAAACAAATCAATATTAATTGTAATATTTGGTAGTAAAAAAATAGTTGAAAACTCTATAAGAGTTAATTATTTGGTCGTGTAAAATTAGTTGAAAGCTTCGAAAGAGTTACTATATCAATATCTGAAGGAACAAAATTAGTGATGGTTAGCGCATAATCCTCTGAAGATATTCACTGTAAAGATCTCATATTGAGATTGTGAATGAGGAAAAGAGTATATTTGGTATGAATCACTCTTTTTGTGAATTTCTATCTCTTTTTCTTAAATATTTGATTGACTATTGAATTATCGGTTATTAAATATGTTGAAAATTTTGAAATTCATTAATATTGTATGTGAATAGTTGAATCCGAGAAAATTTGATTATGTAGTATCAACTTGAATAGTGGAATAATTTAAAAGAAAGATATTTCATTGGAATATGATAATTTTATGATTGGATGCACTGAACTTGCAAGATCACCTATCTAAATCTCATTATGATCAGATGAACATGAAGTTGCAAAATTTTAAAAATACGAGTGAATATAACTTTATAGTATTCAAAATAGGTTCTCAATTAAATTTTAATATTACTAATAAGAACTTGTTTGAGATTTTTTAAAAACTTTACATGCTTCAAATATGTTCTTACAGTAGCAATATCATGAAAAAGTATTTTAAGACATATTCGCATGTTTACTTGTGGTTGAATAAAATAACAAGCTATTAATGAAAATAATGAAGCCCATCCTACTAAAGTTACTCCATTCTTTGAAGTGAATGTAGCAGCAATACATAATAAACTCAAAAGATGTAATCGTGGACGTGATAGGTGGAACTATAATAACTGTAAAAGGAATGGTCATATTAATTCTTCCTCACCACCAAAAGTGGAAAAATGAATATAAATAAGAGAAGAATAAGTGATGTGGTATGAAAAGTCATTTGTTGCATACTTGTCTTATGCCTAAACATTAAGTACAAATTGCATCTTTTTTTTTTTGTGGATTGTGGCACTAATTACTTATTGGATTTCTTACTAGTAATAATTTTTCTCACAACTAGAAGTGGAGATATAGAGATAAATAAGAGAACTATAAGATTTCTCAATATAACTCTTCAAAGAAGAAAAATAATTTTTGAAAAGGTGTTGGTTATGTGCCTACCATACACTTGAAAATTTTACTATTCAATTAATATTGCTTAAAGGAAAGAAAACATATGTCTCATAGACAATACAACAGTGCATACTATCTTTAGGGATAAGAAACATCTTTCTTATTTGGTAATGAACGAACTGACCTTAGGTGGTACAAATTTAATTTAAGGCTCCAAAAGAGCTAATATATTGTTACCCTATGTTCAATGTGGTACTGGAACATGTTAATCTTTCATAGTACAAAATTAATTCGAGGCTCCAGAAGAGCTAATACATTGTTATCCGAAGAAACAAAGCGATAATTAATGAATTATGTTCTAGTCAGTCTCAAATAAATAATTTTGTTTTAAAAGGATATACGTTGTACTATCATATTGAGACTATGAATGAGGAGACGATTAATTAAATCTATTATATTGGGTAAGAAATTAATATTAGAAAACTATCGTCTTTTTCTCTAGTTGGTAATATGTATATTTTAGTATGTTTAAATCATATTAGATGGTAAACTAGAAGTTTACTAGTCCAAATATACTAATTAGTTGGCATGATCAAGAGGTCATCTCGATCAATAATGATGTGACATTATAAAATTTACTTATATTTATTAAAGAACTTGAAGATTCTTAGTTTATCAAGTGTTTCTTGTTCTTAAAGAAGATGAATTATTAGAACCTTACTAGCAAAAGTTAAGATTGAATCTTTTACATTTCGAAAGAAATATAGGCCCATTTATCCAACAAGTTCATATTTTTATATAATTTCATAGATGCATCTACAAGATAACCACATGTGAGTTATCAATGCACAACCTATAGTTTGTGAGATTACTTGTTTAATGATTAGTATGAGAACAAAATTTATATTTATGTGTATAAAATGGTTTAGCATAATTTATGAAGTAATGTCTTCAGTCAATAGTCAAACCATATCTTTTGAGAACAAAAGTTTTTGTACATATGTATAAGGATATGATATTTGACAAGCATAAGAATTTGTACGCATCATGCTAATAAGTTATGACAAATGCTCTCTATTAGAATTTTGAATGTGTGATATATGTTTAAGTTTCTCCACCACAATGTAGAAAATAGGTAGTTAAAGAAAGTTGAGAATATACATTAGTTATGAGTCTTCTTGTATTATTAAATGTGTTGAATAAATTGGAGATTCAAATATAACATGATTTATAATTACTATTTTGATTTATAGTTTTCACAACATTAGGGGAAGAAATAATAGTTAAATTAAATAATTACTTTAAATGACTTATTATATAGATCCTCATAGAAAGTAATTTGAACCGAAGTTCAAAAGATAATTCACTTTATTACAAGTTAAGCGCCAAATGCATATATTGAGTTGATAAGAATAATCAAGTATCATATACTAGTTGATATTTTGAAGTCCCAGTAGGATAGCTTGTTATAATAAAGAAAAGTAATGCATGCTTGAAGTATGATATATCAATTGGTTCCAAATTTGAAAATTCTCGTAAAAGATAATAATAAATCTAGATGGTCATATAGGGGAGGCAATCCTCTTGAAGAGACCTAAGACATAACTAATTATTAAAACTCCAAAAGGGATTCAGGTACTTAAAATTGAAGATAGAGATAAGAAAAATAAAAAGATCTCGACAAGTTATGTCTATTTCAGAAAATGTGGAACCGATAAGCACGCAATATTGTTGTTGAAATAATGAAATAAAATAATGATCTTGAGTGAATCTGTTGAGAAATATATGGAATATATTGGCCAAAAATAGAAAGACACAATTCAATTATAATTAAATTCATAAAGTTTAGACCAGTAGTCCAACTATCTAAAGGTATAAAGCCAGTAAGGGTACAAATGAAGTAGTTTTGCGAAAACAAAATTAGAAAAATGAAGTTTTTCGCTAAGTCATGACATTGATTATGAAATATTCTCTTTTATGGTGGATGCAATAACCTTTAGATATCTTATTAGTCTAGTAGTTCATGAAAGATTTGATATCGTCTAGTGTTTGTTGTTATGGATTTTATATGAAAAACTATATAGTGGAAGTTTATATGAAAATCCTTGAAGGATTTAGAATGTTTGAAACATAGAGAAATTCCGGAAATTGTTCAATAAGATTGCACAAATGTTTATATGAATTGAAATGGTTTGAACATATGTAGTAAATTTGACTCGATGAAAAGTAGTTGAAGGAAGATTATAAAATGATCCAAAATATCTATTTGTATTTTTATAGAAATATCATGATTAAAGTTTGCTATGATTATTTTCTTCACTCATGACTTCCACAAAATGATGATATAAATGTTTAGCAAATCTATTCAAATGATTATTTAAAAACTAGTATTCAAGAGTGAAATACGTAGAATTAGATATATCATATGATGTTATCATGAGTGGGAGTAAATATGTATTGTATTCTTTTTCCCTTAATTGAGGCTTTATACCACTGGGTTTTCTGATAAGATTTTTAATGAGGCAACATATTATGTGTATTATAGATATGTATATTTTTTCCTTCATTACGGGTTTTTTCCACAAAGTTTTTATCTTAGGTTTTAACGAGGCACATTATCTACCAATGGACATCCAATGAGTAGTGTTATGAATACTTTATTATTAAGTGAATGTCCATTAAGTTTAATATAAGAGTGATGTACTTTAGAACTCTAATATTCTTTAGAAGTAGAGTTTTATTTCATTTATACATCTTATGTCTATAAATATAGATTTTGGAGAAACATTGTGAACATTCATATTTGATAAATAAAATATGTTCCCTTTTCTCTCCAATTTCTTCTTCTTTTACTTTCTTTATTATTTATTTCATAATTAAAACATTTTTAACATATTCAAATACAATATAGTTTTACTTTATGCAATTAGTGCCAAGTAACATTATTCAAAACAATATCTTATTAACATAATTAACTCTAATATTAATTAAATGATAATTAAGATTCTTAAAATTATATTCCAATAATAACTCTATTTTGCATGAATAAAATTAACATAACTTTTTGCATAAATTTTTAACTAATAGTTGTAATTAAATTATAATTATCGCAACTTTTTCATATATTATATGCTTAGAGTTCTATTCAATTAATAGCTCTATTTTAAAATTAGAAAATATTTTTAATTAATAATTGTAAATTAAATTATAAGAAATTTCTATTAAATTATAAATATCACAACTTCTATTTTACTTTAACTTTTTTTAAATGGATTTAGTAATATGAGGAAAAATAAAAGGTATTCTCATTGTTCAACATTTTTTCCAAACTCGTGATTATATATATTATAGATTATATCTTAATTACAAAAATAATTTTAACATGATTATTATTATCATATTTAAAATAAAATAATATTTATAGATAAAAATTATAAAAAATTAATTATTATTATTTTTAACTAATCTAATTATATCCAATGATTCTAAAGATTTAAAGTTTTTTATTTATTGATAATATATTATTTTACTTTTAAGTAAAACTCTTAAAATGTGAATAAATTAATTAATATCACATTAATATACTATCACTTTAATTAATAGCTAATTAATATTATTTTTATTATCACATCATAATAATTAATATATTAATAAATTATTTTTAATGTGAACTTAGAAATACAATTAACAATAAAAGAGGTTTTCGTCACTCTAAACTTATATATATATATATATATATATATATATATATATATATATATGTATATTAGTTTTCCTTCTCGGCTACGTAGCAGTGAAAAAACATGTTTATTTTATAAACATGAATAATATTTTATGAATAAAAGAAGTAAGTATCATAATTTAAGTTAATAATAAAATAAAATACCAAGTAAAAAAGCAATATATTGTAGTTAATAATAAAATCATAATTATTATATTATTCATGTGCTCTTTCAAATCATCAAAAGAAATAAAATTATAAATAAAACATCTTTGTGAATTGTAGAAGTTGTTTCTTTAATAGCGATAAAAAAAGTCAATGATAATTTAAGTTTATTATGAATACTAATAAATCTATCAAAATTTTTTTACTACATATAGGGTTTTTCCTTTTGAAAATTATTTTGAATTAATGCATAAAACTATTGAAAACAATATAAAAATTAGAACTAAAGTAAATTATAATATTAAATTAAAAAGGGTAAAACAACAGTTTTTTACTTTAAATTAATAAATATATTTAATTATAATGACTAAAATAATTATTGATATCCTATATGCTATTTTTTTTTTACTTTTTAATCTTTCTCTCATCCATTAATAATAATAATAATAATAATAATAGAAAGTATTTTTATGGTATAAGCAACTCACAAAACCTTTTCTTTAAAAAAACAAAATATTGTTAGTTGAATCTAACCTCGATTGATATTGGTATTGTTGCTAGTGCAAGACGATGTGGATTCAAGTGTGTTGAAGCACGTTCATCTTCTTATTTAAGGGTTGGGATGGGTTATGGGTAGTTCTAAGTATTGCTTCAACTTAGAAACTTTCAAATATTTTCACAATTGAATTAGATATTAAAAATAACAAAATATTATATTATCTAATAATCAATTAAAATGGCCCTACATATCTCACCATCTTTTAAATATTATTTGATATTTCCTCTTCAAAAAAAACCTTAATTATTAGTTATTTTAATTTGTTGATAATAAATATGCTTAAACTTTTATTTAGGTTATAACTCATTTTTTAAAATAAGTTATAACTCTATTTTAACAGTAAATAAAACTACCGCAACTCAATTTTAAATAGAATTATAATTAATAATTTTAAATTAAACTATAAATATTTTTAAATATTAAGTCAAATTCAAATTATCTTTTACTATTTTATGTTTTATATTCGTAATTATGTGCAATATTAAGATTACTTTTTGTTTCATAAACTTAATCAGTCAATCTCAAATATTCGAGCTCCCGACAAAATTGACAACTGAGTTACATATATCTGGGAATTTGACTTAATTTAATAAAAAATCTTTCACCATCAAATTAATAACTTAAATTTGTCCTATCAAAATAAATTCTAAATGATTAAAGTGAAAGGCCTTTAATTTTTATTTTGAGTAAATACATCTTAATCGAATTATTATTACAAAGTATAAATTTGAATAAAACCTATAGAAAATTTAAGTCATAATAATAAAAATAATAATAAAGAGAGTCCACACAATTTATCAACACGATCTATACATAATGAAACTTGAATCTAAATATTCAAAATCTCAATCTTGTAAATCTGGTTCACTATATCAATTTATTTTAACATTTAATAAATTAATAAAGAAATCAAATCAAATAATGTCAAGTCAAAAGTTAAATATTTGAAATATCAAATTAAAATTATTTAAATCACAATCTAAAACTTGTTTATATAAATGACAAAATTAAAATAATAAAAAGGTATTTAAAATAATCACAAAAGAAAAAGAAAAAAGAAACTAGCTTGAAAGCTTATTTAAAAAGAAGGCATATCAGGAAGTAAATTGAAAGCAAAGAAGTGACTTCCTCTTCAGTGCAGGAAGAAATGAAAACTGAAATTTGAAAGTGGGGGAAAAAAAGAAATAATCTAAACTAACTAATTACAAAATTTGGGGTTACTAAGTTGAAACAATATTTGTTTTCTGTTTTGTTTTGGGGTGCTTAATGTATTACTATTATTATTATTATTATTATTATAATAAAGAGCTTTTATGACATTTTAATATGAAGGCTTGCATTCTTCGGAGATTTACAAATTGGACAAATGTGAAGGCGCGGCGCACAAACAGTGCATGAGCACAAATGCCTACATGGTAGCAGCAACACACATGATTCCTCCTCCCTACAGGTCCGGCATAGCCTGCCGCCGTCGCCATTTTTCTCCACGTCCCAACTGCTGCCGCAACATGATTGCGCATCGTCAACATCATCCGCCGCCGCTTCTAATCCTACGCCACGGTTTCTCTTGTCGACCTTAACCTGCTGTGCCGTCGCGAGGATTTGTTCTAGGTTGGACCGCAGGGCAGTGGCGGTGGCCTCATTGGTTTGAGCCAAATCTCTCCAAATTTGGTTCTCTATGCAAAGGGATTTCACTCTTTCTTCAAGTGCCCAATTTATTTTCTCAATCTTCTCCATTTCTTCTTCTTTGACTCGAAGTTTCTTCATTACTCTTTCTTCAATGGCTTCCATTATTTTCCTTGCTTGCCTCTTCTTTTTTTCTTCTATCTCCACCCTCATTTTCTCCATCTATATAAACACAAAAAATCCAGACTCCATCAATTCTCAAACTTTAAAAGCAATCGATAAAACTAAACAATTGATCTTGTTCTTTAGGCTTACATGTTGTGAGATGAGGCGATCAATATCCAACTGTTGCTGCTCCATGTGAAGGGAGATATCATGGCCAAGAAAAGAAAAACGAGAGCAAGCTTCGTTGCTTTTGTGAGGTGGAGAAGGGAAAGAAACCATAGCGGAATCTCTGGAACGCTTCCTGGGTAAAGGAAGATTGTTGTACGTCAAACTACTCTCCGATTTGATCGCTGCCGTAGGCTTTCGATGGATGAAGGAATCGGTAACCAAAGAGTTATGTAAAGGAAGAAATCCTTGAGTCGCCACCGTCGGAACTCCATATACCATCTGGGTTTCAAACATATTGCCGTTTGCTTCAATAGGATTCATCATTAAGAGAATGAATGCAATAGACGTTAGAGGTAGGTGGTTGGATCTGAATGTATGATCATTTGGTTTCAGTCTTAAACGCTTAAAAGGAACATGTACGCTAAGAATTAAGGAGAGAAGAGATTGAGATGCGAAGCTTCAACGGCCATAGATTAAAGAAGAAGATTGGGTTTTTTGAGTTTGGTTTGCTTTGGTTTGGGATATAAGGACGAAAACTGAAAGGGAAAGAATACAAAAGGGGCATGCTATAGAGGTGGCAAGGCTGTATGGTGGGGTTTATTTAGGGTTTGGTTCGGGTTAGAGATAGAGTAAGATAATTAATATTAAATTAGTTTTTCTTTTCAATTTTTGGTTAGATTTGTAGATAGAGAAGTAAACTGATCTTGATACAATTATATCTTAGGCATAAGTTCACCCAATATATATAGGAATAATAATTTATTTAATACTCTAATTTTTTTAAAAAGTTATTTTGTTTTATTTAATTTTATTTTTTAGCCCTTAAACTTGTCTTATTTGACAAATAATTCAAAATAAACAAAAATTAACATCTACTAATTTTGCTGATGTGACGATGTCAAGTTAGCAATTAATTAATTTTAAAAAATACAATTTTTTAATATTTTTATACTTTTTATATTTTTAATTTTTAATATTTAAAAATTAATTAATTGTCATCATGGCATCTGTGGAAATCCATCTATGTATGTCACATTAACAAATTTATCTTTTCAATTTATTTTGGATGATTTGACAAATAACACTAGTTTAAATGTTAAAAGAAGTAAAAAATTAAATAGAGATCAAAACGACTTTTTGATAAAGTTGAGGTCAAATTAATCATTATGCAAATAATATCAATATTCAAATATATCACTTTGTCGCAATAATTTTTCATATTCTAATTTTTGGTGGTTACAATATTTTATTATTTAAATTTATTACTATTAACATTTAAAATTATAAAATGTAGTATTTTAAATTATATTTTAAAAATTAAATTAGTTAAAACAAATAATTGATTTCAAAATTTTGAAAATACTTAAAAGATTAGTTGTGATATTTAAACTAAGATGAAAGTAATTTTTTTTATTAATGGTTGAGTAGGAGATGTAAGCGTCACAGACCGCACAAAAGAGTATGTGATCTAGGCACACTTTGATCTCTCTTGTTTATTGGGGGTTATTCGACCCGACGAGACTAGCTCATTACTTGGAAGAGACTCAAGCCCCATCTACTTGAATCATGGTTAAACTATAAATTGTATTTTTACTAGGATAAATATTGTAAATCCTAAAGGATAAAGTGTAAAGAGTTTAAATCCCTTAGAACTCTCTTATTATAGATGAGAACTAATCTGAGTCATCATTGTAATTTGATTTGTACCGTTAGATATAGGGGAGGTCTACTATAAATAGAGCCCTCCTCATTCTTTTGTATTCATTCCATTATTGAGTTCAATAATATTTTGAGATCATTTACTCAAACACTTGGTGTGAGATATTTTTTTTTGTTCGTTTGTGGCTTCTTTCTTTTTCGAGTTTGCTTCCGCTTTGTTTTGGTGTCTTTGAAAATTGCTGTGTGAATTATCATTTTTCGAGAGTAAGGCTAACTTAGGCAGATTTGAACCTAAGAAATTGCTTAAGGTTGCATGGCTTACCAGACTAAAGTTCTAACTCCATGACAGTTGGTACAAGTTAGTGATCAAAGACACCAATTGCGATGACAAAAAGAGTAAATGAGTGGAATGTCCCGATGCAGACCCGTGCTAGGAGGGGAAGGAAAAATAGTAGATCGAGAGATATGTTGTCGACTTTGAAAAGTCATGTAGTTCATCTCGAAGAATCCATAGGGTGAAGTGAAGGAAACACTTAAGGTTGTTGAGGGTCGCACAGTTGAGTTGGACCCGATGAAAGAGCAGTTCAAGGAATATGTGGCGCAGGCCTTTAGTTTCGATATGGACACACTGCAAGTGCTCCTCAACATTGTTGTGGGTAAGCTATCAAAAAAGAATGATGCTCTCGAAGCCATAGTGATGACTTTGAACAAAAAAAATCAAAGAGCTTGAGGAAGAGTTCGCTGCGTGCAAAGTTGTTGTGAGAAAAAAAGGGTTTTGAGTGAGACACCAAGCCGTAAGATTGATGTCCCAAAACTAAAAAATTTTAAGGGGCAAGCTTTGCAAGGGAAGTGGAAAATTTTTTTATGAAAAATGGAGCACTACTTCTTTGTATTAAGGATGGTGATGCTAAGGTAAGTATTGTTTCCATATATTTTATTGATGTCAGTATTTTATGGTGGCGTTGTAAGTCCACATATGAAAAGCGAGCTGGGACCAAAATTAAGACTTAGGTTGAGTTCCAAAAAAATTTTAAGGACTAGTTTTACCCACAATATGCCGAGAAGGAGGCTCAAGCTAAGTTGCATAAGTTCTCGCTACAAGGCACAATTAGGGAGTATGTGAAGGAGTTTAGTGAGCTAATGCTCCAAATCACTGATCTGAGTGAGAATGAGACATTCTTCTTCTTCATGGATGAGTTGAAGTCGTAGGTTAAGCAAGAATTGGAGCGTCGTGGGGTTGAGGAACTTACCAAAGCCATGACCATTGCGGAGTCACTTCTTGAGTTGGGTGCTAAGAAGTCAAAAAAATTTGAGTCTTCCATGCCCAAACTCAAACCAAAGGGCAATGGTGGGGGAGATAAAGATATGTCGACAAAGAATGGCAATGGTAAGTGTAATAGCTCTATTTTTAATAGTGTCGAAAAACGGTGGCTTCGAAATCTTATTTCTGACGAGTAAGTCCGTAAATATTATTATATATTTATGAGTTTATTTAGAATTATATTTAATTTTGGTTTAGAAATTTTATTGAATTGATAATTAATCAAGGTACAATTGTGATTGTAACACCCCAAGCTCGATTCGATAAACCGGATCCGAATCTCAGGTGTTACCACTCTAATACAAATGTAGGGTCAATCTAGTTGTACAAATTTCAATGAATATAACTTACTTACATACCGCCTGAACTGAAATACATTAGACCATTTTTCATTTTTCGAGAATTTCTACATGAATTCTCATTTTTCGAGAGTAAAGCTGACTTAGACAGATTTGAACCCAAGAAATTGCCTAAAGTCACATGATTTGTCAGACTAAAGTTCTAACTTGGTGACATAAGAATAGACGTAAATTGGTCACTTAAATAAATATAATTCATTTAAGATTATACCAATAACTTAATTGATAGTGTGATTATTAATATATTAAAATTATATACAAATTAGATTATCATACACACTGAAGAAATAAAATTAATTAATAAATATATTTATAAAAATAATATAAATAGTAAATACGAATTTGATTAATGATAAAATATAAATATTAAAAATTTTAGAGAAATAAGTTTAAATTGTATTATATGGGCGTAATTTACTATTTTAATTTCTATATTAAAAATATAAAGTAATAAAATAACTTAAAAACAATTTACTTTGTAATTCTTAAAAGTAGAATTAGCATATAATCAAAATAATAAAAGTGGAATACAAATACATGAATAACTGAATAGGAGGATTAAAAGCTTGTTTATTTTAAGGAGAGTCGCTTACCAAATTAACCTCTTTCCTCCTACTCGACTACAATAATCCCTCCAGTGGTCCTTGAAAAAAAATATAGAAGTAGTCAATCCGTAATTCTAGAAACTTTATAGAGGTATTTACGGTTTATTTGAAATCTGATTTATGGTTAACTGTTTTTTCTCGTTACCAAGTCACATATAACAATATATATAATGTTATGAATATCTTATTAAGTGGATGTCCATCATAATTAAGATAAAATTTTGGTGTGTTTTAAATTCTAATAGTTATTAGAATTAGATCTCTACTTCTTCTATACTTCTTATGCCTATAAATAGAGACTCTGATGAAGCATTGTAATCACCCATTTTGATCAATAAAGTACATTCCATGTTGCTTTCATATTTTCTTTGTTATTTATTCTCTCACCTCTCTTTATTTTATAACACGTTATCAGCAAGATAATTCTCTATTTTTTCAAAATCTTTCGAAGTCGTCTCACAAATCAATCTTTAAGATGTTGAAAGATTCAATCTCAAAATGGATGCTCGTGATAATAGTCAAGGTGATGATGATGATGTTAAAGATCTTCAAGTATATTTTACTATGTTATATTTATTATATCATATTTATTATAATTGGAGAATAATCATGACAACATGAATGGATAGCTTCTGATTTAAAATCCACATATGTTTATGATGTTGATTATGAAATAAAAAATCAATAGAGACGTTTAGAAGTCTATCCTACCAGATTTGTTGCATTTCCTGAAGTGAATGTAAAAATAAAAAAAATAAAAGATATACTCATGGACCACTAAAAGTGGGAACATAGTAATAAATAAGAGAACAATAAGAGTTCTCAAGATAACTCTTCAAAGGGTAAAGATAACTTATGTTATCAATGTGATATGAAATATTATTGGCCACATATGATATTTTATTTTGTTAATATTCTTTGAGGAAGGATATGAGAATGTAGTAATAAATTCTATCATTATAGATAGAAAATATTTATCTTATTTGGTACTAAAACAAACAAATATTATTTCAAGATTGATAGTACAAAATTAGTCGAAAGCTCTAGAAGAGCTAATATATTAATATCTTGTGATGGTTAATCCTTTGGTTTTAAAATATATTTATAATGGATCTTATATTGATATTTTGAATGAGGAAAATATTATATTTCATATGAATCACTATTGTTATAAATATCTATTTTGAAAGGATGAAAAAGGGAGGATTAAGTTATTGATTATTCTTGTTATTAAATTGAATTGATTCTGATTATCTTTGTAATCTTCTTTTGTCATCATCCTCATTAAGGGGTTAGAAGCAAAATATTTGACTGTGAAAGATCTGTTCATGAGCAATAAAATATGATAATTCTGTCTAAAGCTCGTTATGGTTGGATGCACCTCAAGTTGCAAAATTTTTTTTTAGATATTTGAAGATTTTGACATTTTCTGAATTAAATATTGCATATAATTGTTTGGAAATTATATTTATTTTGTGGACTTAGTGACATTATAATATTCACATTGATTTAGACATTTCCAGTAGTAAATGTCACAATAGCACTTATATGTGGATACAAAGTAAAAGGAATGATAGTAAAATTATTAATTTGTTACAATTTAGTACAATTGAAACACAACGTTGAAGTAAACCAGAAGTAATGCGTTTACTACTTGGCATAACCATTTAGACCATCCTGAATCATAAATGATTTGAAAATTAATTGAGAATCTATATGAACATTCATTAAAGAACTAGAAGGTTCTTTAATATAAAGTATTCTTATTTGTTATTTGTTCTCAATGAAAATGGTTCTTAGAAACTCACTAGTTAAAATTGATATTTAATGTATTGCATTTCGAAATGAATATGGGCCTATTCATCCACCATGTGGATGATTTTGATATCATATGATTTTGGTAGATGCATCTACAAAATAACCACATATGTGTTATCAATTTGCAACATGTCGTTTGCAAGATTGATTGTTTAAATAATTAATTTCAGATCATGTAATTAAGACAATTTATCTTGCTAATCTTGATGAGTTTATATATTAATCTTTTATTGATTGAGTTTGAAAAACTTCGTAAAAGTTTAGCATAATGATTTAGAGAAATTATTGATTGAACACTTCTAATTAATGTCTAAATAATTATTTATGAGAACTAAACTTTCTATTTCAACATGAGATTATGTTGATTTACGTATTGTACGCATCAAGCCAATAAGTTATAGATACTCCCCATTACAGTTGATTTTTGATCAAGAGCTAAATATTTCTCATCTTTGAATTTTTGTATGTGCGTATATGTTTCAATTGCTCCACCACAACGCACAAAGATGAGTGAATCCTCAAAGAAAGTTGGGAATATATATTAATTACAATTTTGATTTGATAGTTTTCCCGACATTAGGGGGAGAAAATTAATAACTTGTAATGAGTTAGGGGGAGAGTAATTTGAACCAGAAGTTCAATAAGAATAACTCATTACAAGTTAACTGTTAGATGTATTTACAAACTTAATAAGAATAACCAAGTGTTTATATATCATCTAATATTTTTATTTAAATCAAAGTCCCAATAGGACAATCAGTTGGAATAAAATAATAGATTGATCGGTTCCAAATATAAAAATTCTTCTAGATGGTTATATAGTGGAGGCGGGTGCTCCAGAAGAGACCCAAGACATAACTAATAAGTAAAACTTCAGAAGAGATTCAAATACCTGAAACTGGATTTTAAAATAATGAAAATAAGAGATCTCGATAAGTTATGTCAATTCGAGAAAATGTGGAACCGATTAATAAAAGTGGTCGACAATGATTTTGCATGCAATATTATTATTGAAATAATGAAATAAAAGGAAGATATTGAATAAATCTATTGAGAAATATATATATGAAATAAATTGATCAAAATAGAAAGGCGCAACTTAAGTACAACTAAATTCGTGGAATTTTTGGACCAGTAGTCCAAATATCTAAAGGTATAAAGCTAGTGAGGGTGCAAATGAAGTAGTTTTGCAAAAACAGAATAAAAATATGAAGTTTTTCACTAAGTACTGGTATTGATTATGAAAAGATATAATATTCTTTTGTGGTGGATACAATAACCTTTAGACATATTATTTTGACAATTCATAAAAGATTTAACTTGCGTCTAATGGTAGTTGTTACAATCTTTATAAATCACTATATAGTAAAGTTTATATTAAAATCCTTAAAGGATTTAGAATGCTAGAAGCATATTGAAATTCTCGAAATTATTCATTTATATAAATTGAAATAATTGAACATATGTGGTAAATTTGACTTAGTCAATAGTAGTTGAAAGTGGATTATAAAATGATCCAAAATGCCTATTTGTATTTTTATAGAAGGATTATGATTAAAGTTTGTTATGATTATTGTTGAAACTCCTAAAGAGATCAAAATATGCTTCCCCAAAATTTTCCCTCACTCATGATTTTCAAAAGAATGGTGATATAATTGCTTAGCAATACATTCAAATAGTCATTTGAAAAACTAGTATTCAAGATTGAATACGTAGAATATGAGAAAGTATGTTATGTTTTCATGAGGGGGAGTAAATACGCGTTGTACTATTTTTTCCTTAACCGAGGTTTTGTCCCATTGGGTTTTCTTGGTAAGTTTTTTAATGAGGCAGCATATTATGTGTATTATAGATTGTGTACTCTTTTTCCTTCATTAAGTTTTTATCTCACAGGGTTTTTCCTAATAAGGTTTTAACGAGGCACATTATCTACCAATGGACATCCAAGGGATTAAGTAGATGGACCTTTAAATTCTAATAGTTATTAGAATTATATTTCTACTTCTTCTATACTCCTTATGCCTATAAATAGATACTCTGATGAAGCATTGTAATCACATCTTTTGATCAATAAAGTACATTCTCTGTTGCTTTCATATTTTCTTTGTTCTTTATTCTCCCCATCTCTCTTTATTTTATAACATATAATGAATTTTTTGGCTCTCTAATTTATAGAAAAATTCATTTTGTCATTTGTTTAATTATTTAATTCTTTGAACCTTTAAAATTGTATTATTTGTTAAAGCATCCCAAAAGGGATGAAAGGTTAGCGTTTGTTAACTTTGTTAACGTGACATACAAGTGAATTGCCACGTGTATGCCATGTTAGCAATTAATTAATTTTTTTAATTAAAAATATTTTTAATAATTTTTAAAATAATTTTTTATAATTTTTTGATTTTTTAAAATTAATTAGTTGCTAACATGGCATCCAAGTGTATGTCACATTAGCAAAGTTAATACACATTAATTTTTCCACCCATTTTGGGGTGATTTGACAAAAAAATACAAGTTTAAGGGCTAAAAAAGGTGAAAAATTAAATGGAAGACAAAAATAATTTTTTTTTTGTAAAAAAGTCATTATGCCAAAGCAAAAGAACGTATGTCAATAAAAAGGCTTAAGCGTGTAAAAAGCCTCGAAGCTAGCCCAATTAAGCCATTGTTTTTTCCTTCACTCAATTGGGTATCGGCTATACCTATTCATGGGTCGGGCTACCCACCTAGGCCTTAAGGTTCTCCCGAAATTTGAGAGGGCTTGGGCAAAAAAATTAGGCCCATTTTGAGAGGGTTTAAAATTAGGCCCTAATTTTTTTTGAACATTCAAGGCCCAAGCCCGACCTATTTTTAAGTTTATAATACTTTATATTATGTAATTTATAATACATTAAAAGATAAACATATATTAAATATATAATACTACTCTAATGTAAACATTAAAATAATGTTAAGATGACTATATAAACATTTTCAATAAATAAAAAAAATTAAATTAAAATAATATAATTTTCTTAAAATAATATGAGCGGGCCTAAAATGGATTTGGATTAATTTTTTTTGTAAATATAAACTGATTTGGACAAAATTTTAAACATATATTTTGAGTTGGACTGAACTTGAATCCGAACCAAACCTAGTTCAACCTAGCCATAAATAGCAAAATGCATAAAAAAATAGAATTACAATAGATTACTTTCATTTTGCAGATCAAATCAACAACCAGTTGAAGTAAAAAATGTATAAAAGAAGGATCAAAGTACTGCAGAGCTTGTCTCTTTCTTTCTCTCTCTTTTTTTACGATGCCAATTGAGTGATAAAACTGGGTGAAATAAATAGTTAAGTAGGAGCCAAGAAATACCGGTTTTTCTACCATGAAATTCTACTCTCAAGCTCATACTATTTGGTTATTAATTCCAAATTTACATTGCCATTCCAAATTAATAATTAATGAATACTAAACATGATTTTAATCAAACATATAAACATGTATTTTCATATTTTATTTACACCCATGATTTTGTCAACATGTCTAATCCCTGTTTTGAGGGGGTTTTTAAGTATCAATTCAGCAGTACTTGAGCCAACTTTGCTGGTTCATTCACTCTAATCAGCTTTAGTTTCATTCCCAATACAACCAAACAGGCAAGCATCAATAAAAGGTTTGGTCTGGTAAATCCGTGACGGGAATTAATTACATGCAGACATGCAAATATGAAAAATAACATCATTTGTTTTTTCTCTATAATTTTAATATTTTTGATAATTTTTAATATTATTTTTGTATTATTTTTATAATTTGTATGGATTTTAATAAAATTTCATCAGTTTTTTCCCACATGTCACAACCACCATGTGATATGCGGCAAAAATAATTGAAAATGAGGCCTTTAACTTTAACAATTGATCGTTAGAGTTAATAGTCAAAGAATTTTTTTTGATACATTTTAATGGTTTAAATATTCAATTGAGTGAAAATAAAAAAGAATAAAAATTTAATTATTTTTCTTTTAAAAAGAATTGAAAAGATTTTTACGTTCTTAAGGGTGAGTTTAGATAGACGGCGCGTTTACCTGCGGTTAGTGTAAAAACAGCGGTGGCGGTGAGATTAGGCACTGTAGCGATACTGTAGCGTGAGACAAAAAGTAAACTAAACGCACCGCACCGCACCCAATCGCCCATCCAAACCCACCCTAAGTCTTTTAGATTTAAAAGTGTTATACCAACTTTGGTGGCGGAGCCGATTATGGGATCAATGAAATTTAACAAAATAATAATAATTTATAAATTGAGTCATGTACCCTCTCACAAAAATAATAGAAAAATGATCATTCAAATCTAAGAAAACTTAAATATTTTCTATTTTCTTTTAACTTTCATCATTCTTTTTTTAAATATTTTTATTTTGTCACACTCTCTCCATAACTTTTACAAGATAAATTATGTCTTTCAAAATTCTTTTAAGTAGGTTTCTAATTTGATAAGAATTTTTCTTTTCTTTTGAAGCTATTGATTAATCTCTAAAAAATTAAATTTATGACTTTACTTGTGATAAATTTGGATTTTTATGCAAGATTAAATTTTATTGATGGAATTATTTTAGGATATTAATTATGTATGAGACTACTAATACATTGATTGATTTATATTTTTAGAGAACATTAATACAAGTTCATAAAAAATTAGGATTGGTTGTCTGTATAGTCTTTTAATATAGATTAAAAATTAATATTTTCGTTTAAAATTATTGTCGCTGGTATGATTTTGTGCATCTTGTGTTTTTACTCATAATGTATTTTTACACGTGCATTCATACTTAAGTAGCTTTTATTGTTGTGAAGGGAAGTATAATTTATCTCATAACTACCGGCGTGAATTGTGAAATGAGATTTTATTTCAATTCAAGTTATAAAATGATAAGCATAAAAAGATAAATTTATTTGCCACTATTGATTAGAAAATTTAGTTATTATAAATGACTATTGGTTTAATACTAATAATATGGTTAGCTTTATGAAAATTAATTTATATGATTTTTTAGACATTTTAAATTTTCGAAATTTGAGCCCACAATCAATATATTATGACTCCACCCTGATCACCTTCGTAGACACCTATGCACATGCCCTTTTTGTGTAAGCGTCATAATGAGTGGACCTTCGATACCAGATTTTTTCACCATGGGCCTCTTACCTAATGAACCTCCGCGGTGAACTACCTTCATTAAGAGCGTATAGCATCTCACGCTTATTGATTGTTTAACAATCTTAAGATGTTACATCCCCATTGTATGAGATTACATCGCTGCTCCTATAAAATGATAAGATGCGACTTTGCTGCTAGTAGGATTCTAACACATGATGCACTCTTTATCTCCTGTATATTTTAATTAATAAATAACTATTTGAGCCAATTTGAATTATTAAATAAATTATTCAAAACTTAATTCCAATAAATTCAACTTACTAAACTGACCACCGAGGACATTGGTGCACAAAGTGAATGCGAATGAATAATTTGGAAAATTATAATTACTAAAGTGATAAAAGTTATATTTTAACATGAAAAGTTATAATTCAAATTTTACCTCGTAATATACATATATTTATTTCGGTCCCTTGACAAATAATCCAACCTTAGATTTAATTGCAGCCGATATAATTTCGGCATTCATTCACTAAGAAATCATAATTTTGCATCAACAATTTCGGCAGCTTTGTACCTAAAAAAAAAAGAAAAAGAAAAAACAAAAGAACATCGGTAGCTCAATCATGTCATTGTTAATGAAAAATTTGTTATTGTAAAGGCGGCATTGGCCGTATCTCGTAAACCCCGTCCAACTATATAGTTTTAAATACCAACAATATATGATCCTCAGTTTCTTCTCCACTCCAAATCTCATCAACACCATATCCTATTCATGCCGCACTCTGATCAACAACAACCTCCTCGTAAGTTCTTTTTACTTTAATTATTCATATGACTTCACTTTGCGCTCCCCATAATGTCCATATTTCTTCACAATAACATCCTCTCTCTCTCTCTCTCTCTCTCTATATTTATATATATTCCACAATTACTCTAAATTCCTATAAGAAAGATTTGTTAAAAAAATGTGCACTTAGGGGAGGGAGGGTAAGAAGTGCATATGTACACACATTTTCCTAATAGGGTTGCAAGTAAAAATTGCAGTGTAAAACTTGTGATATTATGTTGATATATAACACCACAAAAATTCAGATAAAAATGGATGATTGTAATTTGGATTTGAATTTTTATAATAAAGTTTATCTTGTTTAGTTCGATTTATAATAAAATATGTTCATGTTATAATTAAATTATATATATGATAGCATATCCTCGACCGAGCGAGATATATCTACCATTAAAAACCCCGTTGAAATGTCTGCTATTGTGCCTTATATTGCTCCGCCACCGTCACTACCACCACCCGTCGGCTATCCCATGACCAATGGCACTGGCAACCCCCAACAGGCGGCTCCTCCTGTCCACCTGCAAAGCAAGGGTGATGACTTTTGGAAAGGATGGTGAGCATCTTGTGTCGTTGTGATTTGGTCTTTCAATCTTTCTATGTTTGTTATTAAATTTCAATCTATTTGCAGTTTGGCTGCCATATGTTGCTGCTGTGTCTTGGATGCGTGCTTTTGCTAATCAATTCCAATAGGATTTGGATTCTGTGTTTCTTTTTTTCTTTCTCATGGATTTTCCATCTACAAATTAAACTATACACTTTGTTCTACTTGTTATAGTTATTTTGTATAAATTTTGGGATATATAAACGAATAAGAATGTTGTGTAAGCTGAATGAATCCATAACATTCTTACTGGTTTGTATCAATTCATATCATCCAATTCAACTCTGTTCACTTCTGATCAATGTTTAAATAAAAAAATATATATTTTTGTTCAACTATATTTACCAATTTTATATTGATATATATAAAAATAAAATTTACATTTAATAATGTTATTGGATTGTCTTCCTGTGTCCAACTTGATTTTTTATATAAAGAATTGAGAAATAGAAGCATAGCCTTAGTGAAAGTTCTCTAGAAACGTCATGGTATAGAAGAGGCTACCTGGGAACCAGAAAAAGCTATGAAAGTGCAATACCCGAAACTCTTTTCTGGTAAGATTTTCGGGGACGAAAATTTCTTTAGGGGGAGAGTTCTAACAACTTGTTTTTAGTAAAATCAGAACAGTAGTTTTGGGACCACAAATACGACAAGTAAATATTTATTTTTTTATTTTAATGTCTATGGTATGATAGTAAGGTCGTATAAAAATTTCGTTAAGAAATTTTGATGTTTTCATGCTTAATTGAGTAAAAAGGACCAAATCGTAAAAGGTGCAAAAGTTAAGTTTTATAAGCTAAAGGGGTTTAATAGCTATGAAATTTTAAAGTAAAGGTATTTATATGGTAATTAGACCATTATTATTAGTGGACAAAGATGGGCAAGAAATTAATGTTTTAATTAGTTTTAACTAAAGATTAATAAAGTAATTTAATAAATAATTAAGGTAAAATAGCCTAAAATGAAGATATCATCTTCTTTTGTGAGTTACTCCACCAAAATTAAGAAGAAAAAACCCTCCATTGTTGCACCTTAATCATTCAGCTAGCTATCTCTTGCATGTAAGCGACTCTTTGTCCCCTTTTTATTGATTTTTATGTTTTCGAGATCGTTATAGCTTAATCTAGCTAGCCCTGGGACTAATTTGCAAAACTGTTAAAGGTTTAGGGTTTTTCCATGAGCATGTTTGTATGGTTTTTGAATTTTAATGAAAGATTATGAGTCCTTGTTGTTAAATAAACAAGTTTTGTAAAGTGATTTTTAATAAAATTATTATTTAGGGACTTATTTGTAAAAGTAGTAAAATATCATGGTAAAATTGTGAAATGATGATTTGTATGGATTGATATAAGTCCCTAGGTAATTCGGCTAGCATGAAATGTGGATGAAATTGCATAAATTTCAATTTACGAGCTTAAGGACTAAATTGTAAAAAAGTTAAAATATTTTGGGTAAATGTGTAATATTTTAAAAGTATGAATTTTGGACTAAATTGAGTAGTATGAATATTAAATGGATTGAATTTGCTTATTTAGATCAAGATAAACCTCGTACGGATCTAGATCGAGGAAAAGCTAAAGCCTCGAATTAGTTGACCTTATGTCGACATCTTTATAATCGAGGTAAGTTCATATGTTAAATAACGTTATAATGTTATTTTGATATTTATGAGTTGTGATATATATCATGTAAAGAAATGATGAGAATCCAACAACGTTTCAACGATTATCGAGTCTCGTTTGAACTTTAGGAATATATAGGATACAAATGACGTCATTAGGGTTACCATGTTTCGGATGCTGGTCTTGAATGTCCTACCGATGACTGAGGTCCTATATTTGTTGCGGATGCTCGTCAGCTTGTGTGAGTGGCATCGTGTGGCTTACATTCCAATTGTCAGCTTGTGTGAGTAGACCCATTTTATGGCTCGAGTGAGCAACGATGTAAAGGAAAAGGAAAGGTTATATATTTAGCACACTTTGTGTGAGCTTTCCCGTATATCCGATATTATTCTAAGTGGTTCAACGGGCAAGTAAAAGGAATGAATGGTAAGTGTTCCATCAACTATGTTATGAACCTATGGAAAGGTATGAAATGGAAATGTTCAATGTATGCATATTTATGCTTATGGAAAGTATGAATTCAATGGTACTATGTTCATGTAAAATTTACCTTACCATGTGATAGTTTAATTGAGTTATGTGTTAAAGCACTAACATATGTTGTTGTTGATGCTTAGGCTTGTGCCAAGCTTGTTGTTGGATTATATCATGCTTAATTTTAATGTTATACAATGAAATGGTATGTTTTGTTCATGTTTTACAAACTTACTAAGCATTATATGCTTATGTAGCTTTCTTTCTTATATTTTATAGATTATCAAAAGCTTGATCGGTTTGAAAGTTCGTCGAAGACCTATCACATTATCCAACGAATATATTGGTAGTTTTTAATGTTTTAGCCAAGGTTACAATGGCATGTATAGGTGGACTTATGTTTAATGGCTAGTTGATATTTATGGCATGTAAATGTTGCTTAGAATTTGTGGTACTTTTGGTACTTTTGATACTTTGTGGTTGGGTGTTAACGTGGTCAAGCTGATGCATGATTTTATGACCAAAGTAGTAAGGGATGGTATGTTTGCAATGTGGTCAATTATGGTATGTTTTGATATGATTGAGCTAGATATGTATAGATGAGTTATGACCAATTATGCATAAGTTTAGGTATATTTGCTTGATTATGATTGAGCTGCCTATATGGCATATTGGTTGGATGGATTAATGACCGATTGATTTGGTCTTATCATGCATGTTTTGGTATGTTTTAGTGCCTTGATTATATGTGTATATTTCTTTTAGGTACATGTTTGAAATGCGTGAAATAAATGATTTGATTTGGCCAATTTCTTGTCCACGCGGCCTAAGACAAGGGTGTGTGTCTCAGCCATGTGTGACACACGACCATGCGACACAGTAGTGTGCTCCCTATAGGTTTTAAAGGTTACAAGTCAGGCAGTTGCACGGCCTAGAAGATAGGCGTGTGAGGCCGTTTCGATTTCGAGTGTTACACGACTTGACAGACGGGCGTGTAGCTTGACCATGTAACCCAAGTCAGAGAGTTACATGGGCTAGGACACGGCCGTGTGTCCCTATTTTGATTGTTACATGGCCTGAGACACGGACGTGTGTCTCAGCTGTGTGAATTACACGGCCTGACCACACAGTCGTGTGACCCCTGCAGTTTAAATTTTCTAACTTTTTCCTCAACATTTTAAATGTTTTCGATTTAGTCCTGATTCGTTTATAAAGTATTTCTAAGGCCTCAAGGGCTTGATTAAGGGACAATATGCATGTATATGATTGGATTATGCTATGTTTATATCAATTTTTGGAAATGTTTGTTTTTATGTTACGATTTTACGATAATGCTCTATCAGCGACAGATACTGGTTAGGGGTGTTATAGGGTTCATAAGAGGATGCGAACTCATCACATGCGAACCCCAAGACGTGAACTATGTAGGTTGTGGGTCAGTTCCAATCGGGTAACCGGGTAGCGGGTTGGTAATGGCGAACACCATAACAATTTGTCCCCAACCTAGTTCAAATAAGAGTAATAAAGTGACTCTTCTGAGAACTTGGCTTCGCTAAGTGGAGAAAATTTGAGAATGAAACGTATCACACACATTTTCCGCTTAAAATTGTTTTGTCGCATGATTATATGCAAGTGTACATGGTCGTACAAGTAATAAGCAGTGAGTAAAGAGTATCGTCTCCACAGAGATTGTTGTGTGAATTATTTGCAAAGTCAATTTTAATCAATTTGGAAGAAAACAAAAAAAAAAGAGAATAGTGTTGATGAAAGTCACAATTTAAGTTAAGGATGTAATCAGTTGTCAAATACCCACAAAATAAAACAACATACATTGCAGAAAAATAATTACAACAGAATTAAACATAAGACTTAATATAACACAAATTTAATAGACTAAAATAAATATTTCACTTAACAAGATTTTATTGGCATTCATAGAAAGAATATCACGAAAAGAATGTGGCAATATGAAAATTCATTAAACCCATTTTAATTAAGGCATAAGCTTCTCCCAATTTCCTATTATGTTCCTAAGTTAATTAGCATATACCTATGTAAAAATTAAATTAGAAATCACACTTTTGGGCATTTATACAGTTTATACATACAAAATTAACTTTCGATATCGACATGATATGCACCACTTAGGTCTTTTGTCCATTAACTATTACCTCTTCTCAGATTAAATAGTTAATTCATTAACATACAAATGTTGGCCATACATTTACAAGTATATTCATGAATTAAACCTAAATGGATGAAATAATCATTTGCAAAAAATATTCAAAAAACAAAATCCAGTTAATTCAAATCAAAATTCATATCCATTTTGAATAAACAAAATTAAGGCATGTCATATGAAACTGGAAACATGTAGATGAGATGCAATCTTGTCTCTCGACATAGAAAACAATAATTAATAGTAAAGAGAAAGGTAGGAAAGAGTAGCCGAGTGGGGCTATCCACGACCATTTCACAATAAGAAGAGTAAACAGTTGACTATAGGGAATTATCTACAATTTTTCATTGCAGCTTCCCATGGTGGCTTTCCTCATCATCTTTATGATAAATCATCTAGACGTCTTCAATTCATCCTCTTAGCTGCTCTTATTTCGACAAGTGATTGCCTTACTTTGTGGAATTCAAGTGTGTAGCAAGCCATGAGAAAGGCAAGAACCCTCATTTTTTTTTCTGAAAACTTGGTATGTAATGGTGTGTTGATGAATGAAAATTTGGCTCCTTTTATAACCTCTTGTCCCCAACGTCTCTTGCTAATAATAACAATGTGAATCATTGATTTTCTCTTCTACTTGTGTTGTCCCTGGTATAGTGGTGGAGTGGCTACTTCCTTGCTAATTTTACTTGAATTAAGGTAACATCAAATAATATCAATTTGCAGATAAAATATGAAGACAAACATAAGGAAACATAAAGAAAATAACTAAGTCTTAAGACAAGTGGCGGAGTTATCAGAAAGATATCTTTAAGCCCAAACATAAACCCACATTGCCTTTTGTTGAGTAATATTTTCTCGTGTCTTATTGATAAGAATGTTCGGGTATTTATACATATTGTTACATATGCTATTATAGCTCATGATAGGGCCCCACTATTTTGTCTTGACCCTGCTGCCTCTAGTACTGACATTCTTTACAAATTCTAGTTTGCTTAGCACGTGTCTACAGAGCACGTAATCCTTTCTGTTCCTGAGACTGACATTCTAGGTGGGCTCCTTACGTGCTGAACAGGTGTCTAGGTTGCCTGCAAAGAACGAGCCCTTTTATGAGCTCTCTAGGTGTACGTGAGTTGAGGTGGTGGCCTAGCATTGCGAGTTGGGTCCGTGAGCTGGCACTGCGAGTAAGGTCCACAAACCCGCCTTGCTGTCCTCTTCATGGCTCGTTCCGCACTCACTCTTCTGGTGGGACCTGCCCGGGTCACTTGTTAGAGACTTGGACCTTGAGTAGGGCTTGAGTCAATGACATCTAATGTATAACACCTTTAATCTAAGGCTTGCTTGTTCTACCTTTCCAAATTTTTCGCTTCTTGTAACACTCGTCTCACCACAACTCACCTCGCAATCTAGTTATCTGCAATGTTTGGGAAAGAGTGTGTGAGTTCTTGCGAACTTAGTGAATGAACAGGAAAGAATAACCATATTATAGTACAAAACATAAGTTAAACAGAAACATAGGCATTGTTACTGAACTACGAAAATGGTTTGCATACTTGTGCGAGGTCTGGTTCACAAACACTTATAATCAAATCACTTAGTAAAAACTTAGGTTTGAAAATCACAATCTTTTTCTCTTTTTTCTTCCTATAGGATAAGTGGCTCTCCTTATCAATCCTTAGAATGACTCAATGAGTCCTTAACATGCCCCATAAGTGTAGCAGAAGGCTAGACACTCTCCAACACACCAACATGTTGCTCTGAATAGAGCCAAACTCGACATTCCCTTATCTTTTCAACCTATCCTAGGGCCTCAATACCTAATGCATAAAATGTAAGTGTGAGTACTCACAACCCTATGGCATGCTAATATATCCAACAGATTTAAAAGGTTTTCTTGTCAAAACATTTACTTAACACAGAGCTCACAAATCACAAGAAGCTCGCAAAACATGAAATCATATAGAGTTTGCCATAAAGATCTCGCATATCACTTGTTCATAAAAACACGTATTTAAATACATTCATTAAATAAAGTTATAGAAAAGGTTTACTCTTGGAACTTAGGTTAAGACTCTAAGCTCCTAATTAACATTGTGGTTCGCACATACAAGTGGTGATTCCTGAACACTCACCAATTTGTTGAATCTTAGGCAAGCTTCACTTTTTCCTTATTTTTTCTTGTAGACGATTCTGTTCGGTTCACAATAGATATGCATAAGTTACAAACAGCATATTCAATGTACACACATAAATATTAGCGAACTTAGGTTCGCACATGTTAGAGTTTTAGCGAACCTAGTTTTTTTCATTATAAACTCTTTTAGACATCAATATAGGAACAAAGTCTTACGTTAGGTCATAAGGGCTTAAGTTCTAGGTTCTTAGAACTTGTTAACAAAATAATCGATGAAGAATTTAAGGGAATAATAGAATATAAACTTTCTAATGGCAAGGGCTTAACTTACAAGCAATTAGTGTTTCAGTGTTCCTAGGATACTCTAGTTGTATTAGAAGTAGGAAATAGTTACGTGCATGAATGGTGTTGTAGTACATGTTGTCTTCCTAATTCAGGTATAACTGCTCTTTTCACACGTGGCTAAAATTGGCAATCCCAGTTTGCCAACCTACTAGCGAACTCCTGTTCGACAAACCTACTAGCGAACTATAGTTCGCCAATCATGCTAGCGATCTCATCTTGCTAGGCATAAACCAATATTTGCAATTTGTTAGTCCCACTAGCGACCTCTACTCGCCAAATATTCTAACAGATACATAGTCACCAATTCTTCTATCAAACCCCTGTTCGCCAAACCTACTGGGGAATACCTGCTCGCCTGACTCTTTAGCAAACACCATCTCGCCAAATCTACGGGCAAACCCCAATTTGCCAAGTCCAAACTTCTAATCCCTACTGTGGAATGTTATAGTCACCCTATTGGGTGTCGCTATCTTGGCCAACCGCAACACATGCAACACAACCAAACTAGGTCATCTCAATCTCAAATTTGGACTTAAATGCTTATTCATGCAAAATATGGCACGCTACTCCTTTCTCCGCACAATCTCATAGGTTTCATAAACAAGAAATCCCTAAATGGTTCTCTTGTTCAAGCTCTCAGACTTGATAATCCTCTAGCCTATTTTGGTTAAAAACTCAATGACACTTAGACTAGCTCCACAAATCTCATGTATTAGTAGTTTATCATGGATAACGGCATCGTACGCCCTACCCCAAACAAAAGGATCCAGCTATCCGCTTATGGTCCTCTAACCAACTCAAACTTAAGGGTCCTTGGACCCACTCAAACTCAAGGAATCTCCAACCAACTCAAACTTGAGGTTCCTCGAACCGACTCAAACTTAGGGGACCTCCGACCCATCTAGACTCAATCTCGCTAGGCCTTCTAAGCCCATCTTGATCACAATGGCCTACTAACCAACATAGATGCAGCTTGTAATTGCTACAATGCTACTTAGGCACACTCTTGTCCTACTTAGGTGCCCTCAAACCCATTGCCTCAATAGGACACTTCACTTGCTCCAATGATCCTCAAGTGCACTCTAGCTCGTTGCTTGTAGGAGCCTTCATTAGTTCTAGTAGTGGGAAACAAAAATGATTCTCATGTTTAAAAAGTAATCTAATTTGGTTCTAAATTGTTGAAAATTTACCACTACAAAAAAAAACCATTAGCACTGACACCAAACTGAGTGTAAATAAATAAAGCAATCACGGTGCCCTAGAAGAACCACAACCGAAGAAGCAAATTCACCCTGATCAGTGTAATCTTGTTGTGAATGTCGCCCCCAAGGTTAACACAATACCTCAATATTCATATACCCGAATAAAGAAGTTCGAACATAATAAGTATTGTTCTCCTCAAAATGAATCGAGACTGAAGAAACAAAAGCAGTTGGTCAAAAATCTAATTAAAAAACTGGAAGAAAACTGGCAAAACCACACTAGGTTTACTTTCCATGAAATATTCGAGGGGTCATAGATGATCCCGCTTAAAACCCAATCTCTTAGGAAAAATTTCCCTCTTGTTTAATTTCGTAGAGCACCAAAAATTAAAGAACAGAAAGATGAGAGAAGTTGGTTTTCTCTTGTTGTGTTCAATGAAAAATGTGGAAAGTGGCCTTCTAATTATATTATTTTCTAAAGGGGAAAATGGTAAATTTGCAGTGTCAGTTTCCTAAAAAATCTCAACAGCCAAATTCTGATTCTATCAAATCATAATCGTTTAGAAGCTAGATTCTGCTTTTGTCAAATCGTAACCATTTAAAAATATTTTTTTTATTTTGTTTGCATTAACAACAACCTGTAATTCCCTAAATAAGAAAGTGACACCAAACACCCACGTTGCCATAAAAACTTGCTTTAATTAGAAAGATCATTTTTCATTTGGGATCATTCTATAAGTCCCTTACCAAATAAGGCTAGAGAGAGAAATATCTAAACTCTATCTCCCTTTAAGTTTAAAAACTTTATGGACGAACGAAGCATTGACTTGACGGTCAAAATGTGTCTTAGAGAGAAAATCTTCGGCAAGCACTAGCTAATTCCTTGTGTTGCAAGTACCCAAGGAAGAGTCAGTAACTATGCTACAGACCCCCAAAAAGAACTTTTTAATGGTTGAAGAAGTATCCTGGGCACGATCCATCTTTTTCCTTTATCCCAACGTAAAAAAAGTTCCCTCAAGAGTTTGTAACAAAAAAAGAAGCACCCTAGGCACGATCCCTCTAATCCCTTTGTCCCAACATTAGAAAGGTTCCTCAAAGAAGAGTCCATAATGGTGGAAGAAGCATCCTAGGTAGGATCCCTCTAGTTCTTTGGTTTTATTATTACTTAAAGAGGAGTCTGAAGATTTCATAACAATAGAGGAAGCATTATGGCCACGATTTATCTAGTCTCTTGGTCATGACATTACTTTAAGTAAAGCTTGAGGAATTTTTTGCAATAGAGAAAGCATTCTAGGCAAGAATTGTAACAACCCAAAATTTAATGGTGTTGAAAATGCGATTTTCGAACCCCATTTTCTTAAATGAGTCCATAAATATTTTCATTTAATATTTATGGAGTTATTATAATAAATTAAAGTTCAATTAAGTATTTCAACCAAAAAAGTATTTACTTAAAGTTGAGGGGTTATATTGTAAAAGTCTAATTACTATTAGGTCTTAATTTAGAAAAGGCTTGGAGACCTAGAGGGCAATTATCCAAAGGACTAAAATGGTCAATAAACCAATTCTAGTTAGTGGATGGTCGATGATGATGATTGTTTCCATTAATTTTAGTTAAAAACTAATTAAATTGTGTTAATTCATTAATTAAACTAATTAAACAATTTTAATTAAATCTAATCTAAGTATAATTAATAGGTAGTGGGAATACAACCAAATTGTCATCTTTTTCAAGCGACCACCGTAGCCATTAAAGGAGAAACACCAAGCTTCCAGCTCAACTTTCAGTCAAAAATTGTTTAAGGTAACCAAGTCCTGTTCTTGAAATTTTTATAGACTTATGATCATGGGAACTTGATTTAATTAGAACTTGGACCAATTTGTGAAACTATTAAAGTTTTAGAAAGTTGTTGTTTCGATTTCTTGAAAAATTAAGCTTGAAATTGATAGATTTTAGGCTTATATTGTGAAAAATGACTAGATTGTAAAGTAATTTAACTTGTTTGTTAACCTTGTTACATTAGAGACCAAATTGAAAAAAATGTAAAACATGTCATGAGATTTTGATAGAAAATGAAAATATAGGGTCCCTAATGCAAGAATATTAAATTAGATTTTAATCCAAAGCTAGGGATCAAAAGATACTCTTGTCCCGAGTTTAAGACTAAATTGAATAAGATAAAAAAATATTTTTGGATTTGTATTTAAGTGTTAATTGGGTGAAAATTGATAACTATTTACCTATCGTATTATTGTGCATAGTTATAGATGACGTTGGGTTATCAAGAGGGAAAGGAAAAGCGAGAGTCGTTGATGACTAATGCAAGATTTTCAGTTCATACTTTCATAATTCGGGATAGAAATATTTTGTTGCATATACTTGTTATTGAATAATTAATCATCAAGGTAAGTGTATCATTGTCATATGAATTGATTTGCTAAGATTGATGTTAAGTATCGAGATAGAGGACTGAATTCAATAAAATTGAAAATAGTATGACTTAATTATAGAATATGATATGTGACATGGAAAAATGAATTGAAACATGTTATATGGTCGGAGATATTTTGTGTTTATGGTGAACTGAATTTTGGTTTTAAAATTGAATTTGGAATTATATATATATATATATGTGTATGTCACACCCGAAGAAGAGAAATTTGAGGAAAGCTCTGCATGGGGCAGTGATCATGAGGTTTGAGTCTGAGAAGTAGAGAATCTAGTGAGCTGGTAAGCTTCTTAATCTTTCTGTATTCGTGGATTTGAGTAAAAGAGAAGTTAGGATTTTTTTTAGATCTTTGAAAAGCTTCTGCATGTTACTGGATTATGGGTTTGTAAAGCTTGAATACCTTCAGTTTAATTGGTATATTGGTTGTCATGCTTAACTTCCAGGACAAATGAGGCTCTGGAATTTGGAAAAGGTAAGCTAGCGAGGACGAAGGTTAGTAGGTGAGTTTCTATACTCCATTACCTTGGGAGCTATTTTGATTGTTGTGCTGCTTGTATGATCTACTCTGATTTTAGTTTGAGCTCTATGGTTGCTTATGATTGTGGATGATTAAGAAATTAATACATGTGTGAAGTTGTGCAATTACATGAATGTTTGCAGGTATGTTTTTTAAATTGCATGATAGAATTGTGCATCGATGAATTGGTATGTGGCGTACTCCATGATATGTTGTAAGTAAGTAGTATTAGTTGTAATGATGTGCGTGTTATACATGATTATAAATGTGGAGTATGGAGGGAATTATTTGGTGGGTTAGTTGAAGATAGGAAAATTGGCGTAATAGAGGAATGGACGGATTGAAAGGGGAATTGTGGAGGTTCGGTTGGTATAAATGGTCTATAGGCTCTACGGGCTGACACCATGAAAACAATTTTCTAACTCTTTGGAGTCAAAAGTCCATTGCTAGCCATGGCATGATCCAGTGGAGGACAAGTTCGCCTTATGGCGAAATAAAGTCCGCTAAGACAGTAAATAGGGAAGCTTGTTGGGGCATATAAGTCAAAATTACTGTATCACTCACATGGCGAAAAGTCTATCATAACTATTATGGCGCGTATGGGAACATTGGCAAATGTGCTGGTAAGAGGTCTAGCTAAGATTAGAACGCAAGAGGATTATGTGAGACTTTCTTGTACATGGATATACATGGAAAAAAAGGGGTTATCCTATAGGATATATGCACATGTGTATTTGCCATTAAAAGTCCACCAGATGTAGCAGTCAAGCCAACATTTTTATGAGAAAGTGAGGCAATTGATTTAGAAGTTTCTTGTCAAGGTCCTCCAAGGACTATCTTATGTGGGAAGTCTGCCAAGGGCATCTATTCTGTAAAACCCCTCTAGGGACTATCAAATTAGGGTGACGTTCGTAAGGGTTATTCGCTCTAGGTAAGTCCGCCAAAGGTTATTTATTGGAGGAAATATTTTAAGGATTATTTGATGAAGGAGAAATCCTTCAAGGGCTCTCTTGAGGACGGGAATATCCTTAAGGAGTACCTTGATAAAGGAAAGTCCATCGGGATTATCTCATACAGTCCACCAAACAATTGATTTAGAAGTTTCTTGTCGAGGTTAAGTACATGAGGGTTTCCTATTGGACAATTAGCTGGTTAGCTATGTTATATACACGAGGTAAGGCTAGTTTAGCAATGCTTTTGAAAAGTGTTTTTAAAATGTGCTGTGGAAAAGTGCTTTTGAAAATTTTGGTTTAAGATTTGAGTGTTCAGCATTGCTATCAAAAAGTGCTTTTGAGAAATAAAATGTTCATTTTAGACGTGTTATTATCAAGTAACAAATATGCATTTAGATAATATTTAAATTAGTTAATATTATTATATTTTAGTAAGAATATAAAAATTATTATTATAACTTGTTGTTAATATTTTTATATATGAAATATAAATTTTAAATATTTTTAAGCAATAAATATTTATTATTTATAAAATTTAATTAGAATATATAAATTATATTTTAAATATTTAAATATAACCATTAAATATTTGTAATTAGATATTAACACATTCTTATTATTTTAATAAATATTTTTATTTTCAATTAATAATTTTAACACATTTGTAATTAAGCACCAAGAAGAAAAAAAAGAAGGGAAAGTACTATGTTATTGGAGGGGTGAAAAGTAATTAAGCACCAAAAGTGATTTTGGAAGAGGAAACGCTAAAAATTTTAGCTTTTCCTTTTCGAAAGTGCATCTGAAAAGCCAAAATTTTCAATAAAAAACAACTTGTTTAGAATAGCTTTTCTTCCAAAAGTGCTTTTAGAGCTAAAAGTGTTTTTTTTAATCACTACTAAACAAGCCTGTAGTCTGAATGATGTCGTGCATTTACGAAAAATTCTTAGGGAAAGAAGTGTAAGGATTAAGAATCAGCCACTACAGCGAAATGCGTACTAGTCAGCCAGAGTTAACCAATAGAGTTAACCAATGATAAGTATGTCAACTCAAGAGATGAGTTATCCAATACATATATCAAGTGAGAAAGACTTTGAATCTAAGATAAAGCTTATGTCTCTTGAAAGAGTTGTCGGGATGCATACCACTTAGTGCAATCCTACTATAGATATATCTGTAATGATTCGTTCAAGGAGAATGCCTAGGCGTCGACTACACCAGTAAATTTGAAACAAATTATATGAAACTTAGGAGTCTATTTTCATGCATTAAATCCTATTACTCGCGATATTAGGAGTTATTATCTAATAATGAATCTCACTAAGTTCATCCGAACTTATGTGTCAATTGCTTTGATCATAGGACCAAAGACTAACGTGGAATGTGTGGTAAAGGACCAAGCTAGACTTTGTGGAATCCAAGTGGATATCTTTTTTTGTGGTAACATGCATATAAAGGGGTGCCCTTAAAGGCTATGCCTTAGGGGTTAAATATGTAATGAAGAAGAATTTAAGTTTTTAGTTTGTGTACGAGTATAAGCCTATTCAGTAAATTGATTGGTCAGTAAAGACTTGAATCTTCATATATATTGTTATCTTTATTTATATAGTGTTCATTTATGGAAATGTTATTGATAGATAGTAATTGGATTAATTTCATTTGAGAACGTAGTGTTAACTCTGGCATAGAATTAAATAATCTGAAATATGGTTTGCTGATTCCGTTTAATTGTAACATTTTGTAATCAAACTGACAACCAAGTCAGGTATAAGCTGTTACAATTTAGTGGTATCATAGAAGGGTTTAACCAATCCTCTAGGTGTAGGAAATTGAGAAATAGCCCATATATGCATGTTAAATTAGGCTTGGCTTACTCCCTTAGGCTATTGATTATTATGTGTTATATAGTTGGGCGTAGGTCGATGGACCGTTACAAGCTTGATATTAGGCATTTAAAAAAAAGAAAGGTAAATAAAGTGAATGCAAATGAAAAGTGAAGAAATGATGGAAACTCAATTAAAAAGAGAGTCAATACAGATGTACAATAGAAAAAAGTTATAATCTTCCCCCTAAGTGAAAGGAGTGGCGACATCTATTGGGATTTCATCCTCTAGGCCAACATCCTCTGAGGAAACGAAGTTGGTCATTTCTAGTTCCTCAGCATAAAAGAAATTTCTTGATTCCTTCCATTTCCTCTTGAATCCATCCCATTTAGCCCCTGAGGGATTTATAACATTGAAGTCAAGGTCGGTATTGGTGAGTTTTCACATGCAGTTGAAGTTTATGTGGCTCAAATTGAAGTGACCCACAGCGACTTGTGCATGCAGCATTAAGTTAGACCTCGAGCTAGGCAGATATGCTTAAATGCTTGCTTTGGTATCTGCCGTGAATTTTTCTAAAGCCTAGTTATTCTCCCTCTGCATTTGTGTCTTCTCGACGAGGTGTTGTTTCTCGAAGACTTCCAGTTGGCGAGCTATCTCTTTCAACTCTTTTACACGGACCTCCAGAGATTGGTACTTAGTTTCCTAGGTGGAGACTAAAAGTGTAAGCTCATGATTTTGGCGGACAATAGCTTCATATGATTAGTGGAGCTGGCTAAGTGAATGCTCGCCAGAGTGAATGATCCTCTCAGATTCTGCCCGCCTAGCCTCATTCTCAATATAGGCTTTTTGGAGGGCCCAGCTCATGAGTCCACATTCCTCTGCCAACATGGAAAATGAACCCTCTAACTCCAGAAGATTAGGTTTGTGAACACCATTAGAAGAAGAACAGGGGTAGGTAAACTCTTTTAACTCCAAAATAAATCCCTATATTTTTTTCTATTGGACATTGAAGGGAGAGAAAGGATATTGCCACACACCAATGTGTTTTCTCTATGAAAAGCAGGTTTGTACCTCGCCTGAAGGAGGCGTGTAGTAGATAGTGCCAATTAGGGAAGTGTGCGAAGTTGGATGAGTAGTTTCCATGTTTGGAAACATAGCAAGAGGCATCAAAATGTGTGTAGGAAAGTCCGCAATATTGGCGAATTCGATGGGAGGCTCAGGGATGGATGTGGGCAGAACAAAAGGATATCTTTTTGGGATTATTGGCTCTTTGCTTGGCCTAAGGTGAACCAATCTATCCCCGCCACTTCCTCCACCACTTGAAAACCCTCTTTCTAATCTCGAAAACTTGCGGCTACTACTACCAACCTACGCCCTAGTGTCAACCACTTCAACAGCCTTTTGTACACTCTCCATGAGGGTCGCCACATCCATGTTCAATTGCTCACTGGAATAAATTAGGGAATCGAGAGATCCTACAGTAATAACAAAAGGGCAATCCACGTTATTGGTCAAAATTCTACCTAATGACTCACCCTTAAATCCCGAAGTTGAGGTAGACCAGTATTGGGGAGGTATATTATAGACAATGTAAACGAAGTTTGTAGGATCCCTCATTCTCCCAACCAATGCCTAGGCTAATTCATTGTTGGCCCCATATGACAACACCTCTTCAACGGACTATACTATCCTAGAGCTCACGCTAAAATTTAGATATGCTGCCCACCAACCATTTGGAGTTTTTCCGACTAAGCAATAGCGGAAGATGTTTCTGATTGTGAGGAGCCTTCTCAGTTGTGGCAATTTTTGTGTCCAAGGTTTGATGTTGGAGGTAAGTGGATTCCTTGGGGATCAACCATCTGATGGGGAATATAACACCCCCTAACCCGTATCTATCATCAGATTAGGGTTTCAAAGTATTACTGTACAAACTGAACATTTAAACATACATTTCATACATTATCATAAACATATTATAAACCAATCATTTACATATATACCGTCCCTAAATTGAGCCTTCGAGGCCCTAAAAACACCTTAGAAACATTTCGGGACTAAATTGAAAACATATGGAAACTCTAAGAAAAAGTTACAAAAATTTGGAAATAAGGTCACACGGTCATGTGCTTTACACGGCTGAGACACACGCTCGTGTCTCAGGCTATGTAAACTTCGAACTAGGGACACATAGCCATGTCCCAACCCCTGTCCACACCTATGTAACTCTCTGAGTAAGGTCACATGGTTGTGTCACACTCCCTTGTGTCAGGCCATGTAACTCTCAAAGTTTCCCCACACACCCATGTGCTAGGCCGTGTAACTCACTGACTTGCATACAAAGGAACCTTCAAGAGACAAATGGCTATGTTGCCCAGTCTTGTGTCACACATGGCTATGTCACACGCCAGTGTCTCAAGCCGTGTGGACCTAAAATTCACCCAAAACAAATCATTGCCAACACCATTTCATCCATATTCATTTAAATCAAAATTGCACACCTACAAGGCATCAAACCATACCTAAACATGCATATATATTCCATTTCAAAGGTCCTAATTCAACTAAACAATATGCCATTCAAAGGCAGCTCAAAAGAAATCATCAAATCTTACCTAAACATGTCAACTTTACCTAACTTCAACCATCAATGTATAGTTCAATACTTTTCAAACCTACCATAACTTAACCATAATCATACCAATTCAAAACATATCATTTGAGCCATTCAAAACAGCAACATAAGATAGCCATAATGACACAATCTAGCAAGGCATCACCTGGTACCAACAAAGTTAACTTACACAACTTTTACATACCAATTCATCAACTAAACATTCAACTAAACACCATTACAATTCCACCTATACATGCCATTATAACCTTGACCAAAACATTCAAAAACTACGAATATTTATGCTAGATAGTGTGATAGATCTCTGACGAGCTTCCAAACCGATTTAGCTTCCGATAATCTATAAATCATAGGAAAGAAACTACATAAGCAATTAATGCTTACTAAGTTCGTAAAGATCAAAACACAACTTACCATTTCAATTTGCATAATTTAAAGCATAAGTACATTAGAGTCCAAACTATAAGCTTGTTATAAGCCTATACATCACCATCAATACACAAGTTAGCACATTGTACAAAACTCATTTGAACTAACCACATGATAAGTCATTTTCATATGAAATACATCATTTGATTCATGCATCCTTTCCATAAGTTTACGCACAATTCCATTTGAAACATACGATTTCATTTCCTTTTATTACCCATTGAACCATTTAGAATTTCATCGGATACTTGGAAAGCTCACACGAAGTGTACTTAAACATATAACCATAACCTTTCCTTTACATCATTGCTCACACGAGCTGTGAAATCGGTCTGCTCACGTGAGCTGTAGGACGAAACGTAAGCTACACTATGCTGCTCACACAAGATGTGGAGTATCTGTAACAAATGCAGGACCTCAACCATCGGTAGAAAAAACAAGACCAGCACCCGAAACATAAAATCCCTAATGATATGTCATTTGTATCCTACAAATTCCTAAGGTTCAATCAGGACACAACATCCGTCAAATCATCATAGCTTTGGTATGATTATACATCGATCCATTTACATTAAGATAACATAATAAACATCCAAGTTAACAACATTAATATAATAACTGTTCATACAAACTTACCTCGACAACTAGGGATGTGAAGATAAATCGAGCTAATCCATAGCTTTTGTTTATCCTCAATCTAGGTCCGTACGTGATTTATCTTGATCTAAATAGATAATTATATTCAATTAAGCACTTCAATTAACTTTGAACATTCAATTCAATCCAAATTTCACATTTATGCAAAATTACTATTTGGCCCCTAACATTTTAACTTTTCACAATTTAGTCCTTAAGCTCATAAATTAAAATATAAGAATTTTAATCCCTTTTATAGGCTAATTGAATTCCTTAGGGACTTAAAGCAACCCAAATAATTCATCATTTCACAAATTTAACATGAACTTTTACTACTTTTACAAACCAATCCCTAAATGCATATTTCATCAAAAACCACTTTACAAAAATTTTTTATTACTTAAAAAAGGTTCATAATCTACCATTTAACATCAAGAACCATTCAAAAACATTCATTTCATAACCCTCAATCTTTAACAGTTTTACAAACTAATCATCACGCTAGCTAGATTAAGCTAAAACAATTTCAAAACCATAGAAATCAGTAAAACTGAAGTTGAAACTCATACCATGCAAGCAAGGAACTTGACCGAATGCTAAAATCACTATTCTGGTTTCACTGAAAATGGGTTGTTACAGGGAAGCTGAAGCCGCTGGCAAGCTTACTCTTCAAAAAAATGAACTCGTTGCGATTTAGATGAAGATTTGACGCCTAATTTCTAAGAATGGGTTCGCAGCATTGGCAAACTCTGAAATATACCATACCAATTAAGGGCTCTTGTGTATAGACTTTCAATTGGTAGAAGAGTAGAAAGAAGGGGTGTAAGGGAAAGTAGACACCAACCTTTATCAGGTAGAGAGGGAGTATAAGACCCTCACTGGAATTGCTAATCGCCTTTCTCTAGTGATTATTTTGAAGTCATAAGCAAAGCTTGGCTACCGGATTCCTTGAACTGCCAAATAACTTACCATCTCCCTTTTGATGGTCAGACAACTATACAATAGAGACATCGTAGATATGTTGACCTCTTAAGACTGTCGCCCATCGCCATCCTTGGCCATAGGGTTACCCCTGTAACCCTTCTGATCCTGGCCACCATAATTTCTTGCCCTCTCTCTGGCACTGGTCTGATTCTGAGCATGTTGATAATGAAGTAAGAAAGAGATAAGGAATAATGAAGATTTTACCTTGGGATTAGGAAATGCCTAAAAAGGGAAGATAAGCTCTGGCAGCATAATCGGATGTAGAAGAAGAAAAGATGGTATAGTAGTGGAGGAACTAGGGTTGTGGATGGAAGCTTAATCTACAAGAAAAATTAGGGGAAAAATTTTAGCAAGTAATGCTTTTTTCCCCTTTTCTCTCAGTATACATCTCCAATCGTGCATGAGAAGTTTGGGTTTCAAAGTTGAAATGAACTGTTTAGGTCCTCAAATCCGCTTCCGACACTTGTTATCATCTAGAAAGGTTTTTTTTAAACCCTTTTGGTATTTAAAAAGGTGAAAATATCGACTAGAATTAGTTTGTCAAGCAAGTATCCGCCAACTAGTTTTCGCCCGTAGTGTTTTGAATGGGCAATCATCTCCCTAAGAGTGTAACCCATGGTTTTCCGCTACGGTAACCATGGTTATTTCTCTATGCAAGTTTTCCACTTTGAGTTTAGTATAGATGGATTCTTCAATCAAGCAGAGTAGGTTTAAGGTGAATATATGAAAAAGTAAACAACATTAAAGAATCATGGCATAGTGAAAGGCGTTTGCCTCAGTGATAATAGGAGGTTATTTTAGAGAAAAGTATTACTATGTGTCACACCCTCATTTAATGAGTTGGTACTGTATTGGGGACTGCTGGCGAGACCGCCTAAGTCACAAGATTTAGACAGGATAACGTTGGTAAACTTCGTGGCAAAATATTTCATTGAACTTCGTTAAGTCTGCAGAATCTCACTTCACGGATCGATGAGTTCCCTGTTATGGCTTGATGCTTATTTGGTGGACTCTTTCGCTAATAAGTCTACCACCCATGTTTTTGTGTCATTGCATATGTGAGTGTAGTGGTTAGTGGGACACATTTTAGTCACCTATCATCCAAGTGGAGGTAACGTGTCAATAAATAAGACACCTGGAGAACCTCATAGGATGTGATTAATTAATGGAAGCATGTAAGCATGATTACTGATTAGAGTTTAACCTTGAGTGGGAATTGGGTTGGAGATAGCTATAAATAGGACCACTTGGTAGTAGAGAGAAGATTTCTATTTCATCTTCTCTGCTTGCTTTCGTTATCGTCGAAGAAAACTAGAAGTGTTCATCATTAAAAGTTGTTTGTCAGGCTTATAGAAGCTTCTGTCTTAAGTTGTTTGCTGGTAAACACTTAAATCTTTCTTTAAGTCTTACCAGATAGAAAGGAGTGTTGTAAGAGTTGTTCTATAGGGCTTTCATTTTGAATACTAGATATGAAGGGAACTTCAATTCAGAAATTATTTGCATGTTTATCGATTCATGTTATTTCATTAAAATTTAGTTCTTTTTATATTTAAAGAAGTCATTTTATTTTTTTAGCTAAAGAAACGGGAGATGGACCTAGTGCTAAATGGAAAGAACTTGTTGAGTAGGAAAAACTCTGAGTGAGGATTTCTGATGAGTTCCTTTATGCCTTGAGTTTTTTATCTAACCTATTTCATTTAAACCTACTTACCCTATATCCAAGTAAGTGGGTTTAACCATTGGTCTTGTTATTTGCATCAAAAGCAATGTGTTTAAGGAGTTAATGCATGTACAATTACAATTAGTAAATCAAAAACAGAAGTCGTATATGTGCATGGGTATGAATACTCTTTCCTTGGTGTACAGGCTCCGTATCCAGAATGGTGTAAGGAGGTATCAAAGGGTTGTTATGTATAATGATGAAAAGAAGACGCATGATATTATGTTTTGCCTCTGGTAGGGCACTCCAGTGCAAATCGTGATTGGTGAAAACCCGATCTTGCAGAGGAACAATTATGTGTTCAAAATATAAGGAGGGATTATGGAGGTATGGAGGTTATGAATGGTTTAATGGCTCTAATGAGCAGTATGAAAATACAAGAATAACGGTTCTTCGAAACTTGGATCAGAAGCTAGCACAAGAACGAGAATATGCAGATAAAAATCGTGTATATTGCGTAAAAACAAGTTTGAATGTTGCATGAAAAGTGTAAACAGTATGTTAAAAAGTCATAAAAGGAGTAGTCCACCTAGGTGGAATACCAATAGAGTTGTGGTGTCTTGTGTCCAGTATACGCAAGTCTTAAACTGAGGATAGTGTCTGCCATGGGGCTGAGTCTGCTTGTTAAAGTATCTGCCAATAGATACTTCAGAAACAGGAAGAATAGTATCCGCTAGAGTGGCATACCATTGGTTGGTCTAAGCCTTTATTCTAATAACGTCTGTTGGAACATATTCTGTTGGAACTCACTAAGTTCTTATAAACTTACTTAGTTTCTTTCTTCTTATTTTCAGGCCCTTAGGTTGGATGTACTATTACAATGAATCAGCTAGATTTGGGGCCTATTTGTGAGCCATCTCTTGCCTTGGGGTAACATGTGATTGTTGGGCTATTAGAATGTTTATTCACTGTCACCAATTTGAAATTAATGGTCTATATTTGAAAATGATATTTTTTAATTTCGGATGTTTATTTTTAACCTTGTTAGACTTTATGTCAAACTTGGTTTTACGTGATACCAGACTAAAATGAATTTTAAATTACTACTCGAGTGATTACTTGATTGAGAAATTCTATTCGAACTTGTGAATATTTATGAACCTTTAGCCAAAAGCTATTTACTCGTATCCCATTTTTAAATGGCATGATATTATTCTTAATTCACTTTCAACTTATTATATGTTTTCAAAATATCGGGGCACCACTCTAGCAAGTCGATACTTGCTAAGTTAGGATGTTGAATTTCAAATTGTATAGTCATTTTAATGGTTTTTAACTTGTGACACTCCATAACTGGATCTTAAGATCAGGTCGGACGTAGGGTGTTACAGTTTTATTAGTAGCAGAGCTTTACTTTAGCCAATTCTTAGAAACTATCATTAGTTAGAAACCTCACAATTCATTATACATAAATCTAGCTTAGTCCCTTATAGTGATGCTAACTAAGTTTGTGTGTTGTAGCGAAGAAAAGAAAAAAAAATGTTAGTCAACTCCAGAAGCGCTAAAGAAGATGAGATTGAAAGTAATGCCCCTCGATAAGTTAGTAGCCCTGGGCCTACAACAAGTCGATGAGTGCTAGGAGCCGAGGCTAAAGAGGCTCTCATGGAAATGATGGGCCATGTCATGGGACAATGGTTAGAAAGATATATGGGAGCTGCACCAACCTCTTCCTATACTAAGATGAATTAATGAGGCCTAAAGAGACTGTAAGAACAGTAGAGGTTGCACCGCTGGTAAACCCTGCGCCTCTTTTTCTAGTTGTAACAGTATCAAGAAGGGACCCTATTTAGGCAATTCGTAAATGTGGTGCAAAGGAGTTTATGGGAAGTAAGGAACACGATCTTGTGGTAGTAGAGAACTGGCGTTCCTGAGTCTGTCAGGTAACAGGGGAGCTGCAATGCTCCTCAACTGAGAGTTTGAGGTGCGCTATCTCCCTATTAGAAGATAAAGTGTAGTAGTGGTGGAATACAATAACTAGAATGGTCTCTAAAGAAAAAGTGAACTAGGAGTTCTTCCTGAAGAATTTTAAGGAGAAGCTTATCAGCAAGCTTTTCGTTGAGCAGATGAAGAAGTTTTTGGAACTTAAGCATGGAAGGATGACCATATTTGAATATGAGCAAGAGTTTATCGAGCTAAGGAAATACACCAAGGATTTGGCTCCATATGAAGAAGGCCTATGCATTATATTTGAAGGAGGATTTAGTTAGAAACTCCGAGTGTTTTTGTCTACCCTAGAGATTAGGGATTTTGTCGCTCTATTGGCAAAGGCTCAAAGAATGGACTTAGCCATTCAAGAGAGGAACAAGATTAGGGATAGAGAGGGGAGCAAGTGGGAAGCTTCTAGTATGATTGTTAATGTTGGGTTGAAAAGGCTCAAATACATAAAGTGTTATTCGGCTGCTCCAGCAAGGGAGTCCCAAACTATTGGTTTCCACTGAGAGAGAAGTAGGTGCCAAGCCACTTCCATGGCCAAAACTAGAGGATCCAGGAGAATGAAAGTTCCCGTTTGTAATGACTGCGGGAAGAATAATACAGGAACTTGCTCGAAGGTCACTAAGGCTGTTACAACTGTGAGGCCCAAGATCACTATAAGAGGGATTGCCTAGTAAGAGAAGGTAACAACACTAAACACTTTGTTCAGGTAGCTAGGAAGTCTCAACCAGAAGTGGCAACTGGAACAGTGGCAAATTCCAAGTCAGCGCAGGGAGCTTCAAGGAGGAACGTAGCTAAAACTGCTCTAAAAGCCTCAACGAAAGTTTACGTAATGCAAGCAAAAGAGGATGCTTAAGCCCTCGACATTATCACAGCTAAATTTCCTTTATTCGACACCAGTATACATGCATTGATAGACCCTGGGTCTACTCATTCTTATATTTATGATAAGTTTATGGTTGGGAAGAGTCTTAAAGTTTTCCTATTGAGGCTAGGATGATAGTTACAAATCCACTCAATTAGAGTATTATGGTGAATAAGGTAGTAAATGATTGCTCTTTGAGTTTTGGCAGACATGTATTTTTGGCGGACTTAATGCTACAGAGTTTCCATGAATTTGACACCATATTGGGATTAGATTGGCTGAAAAGGCGTAGTGCAATAGTTGAGTGTAAGTCCAGAGGCATATGGTTGTTATCTACTGATGGAAACAATGTGTTCGTTTTAGAGGTGAAGCGTGATGTTAGGAACAGATTAGCCTCAGCCATTACAGCTCAGAAAATAATTTCAAAGGGTAGAAATACTTATTTGGCATATATTTTTGGATTCAAAGATAGTAGGGGAAGACTTCAGGCAAGTACCAGTCATGAATGAGTTTCTAGGTGTCTTTCCAAAATAACTACCAGGGATACCACCAAACAGAGATGTGGTGTTCTTAATTGATGTGGCGTCAGGGACTGCTCCTATATTGAGTGAGTCATATAGAATGACGCAGTCGAACTAAAAGAGTTAAAGACTCAATTGTAAGAAATGTTAGATAAAGGGTTTATCAAACCAAGTGTTTCGGCTTGGGGTGTGCCAATCTTGTTTGTTAAGAAAAAGGATAGGACTCTTCGATTGTGTATTGATTATAAGCAGTTGAACAATGTGACCATTAAGAATAAGTATCTGCTACCCAAGATAAAAGACATGTTTAATCAATTAAGTGGAGCTAGAGTGTTCTCAAATATTGATCTTCAATTAGGATATTATCAAGTTAAGATAAAAGGGGATGATATTCCCAAGACTACTTTTCGCACTCACTATGGGATTATGAATTCCTAGTAATGCCTTTTGGCTTGACTAATGTGCCAGCAGTGTTCATAGATTTCATGAACAGAGTATTCTAGCCCTACCTCGATTGTTGTGTGGTCGTCTTCATTGATGACATTTTGGTTTATTCGAAAAGTTAGGCGAAGCATGAGAAACACTTACAGATAGTCTTGAATGTTATATGAGAAAACAAGATATATGCAAAGTTTAGCAAGTGTAAGTTATGGCTGAAGGAAGTTCACTTCTTGGGCCATGTTATCTTTGTGGATGGAATTAAGGTAGATCCCGAGAAGAAAAGAGTTGTACTAGATTGGAATTTGCCAAAGATTGTTACATAAGTACGTAGTTTCTTTGGTTTTTAGAGGTACTATAGAAGGTTCTTGAAAGGGTTCTCCATGTGATGCCATTGATGTGATTAATGAGAAAAGATGAGAAATTTTAATGGTCTGATTGTGTCAACAAAGTTTCGATGAGTTGAAAAAAACATTAACCGAAGCTCCAATGTTAAGTCAACCAGAACCGAGAACAAAATAAATGGTATTTATAGATGCACTTCTAAATGGATTGGGGTGTGAGCCCATGCAGAAAGGAAAGGTGATTGCTTAGGCATCATGCCAGCTCAAGCCTCATGAAAAAAATTACCCAACTCATGATCTGGAACTGATAGTCGTTGTGTTGGCTTTAAATATTTTGAGACACTACCTTTTGGGGGAAAAGTGTCGTATATTTTTAGACCACAAAATTTTAAAGTATCTGCTCACCCAACAGGAGCTAAACCTACGCCAGCAACGATTGATAGATTTGTTAAAGGATTATGACTTCACTATTGAGTACCATCCAGGAAAAGAAAATGTGGTGGCTGATGGATTAAATAGGAAAACTTTTTCAACTCTGGCTTCCTTGAGAGCCAGAGTATGCTTGGCAGATGATGGGTCACTTCCCGTCGAATTAAGGGCACAACCTATTTTCCTTTCCCAAATACTGGAATCCTAAGGCTAAATTATGGAATTGCATCTTGACTTCTAAAAAAGTAAGCATGTTTTATGAGCCTAAATAGTAAAATGAGGAGATAAAGTGTTGCATGGAGGTTATCTAGGTTTCTGATAATGGTAAAATTTATATGAATGAGTTTTAATAGTATCCATATGTCTTATAAGCAGTGGTTACTGAGTTTTTGTGATAAATGTTTAGGATCCGAGATCAAGCTACTATTCGTGAGTGTCAGGTGAGTCCCTAAGCTGACTCATGTATGGTGTTTGTTGTTTATCCTAGATACTTCTACAAAAGATCGTATGAACTGTGATCTGAAACTAAAAGGGATGGCATGATGAATATGTTGATATATGAATGTTAGAAAAGATTTGCATGTATAGTTTGTATGAATCTGACAAGTATAGAGCACATGATGAGAAGTCTGGAGTTGAAAGTATGACTATGAGAGAATAACTGAGATGTATGTTAAGTTTGGTGCAAGAGCATGAAATGTATGTTTTTTGAGTTTGTGCCTGTTTATAACGGTGGAGTCTAAAAAGGGTTTGTCAGAACTTTAATCATGATCTCTGAAAGAAAAGTCAGTGGCCATGGCACCATATTGTGTAATACCATAGTTGGGCTATGGAATCATACGGAAAGACCATATCGTGTAAGACCATAGTTGGAGGGTTATGGCATCATATGGAATAAACTAAAGGAAGGTTATTAGCTAATGGAGTTTTCTACATGACCCAGGATGATGAGGGGCAAACCTCACGAAACGTGAGTCTAGGTGCATCCCTATTGTGAACACGCTAGAAAATAGAAGCCTTTGGGGCAACCTGTGAAAATAAAAGCCTTTATGGCAATCTATGAAATAGAAGCCTTTGTAGCAATCTATGAAATGAAAGCCTTTGTGGTGATCTATAGAATGGAACGCATTCATGACGTATTCTAAAGGAAGGTCATTTGTGGCGTGTGAATATGATATGTGAATCGTGCAAGCATACACATCGGTTCAAGTGATAAAGTGATAAGTGATGTCGTCTCCACAAGGATCAGATTAGGTATACAAATGGTCAAGTTATTATAATAAACTTAGATTAATGTTATAGCAAAATAATGATAAGAATGTAGTGGTAAACAAAAGGAATATTAATGTGAACAAAATGTGTAACTAATGAATAATTGAAAATGCTATGACAAGTTAAGAGTGAAAATGTAATAGCAATTATGAGGATAACATCGTGACTAATATGCGAACAAATAAATAAACAACTAAGAATGCTATGGCAAAGATACTATGACAAAGGATAAAGGGTCTACGATGTTGATTTGAAAGGTGGGATTACTAAGAATCTACCTTTACTTTCATTAATGCCTCAGCAAAATCCTACTCAATCTACTGCTCAGAAGACACCTAAAATGACTTGTTTCTTTCGAGAGCAAGATCTCAAGTTACCTGGCCTATGTCTATATGCCTTAGCACAGTACTCTACACTATTTTGTTTTCATTCTATATGAACGTTACTCTATGTCTAGAGTCTACTACAAGTATATGTCGAGTACTTGCTCATATCATTCGATTACGGTTCAACTACTCCAAACTTTTCAAAATTAGATTAGTTTATGAGCATGCTGCATAGTCATCTATGTCTAGGGATTGCATGCATACAATTTAGAAGTAAAAACAATTGAACGAAACAGTAAATTAATTCAGATATGTGCTTCACCATTAAAGAAAATAAATGTTTCATCATGTAATCCCAATCCTATGAGATTTAGCTCATTGGTTGACAATTAAAATTCAAAATCAAAATATCATTCAACACTGTTCCAACAAATCAATTCATGAAGAGCAATCAAGAAATAACGAAAGAACTTCAGAAGGATAGCTTTCGCTTATCTAGCCCACACTCCAGCGACACAATGTCCTATGGTGGCTAAAAAGGACTGCCGTCATCTTTCTCTTACCATCACTGCTCAATCGCTACCCTCTATTTTTGCCTAAGGATTTTTGTTCACCCCCTTTAGGGTTTCCTTCTTGTTGTTCTTTTTCGCTCCCCCCTCTTTAGGTTTCATCCTTTAGCTTTTATAAGCTTTTCCCTAGGGTAAATCCAATCAGTCCATGATTTTCTTTCCTCTTTTTTAGCCAGAATTTTCTAGTACAAGTAGAGTTGGGCTAAAACTGTTATACATTGAGTGTTGACTCGGTCTTCCTAGAATTGCCATGGCATTCATGTTGGAAAATTATCCAACGTTTTGTCACGACAAACCTTCATTCCTTTATTTCTTTCTCCGCGTCCTACACCTGCCAATTACTACCAAACAAATTTTTTCCCGCAAATAAATAAAAGTAACATATAATAACATTTAAGCGCAGTCCAATCTTCTTAATGTAATGCAATGAAAATTATGAATGGAATGTCCTAAAATACAACTAAATTTACTTAAGTACAGGCAATTAGTTAGGTCTAAAGGTATGAAATATAACTCTTTTCAAGAGTTATCACCCTTGTGGCAATCATCTAGAAGAAACGCTTTTGTGATGGACCTTGAAAGAGAAAAATGATAAGTATGACAAAACCTAGAAGAATGATATGTATGACTAACTTTGGAGAATGGTAAATATGACAAACCCTGGAAGAATGATATGTATGGCTAACTTTGAAGAATGGTAAATATGGAAAACCTTAAAAGAATGATATGTATGGCTAACTACGAGGAACAGTAAGTATGGTAAACCCTGGAAAAATTATATGTATGGCTAACTTTTAATAATAGTAAATAAAGAAAACCCTGGAAGAATGATATGTATGGCTAAATCTGAGGAATGGTAAGTATGGCAAACCTTGAAGGAATGATATGTGTGACTAGCTCTGAAGGATTGGTAGGTATTGTAAACTTTAAGAGAATAGTACGTATGGTGAGCTCTAAAGAAATAGTACGTATGGTGAACACTGAGAAGCAGTGAAATGTTGTGGCATATCCTGCATAGTCTTAAAATACATATAGAGAAGTGGAATACACCAAGAAATATGGAAAATTCATAGTATGAACCAAGTAGACTAGAAGAACCACTCGATGAAAAGTGTTCTATAGGTATGGGTTCCAGAACGGGAACAGTTAAGAAATCACGAAAAGGCTAGGTGAAGAAGGTTAGTAATGAACTGAAGATGCTAAGGGTTAGGCGTGGTCACAAAGCAAGGTATGACATTACGGTATAAAGAAGAAAGAACAATGATTTTCAGTTGTGAAAACCATGTAATTCTAATGAAAGGATGTCATTTACCCATGTCTCAGGCCATGAATTCTACTATTGTGAATGATGCTACGTACTACAAAAGTCGTACACCCAACACACCAATTTTCAGTTCCTTATCTATTCGAACTCAGCTTTTACTTACATCAAAATGTACGAGTCACGTATACATAGTCCACCATTCACTCAGGATTTAAGTATGTCACACTATGAACATCACAAGCGAATAAATCCATAAATAGATTCAGGACTATTCTACTTAGGTCCAGTCCGATGTACTGTCATTCCAGTCAGTCACATCTATGTCTCTATCTTCTTGGAATCATACACTCCGATGCCCAACACAAAGCATCTCCCTAATTGGACTTGATAGATGACATATTAGTCTTTCAATCGATTTTCTCATTTTCGATTAGACTAAGGATATGTTTAGGTTCGACTACTAATGCAAGTTATCTTTTCATATTATGATCTAACCACATAATACTGCTTAATATTAGTTAAAAATTAGACAACCAATGAGCAACATTTACTTCCATTTTGCTTTGCGTGCAAAAACCATGTGAGGAAAATATACAAATTATTAATGTAATTAATGAATAATTTTATTAACCAATCTGTTTGAAAAATTACAAGTGTACTTAGTCGAAAATACTACACTTAAGGCACCAGATCCAACAATATCTTGTATTTGGTTCCATCGAACGGGTCGAGTATAGGGTGTTACACTTAACATTGTGACGAGATCTAGTCAGTAAGTTACATTACAACGAGGATCCCTTGAAGTCGAGACTTCAACCCATTATTTTACAAGCTTTACAATTCGGTACTAATTCAACCTCGGTTAGTAAAAGAACTTTTGTAAGCTCGTTTAAGACCCGTAAATAAATATGTATTATGTTATAGTTATGCAATATATTTGTAAGCATATTAAAATGGTCATGTTATGTATTTAATAGATCATAGTTGCTCTGTGAATAGATGTGGCATCTTGTAGCTCGAACCCGACGATTGGTTCAAGTATGGGGTGTTACAAGAACCTTTAAGGTCTCTCAATCCCAACATTACTAAGGTTACTTAGGGAAGAGTCTGAGGATTGCACAAAACATAAGTCTACGACTAAAAATTCAGTGTGACAAGATCTTGGTTCAATCCAAGGTTAGTCACGTAGTTAAGATCACACATGAGATAACACTTGTTTGGATCTAGTGTCCTTACTTCGTCTATATGTACTTATATTTTTCAAACAAATTAATTTAATAAAATATCTATCAGTTTCTTTAATATTTTTGTATATTGTCCTCAACGAATTTTACATGCAAAGCAAAATGAAAGAAAATACTGGCTCATTGATTATCTAATGTTTAACTAATATCAAACGGTATTACGTGGTCGAATAGTAATACAGAAAGACTGATTATATTAGTAGATAATCTAAACATGTTCTTAGTCTAATCTATTGAGAAAATAAATTGAAAGACTAAAATGCTACCTATTAAGTCCAATTGGGGAGATACCTTGTCTTGAGTATTGAAGCGGATGACTCCCAAAAGATAGAGACATAAATGTGACTGACTGGACTGACAGTACATTGGACATGACCCAAGTAGAATAAATCTTAGATCCATTTATGAATTTATTCACTTGTGACGTTCATAGTGTGGCATACCTTAATCTAAGTGGATAATAAACTATGTATGTGTGACTCGTATAATTTGATGTAAAAGGAGCCTGAGTTCAAATAGATACGAAATCGAAAGCTAGTACGTTGGATATACGACTTCTGCAATCTGTAGCCTCATTCCACAATATTGGAATTTATAACCCAATAAATGGTAAATGATATCCTTTCATTGGCACTACATGATAGATGAGAAGTAAAACATGATCATGGGTCATTTGCCTTTGTGATAAATAATTTAATTATTATTTGATAGTAATTTATTTTTCATGAATGAAGATGTAATGGTTACTATGAGATAAAATAATATCATATTGGGAGAACAAATTACCCTAAAGAGATTAAAGATATGCTATGAGGGTAACACACTTATGAGAATGTCGTTAGATAAGCACTTGATAAGTAACTTTCGTAATAGTATATAATAACGAAGAGTTCAGTCACAATACTTTAGTAGAATGACATCATGACTAAATAATATTGTAATTAATAGGAGAAAAGTCGAAACTTAAGTACAAATTATTTGAGCCTAATTATATATGTCCAATATGTCCCTCAAATAGTTCGAGATAACCAGAAATGATTTACATGTAAGAACCAATAATATGAAATGAACGAAAACGATGAAGTAAGGTTTCTTGCTAAGTACAAAAGAGAAATAGGTCGAGGTAATTTGTGGTTCAAGAATAACAGAAAAGGCCGTTCGGTAGAAAGTCGGAATCGACTTTAGACCGTCTCGTACAAAGCACAGGTATATTTCGATTAAGTTTATTACTATAAAAAACACAATGATTCAATTTCAAAGAAAATTTTTAAAACTTTCATTCTACCTAAAATAAATGTTTTTTAACCGATTTTTCCAATAACATTATGTTAATTGGTCACTTTCATTATCATCCCTGACATTTTAGGGTGTTAAGTTAGACCTCTCATCATTATAGCTCGAAAACTTTTACACTTACAATATTTGATGCTTTTGTTGAGAGTTTGAACTCAAAACCTCATGCATATGAATGACATGCAAGATGTTTGGAGTAACATCCAACGTAGTCATGAGATTTCCCCACTCAGCATGAATGTCCTTACTAACAAGGACGGTATTGAAGTACGAATCTAGCTGGGAGAATTACCAACGAAAAATAGAGCCTTATGGAGAAATCAACTCGTAGTTCATATTTTAAAATTTTGGTATTTGGAGTAATGCAAGAAAATCATATATGAAATATAATTATAAAAATGGTACTTATTTTAAATATAATTAAAAAAATATTTTGGAACTCAAACAATTAGTATAGAATTAAAAGTTTTTATATATGCTTGTGTTTCATATATATGTGTGTGTGTGAGAGAGAGATATGGTTTAAGCCATAAATTGACATTTAAATTATAGCTTTTTTCAATTTTAGTATCTAAATTTTTTGTCACAAGTGGTATCTAAATTACTTTTTTTCTCTATTGGTACTTAATTCAATTTTTTTGAAAAAAACTTAATTCAAAAATTAGTATCTAAATTATACATTTTCTCAAGTTGGTATCTAAACTTTTTTTGTACCTAAACTATTCTTTTGGTACCCATTTTACACTAGAATATTATATCCATTAAAAAATTTCAGTTGGTAATAGATTGTCATGTCATACAAACTTTAAAGATAATTTTAATTCTTTTATTTTCTTTATTTTCTTTATTTTCTTTTACTTTCTTTTTCTATTTTTCTTTCTTCTTCCTGTATAATGTTTGGCAATACTAGCAACGCTCGAAATTCACCCTCCTGAGGTTAAGACACTATCAATTAATTTTACTTTTGAACTCCACCGCTTGCTTGCTCAACCTGATGAGATCAAAAAAGTTCTTTCGTAAATCAAAACCAATATTTTCAGAACCAGACCAAATCGATTGAGTACTAGTTTAGAAATAGAGATTGAATCGATTGACTCTTGAACCGATACAACTAATTGGATCAGTTTTCTTTATTTTTAAATATATTTTTTATTTTTATGTATTTTTAATAATTTATTTGATTGAACTGGATGAATCAATCAAATCAAGACCTAGTGGCTTGACACGTTCGACTATCTGTCTGATTCAGAAAACCTTGAACAAATCCATGAAGTTCAAAATGTCCATACTTGTAAAAAAAGAGCTCAAGATGAGAAAAAAAAAGAATATAAATTAATATATATATATATATATATATAAAGAGAGAACAGAAATAATTTTGTCTTTTTTCAAGTCACAATTTTAATTTGTTATTGTTTAAGTTACATACTATTTGTGATTAAAAAATATTTAGAAATCAAATAAAAAATACTTTAATAAAAAAATTCTTAAAATTAAACCAACTTGAAAAATAATAATTTAAATATCACTTGCCATCAAAATGAGAAGAAAAAATAAAAGAGAGTAATAATGCGTTAGTTAATCCTATATATATGTAATATCTTACGTGTAAAAGTCTATATAGGAAAATCGGCACAATTACTTCCATCTCTCACTCTTATCAGAAACAAAGAAGATAAAAATGGCAGTGTGTTCAACAACCACTCTATCCATCGGCGGTAGCGTCTTCTCCGGCCAGCTACGGCATTGGGAACCTAACGAATCGAAGCTCTTTCAAAAACCCAGAAGTCGTTTTCGATGTTTATGCCTTAATGACCTCCATTTGCTACGCTTCAGAACCAAAACCTTGAATTTCAACCCAAGGGGAAGCTTGCTGCCTTCACTTTATGCTTATGGCAAAGAAGCTGACGACGCCTTTCTCTCGGTATCGATCTTTCTCCTTTTCCTTACCTTTAAATGATAGAAATTAAGCATGGTGAAGCTTATGATTTGTTTTTAAAGTTCATGTTTTGGAAATTTAAGTTTCAATTTTTAATTGTTCGAGTAAGCTTTGAGGACATTAGAAGATTTTTGCAGTGTATTGGCAATTTCTCATAGTTGCATATTAAAGCTGGAGAAATTACGGTTCCATTTAGCTTCTACTTTTGGTGCTTGATTTTTGCTTTGGGAAGTAAAATAGAGCAAAAACGTTTTATGTAATTCTAGGGTAATATCTATGCTGTATATGTAGGCATACATCATTGAATATCTTCTTTTTTATCCTCGAATGTCGGTCTTAAAGAAGTGATAATTTTTGCAGAAGGTAAATGAAGACACTGATGAGATGTTTGATGATTTGATGAAAAAGTATGGAGAAGTAGTATTTAGAAAGAATGACCGTAAGTCTCCAAGTGCTGAGCTCGATGATGATGCCGAAAGCTTGTCGTGTAAGTTCATCTAGTACAATTTTGTGTCATATAAACATCTGCCGCTATCATCTTTGGCTTTATGTTGTACTAACTTGGGTAGATATCTAGCCTCACCTCATACATCAAAGTTCATAAATTCTTTCCTTCAAGGTCATGTACCCTTGTTAATTATTGCATTTATACTTGCAAACTTTAGTGGTAAAATCAAGATTGCTCTGGCCCCATGCTTGCTTAAAAGTTTTGCTGTCTTGCAATTGTTTTCATATATATTCTGTCTGCAGCTTTTTTACAACTAAATAAAGTGGTTCCTTCCTCGTTACACACATCTTGGTCCATTGGTCCTTCAAAGGTTCCTTATGCTCTTTTAGTGCCCAAGGTATAAGTTGATTGGGTGGTTTCATTGCTCTCAACTGTAATGTGGCATATCATGTGTGGTAACGGACCATTGCAGTGTGTTTTTAGTTTTGACATCGATTCATCATGCTGTGGCTACATATAATGTCTTGTCTGCCTTAACGTGTGCAGCATGTTTATAAACAATTTAAGAAAAGTAAAATAAAATCATACACCCTATGTAGCAAACATTAGTAGCTGGTTTAAGCTTGCAACAGCTCACAGGTTCCTGCTATATCTGTAGTTGCTGTAGAAATGGCCAAGGTAGCAAGTGATGTGAAGGCTGCTGATATAAGGGTCCTCTTTGTGAAGCCTCTTGTGTATTGGACTCGGTTTTTCATCATTGCAACAGCATTTTCTCGCCCGCAGATTGATGCCATTGGGTATGGACTTCAACTTTGACCTTTCCTCCCTTTGCGGAAGTGGTTTATAGTATGTTTTCCAGTAGTTCTTAACTGATTCTTTTCTTGTGAGTTTCATTGCAGATCCAGAATAAGAGATTTGGCTGAGAAGAAGTACGGAAAAGTTCCATCTGGAGATGCAAAACCAAACTCATGGACACTTTTAGACTTTGGTAAGTAGTCTACTGTGTCAATTCATTGGCACATTTCTTGTATGGTGATCGACTTATGACTATGAACATGGAAAGCTTTACTCTAGGGATGAAATTTGGTGCTGAAACTGTCTAATGCAGCCAGCTTAGAATTTGTGCCTTCTTACTATATGTATTTTTCTTTTCTTGTCTTGTTTCATTCCGCACAGAAAGTATTTTTGAAAATTGAAAAGGCAAACAGTAGCAAGAAGTAATTTGTAATTATTAGAAAGTCTTACCAAATAAGTATAAAATTCCATTTGATCATTATGTTGATGAATATGGAAAGCTTACTGTAAAACCGGCACATTAATTTTCAATATGATTGAATCCCTTGCTCAAGTAAGCTATTTTTATTTCTGTTAATCTTTTAGCAATATTTCATGTTTCATAAATCCAGGTGATGTCGTTGTCCACATATTTCTTCCTCAACAAAGAGCTTTTTACAATTTGGAAGAGTTTTACGGAAATGCAACACTCATTGAGCTGCCTTCTGAAACCCAACCACCATTTCACACTTGAAAGCGACTATTTCCAAAGGAACCAAAGGCCCTGACTGATAGAACCTCATAGTGGAAGTGCTTATCTATGCCAGATTTCAGTTAGCATTACATACTCATCACCTCAATCCTTGCTGGGAGGCTTGATCTGGAATCACTGGGGCACAGTTCTATTTCTGGTACGTATCATTTGCTAATCATATGGAACAGTTGAAAGCCCGGAATTATTATATGTTCAGTTACATGGATACTTCCGGGTAGTGCCTTAATTATTTATGGCTTGTACCTGTAACAGTCGCAAGCAGTCATGCCATGAGGCTTGATGAGTTTCGAATCAGTATAAATGTAGATTGAATTTATAGGTTAAATTTAGCTTATGATCCGAATGATTATGAATCTAAGAATTTTAGATTGTTTACGAGGCACATCCAACATAAGTTTTGCACCAGGGTCACAAAAGCGCGGTAGATCATGAAAACACTCGCAAAATTCATCGATGGTTACTTCTTTGAAGTTTATAAAACATGGGGACCGTATGGAGGAAATGGCATTTTTCTTTTATCTATATTTAGCTTGGTATTTTTAACGTGCTAATTGAAAATGAACATTCTCTATAGAACCTGGATATAAATAACTTCTATTAATATAGAAGTCTAAACTCGACCTGAACCCAGAGTAAGACTAAAGGTGCATGCAAAAACAATTGCCTGGAGCTGGTGCTTGTCGACGATACAAAACAAAAAGAAAAACTGATGTTAATATAGAGGAGTTTTTGGGTGCATGAATTGTTTGAGACAAGATTGTTAGGGTTAACATTGTTAACGAGCAAATTAAGTAGTAGATCACAACTAAGATCAGTATTTTGGGGCAAGGCAATACAGCTATGCTATTTCAACATTCACAACGGAAGCACTGCTCGGGAGGAGATGAACTGCTGCTGCTGATGTTGCTTCTTGCAATCAATGCAATGTTGTTTAAAATTTACCAGTTTGACTGGGAACCAGTTACATGTCCTTAATTTGCATGTAGAAAATTAAAACTTTATAAATGAGACACTGCCATATTTTAACTCCACTTGTAGAGTTATGAAATAATCATCATTTTATACTTTTATTAGATTTGTTAGCATGATATGTACACGCAATTCAGAACAAAACTAGAAACATTTGGTATGAGAAAGAAACATGAACACAACAAAAATACATGAACATGTTAAAATTTGCATAACACATTATTAACTTATCAAAATTTATATAAATATAAATTAAATTAAACACGGTAAGAGAAAAAAATACAAATATTTGAATACATTAATTACAAATGGAGGTGTTTACGAGTTCGGGCTTGGTCGGGTTAGAATTGGGTCAAGCTTAAGCGTGATATTAATACATTTTATGCTTGCCTAAGCACAACCTAACTTGGAATATGAGCTTAAAATTTTGTCCAATCCTGCTCATTTTTGTAAATGGTTAACCCAAGCCCATTTTAGAATTTAATATTTAATAATTTTATATGTTTTTTATTTAATGAAATTATATTTTTATATATCTTAACTTTTTTTAATGTTTACATTATAGTAGTATTATATTACTATAAATTTAATTTTTATGTGTTATAAATTACATAATATAAAATATAAATTTAAAAACGGGTCGGGTCAAGTCAGGCTAGTGTAACACCCCAACCCAATCCATTTGTCAGATGCGAGTATGAAGTGTCGCAAGTGAACCGGATTCTCCTATCTTTAACTTTTGCCGAATAACTTAACTGCTATAAAGCAAACCAAAGTAAAATAATCTAAAATAGAACCAATAATAATTTAATAATCTAAAATAGAACCAATAATAATTTTATTTTTTTATAACCAAGGCCTTAAGCCACTAAATATTTAGTCCTTCAATTTCTGTCTCTAATCAAACAAGTTGTTTACAAAATAGCTCTTAAAATTTAGCTAAGGCCAACTATCCAAAAATCCAGATTCAGTAGATGTTATCTGGCTATTGCATGACTGATCTTAAGACGAAGCCTCCAATGGTACCCCCTTCCTAGGTGCATGACTCAGAATCATTCGCAATTACCTAAACTCAACAACATCTGACTTGGTTCCTCCTCTAAGTCCTCAATCATCCTCGCAAGTCCTGCAACCAGAGGAACTCAGTGAGTTCCTTTACTGCACCATAATTAAGCCCTATCGCACAAAGGTAACAAATATAAAAATAAACTAAACATAAATTAACTCTCTGCTCGCTCATGGCGGGTGTTCTTTATCAAGGTGACAGACTCCACTTGATCTTTCGAGCTACTTGGCTCGCCATGAGACATTCCTCTGGTTGGATTCTTCACTTGACTATAATCCAAATACCTCGCTATATCAGCGGGTCCTATCCTTACTTCTCGTCTTTCCTTCCTCTCATACACCCACATTCAGGGTGTCAAATGACCTCCATGGTAACTATCCTAACCTTCTGCGTAAGGATCCTTAGGACATACATTTCATTGGCGGACTTCTCTGGTTGGACTAGTCTTTGGCGAATTCCTTCTTCCCTTACATTAGTCTTAAAGGACTTGTTGACATTTTTGTACCATGCTAACCTTCAACATGACTCGCCACTCTGACGAACCCGTTTTGATTCCACCTCATTGTTCGCAATGGGGGATTACTTCCAGTAACCACCCCTCACTCTAGCTTTTACTTGGGTACTCACCTGTCTCATACGAGAAGGTCGATCTGTCTTGTTAGACCAACAGGTTATAGTCCATGTGACTACATGGGACTGCCACCTCACTTATTCATCACCCCCTATGGGCTAGCATTGTGGCGATGTACCAGCTATAGACTTTCCTCAAAAAAGAATAGTCGTGACAGGCATTCTATCCCCTGAACAGAATCCTTATCTTAGGAGTGGAATTCTCATACCTCTCACGAGATTTGATGGTTGCGTACAACTTCATTGAGCTCTCATTGGTGGCTCTTCATTTCGGATCCTTGCTTGCAAACATCCAATGAAAGATAAGGTGTTACTATAGAGCACGTCAGTATAAATATTTAGCGACGATATATTTCTGTTGGTATACACAATTTGATCTATAATGACGACAATTTCATCGATAAAAGTACTATCAATTTTATTTTTAATAACTTTTATCTATAGTTTTATAACTACTAGTACACTACCATATGATGACAATCATTTACCGACATATTATTTTATCCTAAAGTTTATGATAGAAAATCTAAGTTTTGCATTTTAAAGATTTATCAAAATTATGCATTATTTAACTAAATTCTTGGAATTATCAATTCATATATTGTATTCCAAATAACATAAAAATTATACAACAAAATAAAATAATTGGTTGACTTGTATTATAACCAAAGACCAGACAACACTTGCAATTTGATCATAAAATAATTCTTGATTCAACCTTGATCTTAAACATGCATCACGGTGATAAACTACTATTCTTCCTTTGTTCACCATATATAAAATTTTCATATGAAAAGCACATTTTAAAAGCCTTAAGATTGTTACAAAAGTTAAATAGAAAAATTGAAATAAGAAAAGTAAAACAATATTACTAAAATATAACAGTTTTAAAGCGTGTAAATACATTCTCTTAAAATTTAAAAATGCTTTCAAGATACAACAAAACCCTCAACAAGCATAATAGTAAAAAGATTAATAAAAAATCCTTTATATAGACATCTAATAGGTGTATCTTTTCATGAGATATATTTTCATATGGATGTATCTTTCGATAAGATACATTTTACCGGTTGTGTTGTTTTGAAAGTAACTTATATAAAGTTATATCTTTAACTTTACGTACAAAAGTTATATTTTTACAAGACTGACTATTCGCTAATAATTATATTTAGTTAGACTTTCTAGATAATAAAATATTATTACATACCAGCGTTATAAACTACTACTACTAAAAACAATAGCAATTACTACTATTACTATTACAGTCAACTCTCTATAACAACCACATGTTATAATAGTATTTTGCTATAACAACAAAGTTTCTAATAGAACAAACTTTTTATGTTTTATTTTAACATTCTATAACAACTTTTCACTTATAACAACAACAATCATAATTATGAAGTACATTTTTTCTAAATTAGTTCTCCCTAACAACATATTGTCGAAAATTTTAGTAAATTTATAGTTATTTCATATAAGTAAGTCTATTAATTATAATTTATTAAATAAAACTATCCCAGTGTGTGTTTGGTAAACAATTGAAAAAAATTCATTGAAAATAAAAATTTTCAACATTTAATATTTCAAATGTGTTTGATAATCATTTTAATTTTTTACTTAATATAGAATTTTCAACAAAATATTGTTAAATAAGAATAGGTTGGAATCGTTTTCGTTATTTCGATTCAATCCTGTAATTTTACAAAAAAAACCGGCCTAATCCAAAAATTAATTTAAAAAACGGGATTTTTATGTAAAACAGTACAAGAACCGAGAAAAAGAAAAAGAATGGAAGCAGATGAAGACAACAGAAATTTACATGACTGGGCAATTAAAAAGAAAGGAAGCAGACGAAGACAATAAATAATATGATAAAAAGGTCCCATTTAATATTTTTTCATGCAATGGGATTGGCTGGTGAGATTTTCATTGAACAGGTGGAAGAAAAGAAAAATTTGGAAACAAATAATGCATCAGTATTTATTTTATTCCCTTCACACTCATTCTATCTATTTCCTCCCAGTGTTTCACAACGTAATTCTATACTTTCTGTCTTCTTTCTAATTTACGGAAAAGGAATGTTTGGAAATGAGGCTAGGAGAGTAGTAGCATGGATGAATGGGTGCGAAGGAGACCCCAAACTCCCTATAGGCAGCATAGAGACGCGCACATTAACTGTCGTTCCATCTCCATCAAAGGCGATGGAGAGGTTGAGTGTAGCCATTAGAGAGTTGAAATGCAGCCCTCTTCCTCTTACCTCTGGCATTCTTCGACTTCAGGTAAACTTTCCCTTCCTTCATAATTAAACATGGTCCAAATACTAGTCTACATCCAGGAACACCAAAGATTTGCTAATTTCTTTCTGTCATTATCTCCGAGATTATGGGTTGTTGCTAGGTGGTTGGTTGTGGCATTTCTTCCATTTTCCTTATCCCCTCATCAACAAAAAAAAATTACATGTAACTTCACTCAACTAAATTATAATTAAGTTTATGTTTTTAGTATTCTAACTTTAAAAAATTATAAGATGGTAATTAAATTATTTGAATGTTTTTATTTAATTCATTTTTTTAAAATTTAGTTTGTGAGTTTTAAGCGACGATTGGATGATTGGTATGATGGATCAATACTCATCGATGAGTAAAAAAAATACCATAGATCCAAGTCGATCTTACGATCAGTTTCAAATATCGGAAAAGAAAGATTTTTGGATTTTAATTCGTAAATTTGTGACATTAAAATTGTTTCATGAAAACAAATTGTAGAGAATGAAAAAGAAAGCTTTCAATTGATATCGCTGATGTAAACAGAAAAGGCATACAGTAATAAATTTAACAACAGAATAATATAAATAAAATTTTTAAATAATTTAATATTTTTTATAATTTTTTAAAATATAAATTTAGTAATAATTTAGTAGTGTACGAAAAGTAAAATAATTGAAAGATGATAAAATTGACGGGGATATATATTAAAAGTTGGACGAAATAGAAGCATCAAAATCGGCTTCTTCTTTTTTAATAATTGATCCAAAAAATTGATTAATTACAAAAATGATTTAGGTGCAAAATTTTGTACGAAAATGATTTATTTTCTACAATGACCATTAGTGTTGCTTATTTTCTACAATGACCATCAGTGTTGCCATTGCCATTGGTGGCACCATCTCTTATCATTACCCCGGAAAGAAAATTTTTTTTTAGTGCCTTCATTCCCATTAGTGATACCAGTGTGTATTTTTCTATATACTCGTTAAAAATAGGGGTATTCTAGAAGAAAAGAAAAAAAAATATTTTAATGAATGTCATTATTTTCTTTAGCGACACCAGATAATTTTGTTTTAAAAAAATCCGTGTTAAAATAAAAAAAAGTCGTGTCAGATACTTTTGGGTGCCGCCGTTCTCATTGGCAGCACCCATGTTAGAAAAAATTATTATTTTTTATTTTGATGCCTCTAGGCAGTGTGGTGGCATCGGTGTGTTTTTTTTTTTAATTTGAGTTTTTTGTACCGCCAGGTTACGTGGCAGTGCCGGTGATTTTATTAAAAAATTTTGAATTTTTTTTTGTGTCACCTAGTTTTGTGGCAGCATTGGTGTCAAGTGTACAAAAAAAAAATGATTTTTTTTGTGGTGTCACCATGTGTGGTAGCATCGATGCCAGAAAAAAAAAATGGAAATCTTTTTGGGTGTGACCTGGCGGCACCTCCCAATATATGTTGGGTTTTAGGTTTTTGTTGAGATTTGCTTTTTAATTATTTAAGAGACAAGAAAAATTGTGTTTAGTAGAAAAGAAAACAAATTGGATTGAAGATGAATAACCAAATGTTTTTTTGTTTGTTCATTTCAATGGGGGCAATTCTACCGTCAATTGAAACTAGTTGTGTGTATTTGAAGCTGGCCAGAAATTAGGGATAGATTCAATAAGAATATAAAATGTGGAAGAACTGAAACGGAAGATTAATGCAAAAATATTTCCATTGTTAAATCCGTTGGAGGGACTCCGGCTCTGCAAAAAGTAAAGACAAAGGAAAAAGAAAGAAGAAAATTGAAATTGGTAAGTGTTGTTTGAAGGTACCGATCGAGGAGCAAATCGAAGCAATCGAGTGGCTCCATGCTCAACATGATAATCTTCCACGTTGTTTCTTCTCTGGTAGAAGAAGCAGAGCCAATGGAAACGGTTCCAATCTCTTGATGGACATAGGTAATGAAAATGGCGACACCTCTTTTACCAATAATCTTGTTGGTGTCGCCGGTGTCGGCTCAGCGGTCTTCTTTCAACAACTTCGTCCTTTCTCATATCACGATTGGAGGTCGATTAAGAGGTAATAATGCAGATTTCTCTTAGATAAAGTTGTCAGGTCAAAGCAAATAATGCCTCACGAATTTGGGATTTAGTTGTATGTTATCTTTGTTTTCTTTGGATTGAAGGTTTCTGTCTTCAGAGTGCCCTTTGATTCGTGCATATGGAGCAATTCATTTTGATGCGACGGCTAATATATCACCTGAATGGAAGGCGTTTGGTTCATTTTACTTTATGGTCCCTCAGGTTGAGACCTTGTTTTTGTTGACCAAGTAGTTTGTAGGGAATAATTCAGTTCACTTTTTATTTTGTCTCTTTAGTATTTAAACAACCTACTGCTACATACCAAATGACAGGTTGAGTTTGATGAGCTTGAAGGAAGTTCAATGCTTGCCATAACGATTGCATGGGACAATGCCCTTTCATGGACTTGGGATGAAGCCATTCATTCACTTGAAACCACAATGCAACAGGTGCCTCAACTTTTTAACTTATTTTGCTCATCCTACATACCTATAGCCTCTTTGATTTGTTTAGTACTGTGCAATTAATTAAATTTCCAATTTTGAAGATTGCTTCAGTTGTTGTAAAGTTGAAGAAAGAAGCTTCAGGAGAATCCATCCTCAGAAAAACTCATGTTCCCAATAAGACACATTGGGATCTTGCTGTAAAGAAAGCTTTGCAGGAAATAAACACAAGCAGCTCAGAGCTCGTTAAGGTATTTTTAATCCCTTCTGCTGATGAAGTCTCTGAAGCACCATCCCTAAACCATAGTCCTAGTCTCCTGCTCTATATATCAGGTTTTTAGTTAAACATTTTGATGTGAAAAACTAGGTTGTGCTTGCCCGTAGCAGCAGGATTTTAACTGCTACAAATATCGATCCTATAGCTTGGTTGGCTTCTCTGCAGGTACTCTTTTTCTTTTCTTCTCTTCTATAAAGTATTATAAGGGAAGATAAATTTCATTGAGCTGTGTACTTACTGCAGGTTGAAGGAGAAGATGCATATCAGTTTTGTCTTCAGCCACCTAATGGACCAGCATTTGTGGGAAATACAGTATGTGTGACAGCAGATTTCATTGTGCAATATACATCTTTTTTTTTACTACTCTGCCACATGCTCTTTACTTCTATCTCCAGTTTTCCTTCTTCCCCTATGAGAACAATGTGTGTTCAATATCTTTCCTACTAATGTGAATTTTGAATCATATCTGATCGGTAGAGTTTTGAGACCATGACTGAAGTTTAAGCATAGTTGATAGAAGTAAAACTTGTAAGATGTAAGATACTTAAAATCCCTTTTCCCACTTTCTACTCCATTGCAGCTAATAATAGATCTCATGTTTAATTTTTATTTAGAATACACATACTCTTCTCGATTTCTCTTTGGAATGATCCTTGTTATTCGTGATATTAAATAGATAGTTTCTACCCTTTCAAAGTGATAATTAACCATAACTTACAATGTCCTCATATTCCATGTCACTATTTTGAAGTTCATGGACCTGATTTCACTGCCATTCAGAATTTGTATTCTTGCTTTTTGTATTTGATTAGAAGTTTATTGGTGTAAGGCTCTCTTGTAGATGAAGTAATGATGCAGGGAAATGGAAAATTATGACCCCCCCCCCCCAGTTTTGCTGAACTTAGGTTGTTTTGAATTGCTTTGAGTATCAAAAGTGTCTCGAGGTGTGGATTGGATCTGAAAATATAAAGGCAAGGCATTTTTAGGAAAACGATCAAGAAATACAATTCTCGGGACACTATGATTTTACTCGAACAGAACAATTCTTATTGTACTGCGAATTGCTCTAAGTCAGAATGAAATCAGAGAAACACTAAAGAAAGAATATTTTTCACGGTTGGAATGAGAAGTGATTAATCTTTTTTCTATTCCAAACTAAGTCTATATATAATGCACCAATAGGTGTTTAAGTGCTTTTATGAATGATCACAACTTTTCATGTTAAAAGATTTATGAATAATTGTGACATTTGAAATCAACCAAAGTTTGAATTGAATTTTGAAATTGAATTCTACAAAAGGATATATATTTTTTGTTTGAAAATACTTCACATAATATATATTATATACAACAGTTTCTTCTTGCTTTGACTTATACGAGCTTTGGTGAATAGCCAGAGCGACTATTTCACAGAAAATGGCTAAGCATTAGTAGTGAGGCACTGGCTGCAACCCGCGCTAGAGGTGAATCCAGAGCGCTTGATCTTCAAATAGAGCATGATCTACTTTCCAGGTTCCTTTTGTTACTCTCAACTCTTTACCGAATAACTTCCGTTTTTTCAATGTGTTATTACATAAATTCTTTTGTTACTGATTAATAACCTGTTTTGTTGCTAATCATGTAGTCCCAAGGACCACCTGGAATTTACTGTAGTACGAGAAAACATACAAAACAAATTAGAGGTAAGTTTTCTTCGGATATCTCAATTTGTCAATTTGCTTTTCTAGGCACTGAAATTTCTTTCACTAGGACTTTTTATGTAATTAAAGTTCTTTTGTAGAATCATTTAGGTTGATGCACTCTCCAATGCTATCGTGCATCCTCTCCTGCACTTAAACACGTGAGCTAATGTCAAAGATAAAAACATATTACCACTATTTCAGTGGTCTCATGAAAGGGCGTGGTTTAATGATGCCATCATGGGATGCCACTATTTCTTTTAAAAACCACTGTACTTGCAGTATGTTGTATGGTTCTGCCATATGCTTTCTGTTCACTCACAAGGATATATTTAGCAACAAATGATGAGGCTCCCTATGTCCTATAAAGGTTGGCTATGTTTCGTCCTTGTGTGTTCAAGTCTTACTTATTTTACCTCTTCTGTGTATATTTATTGTTTAAGTTTCCTAAAATGCTTTAAATCAAAAGGCTTTTCATATAATTTTTAAATATGTCTATAAAATATAAAGAATATCAAGTTTTCATCTCAGAGAGTTTGAACGGAAGCCTCTGTTTTACCTGAAAATAAAGTGATTGTTTTACTCTTTTCTGCTTCACAGTCTGTATGTGATAGAGTTGTTGTTGAGCCGAAGAAAACGGTACGAAAACTTCCAAGAATTCAACATTTATATGCCCAGTTGACTGGTAACCTGAGAAGGGAAGATGATGAGGTAATTTCATTATAAGTTTCATATGTCAAATAACGAGAACTCCATCAGAGCACTAATAAATTTTTGTTGCATGATCTAATATGTCAGTCTGAATAAACTGTTTTATTAAAGTTCCATACTCTTAACTGTTGTTGATTCTAGAATGAGTAGTTAGCTGTAGTAGTCTCAATACATAGACTACTAATTTGTCAAAGATCTGGGCGGTAGTTTTCTCTATAGCTTTGCTGTTGTGATATATTTTGTGTTCCTACGTTCCTGTGCAGTTTGAAATCTTGTCTTCTCTCCACCCAACTCCAGCAGTTTGTGGACTTCCAAAAGAAGCTGCACGCCTCTTCATTTCAGAAACTGGTATGTGGTATCCTTACAGCTTATATATACTGTTTTTGTTTGTTCTTCTACAGCCATGTTACTTAGGATAAGCGTGGGATAGGAGTATGTCTTCGACACAGATATACTCGACTTTTAAAAGTTTTTTCAAATATTTGGAGATTTCTAACCTTGCATCTCTGTTTGAATATATAAACTGGACACGGATACCTAAGGAAATTGAAAACTCGGTTGAATTCCTCCTTAAGTTTGACAGCTTGACATCTTGTGCTCCATATGTTCATTGTTTAGTGATCTATGGAAAATGATCTGTCTAAAAACTTAGACTGCCAATTACCATTCTCTTACAGAACAAAACCGTTTGATGGCTGCTATACTCATTTCTTAAACTTTTCTGCCTTCAGAAATGTTTGACCGAGGGATGTATGCTGGACCAGTTGGTTGGTTTGGAGGAGGAGAAAGTGAGTTTGCAGTTGGTATAAGGTCAGCATTAGTGGAAAAGGTGAGCTAATTAAATAATGACCTCTACTAAAACATGCTTGACTTTTGAGTGAGCATTGAAGTATCATCAAAGCTTCATACTATTCCACATCAATGCTTTCCTTTTTCAATGACCTCCAGCTAGATTATCACCTTATTATACTTGTAGTGACTCAATTTAATCATTTTAAATTGTTGTAAGAAAGCTTTTATGCTGCCACCAAAATATTTGACAGTTTAAGTTGATAGGATTCCGGAGCATTGATATACGCCGGAGCCGGGATAGTAGAAGGCAGCAATCCCTCGTCAGAATGGGATGAACTAGAACTCAAGACATCTCAGGTGAGTGTAAACGGATTTTTGTCCTTGTGAATTTTATATCTTTGCTTCCACATGGATGCGACATCGAATGCTCATACATCTGATTTGTATGTCAAGCCGTGTTATTTGGACTTGAGAGCGAACATTTAATATGAGTATGTTTATTCTTTTTCCAAGCGTTTAGCATACTTTCATACTCATATTGAAATATAGCAATTAAGAGTCCGGGTAACATGGTATTTAACGTTTTTCAGTAGTGTATGCCTTCTAAGTGATTGTGGGAGTGCTTTTGATTCTGCATGCAGTGCACCAAGTTGCTTCAACTGGAGGTTCCTCGGCAATCAAAAGTTGAGAATTTGGAAATCATTTATTAACAGGGTTAGTGATTTAGGGTAGAAATATATGATTCAGTACGTCTGGAGATTTGGTTTCTTTTTGTTTATCAATTAACAAGTTTTTAAAATTTGTGTGAATAATTGAATTAAAGCACTTAAAGTTTGATTTTCTTTCGTAATATTTTATAAATAGTGTAATGACGTGTCAATTGGTAAGGTTCGATATTATCTTCAATAGATGCCCACCAACTCTTCAAAGATTTATCACCTAAAGGTGCACTTCCTTTGTATGGAACCTAAGATCACCCCATGTAGGAGTTCTATTTACAATCATGGTACACTAATTTTCTTGTGCTATGATGTCGCACCCACGTGTCCATAAACCGGTATTATCTTCTTTAAGCGTCCATTAATCATTCAAGATTTTGTCACTTAAAAGTGCAGCTCTCCATGTTCGTAACCAAGACCTTAAACTAGATCAAAGGATAAAAAGTAACTCCTATATATAACTTAAGTGCATTTTTGAATTACAAATCGTTGAGAAGAAGTCGGTCGACATCCAAAAAGGATGATAACAACTTGTGCTCACAGACATCAGTGCCACAACCCAAATAAATATTAATACCTTGTTGTTGGATGACTTGTGGTAAATTGTGTTTAAAGTAGGGTAAAGTATATTGACAGTTACTCAACTTAGATTAAAATAACAAAACAGTCATTGAACTTTGAAAAGTTACAACTCAACCACTAAATTTTAAAAAAATAACAAACCAGTCACTAACGTTATCAAAAAGTAACAAATTAGTCACCTAGTAACATTTTCTATTGTAGGCCTAACGGAACAAGTGACATGGCCAGTTAACTTGTCACGTTAGACATGAAGAGCTGAAGGGTCTCAATTTGGGGGGGGGGGGGGAATAAAGAGAGATTTTCTTAAAGGAAGTTGGAAACTTGAAATCTAAGATCTAAGATTGTAGTTGAAATGATTTTGTTTAGCAGAGAATTTTGAATTTGAAATCCAATGAACCAATTGTCATTGGTAATACAATTATACATACAAGAAAAAGTGAATATAAACAATAGAGCGACAAATCTCAAGTAAAACCCTTTTCCCTTTCCTATACTTAAATGGGAAGCCCCAAAACAACTCATAGTAAAGTTAGTAATACATATTATAGCAATAATACCTTAATTAAAAGAGCCAATCAAAAGAGATGATAAAATAATCCTAAAAAGGAATACTATAAGCAAACAACATGGTCAAGAAAGAGGCTTCTATCTTGGTTGGTCAAAACCAAAAGCCCCCATGAAATGAACAAAAAAAGAATAAGAAAACAATAGAGAAAAGCAAATGAAAAGGTGAGCAATGGCATACACCAAGCTGAAGTAGATTTTATTCAGCTATTAATATTTGGAACTAAAGAGGGAATAAGAAAAGGAGAGGAAATGCGTCATAAGTCGGCAACTACTAAAAACACCCCCAAAACAACAATTGAAAAGGAAACTTGAAATGTTTTATATGAGAATGTAGTGGTTAAAGTGCTAGAAACCGTAGGATTCGGGCTTAGATCTAGAGGTTTCGGTGTTGATTTTGAAAAATCTAAGGTGACTTTGGGGTTTACAAGTTCAAAAGGAATGTTGTTGTCAAACTTAGAAAGTTTCTAGGCTTACTGACAATCAAAAACAGTGGTTGCCGCAATGGACGGCTAAAGCTACAGAGACAGAATCACGGCCAACATATCCTTTTCTTCTCTTATTCTTCTTCTGCCCAACCCAGCTAAGGTTCTTAAATTGGAGTCGTTTACACCGTGGGATGACAAGTCAGCTTTCCGTTACAGACGTAATGGAAAATGGTTACGGGTGACTGATTTATTATTTTTCTAAAGTTTAGTGACTGAGTTATAACTTTTCAAAGTTGGGTAACTATTTTATTATTTTAATTAAATTTGAGTGACTATTGGTGTACTTTTCCCTTAAAAATATCTTCTCTAAAAGCAGCTTTAAACCAATTGAGAAGGCGTGAAAAGCAAGAGCAGTGAGCCTGATTGCATGTCCCAGGTTTTGATGTTATCACATGTTGCTTGTCAACAGGTTTTTTACACAAATAGTATAGAAAAAAAATACTGAAATAGGATGTCAGAAAAAATTTACCAAAATAGGTTACTTTTTCATTGGAGCCTATTAGATAGGCGCCAATGAATAAAATAATATTTTTTTTGAATAAAATATAATTTTATATTTTTTCGGGTTAGTATATAACCCGTATAATACATAGTATTGGCGTCTATCTGGGAGGCGCCAATGGTGGTGCCTACCTGGGAGGCGCCAATGGTGGTGCCATTCTGAGAGGCGCCAATGCTGTTATTTTTCCCTATAAATACCCCTAACACAGACATAAATTTTACTCTAGAAACGAAAGAAATAAGAAGGAAGGAAGCAGAAGAAAAGAAGGAAGGAAAAGAAGAAAAAAATTAGGTATTTTGGTTTTTCTTTTTAAATAGAATGTAGAGTATTGTTAGTAATTTTATTATTTGAAAGTTATTTTGTCATGTTATTAATTTTGTTAGCTTCTGAATGAAAAATTTTGCATTAAAATTTTTATGTAATTTGTTTACATTTTGAAACTGTTTTAAGAAATTTGAAATTCTTTTTTACAGATCAAGTATTGAAAATGGAGAATCAGTTTTTTGTATGCGTTTATTTCGATGGAGAAATTTTGACAACAACTGTGGGATGTATATTTGAATGTCGCAAACAAGTAGCAATGAGATTTGATAGAAATATTTCGTTTGATGATATGAAGGAAAAAATTAGTGAAAAAATTTATAGACATTGTGGGAGAAGGATATCAAAAGTTTTCTACAAGTTTCCAGTTTCAACAGATCCAATAAAATTTACCGAAATGGAACTTGTAGACGATGAAGACGTGGAGACAATGGTCTCTCTTTATTGTGGGACTGAGAGTAACAAAAATGCACCGATTCAGTTATTTGCTGAGTTAGCCAGTGTGGAGGCAACTGAAGATCTCACTCCATTAGGTGAAGAAGATGGAGTTGAAGCGCTATGTATGGTGGTTCTGGTATCGTATGTTGATAGTCAATCACCTATACATGGGATAAATATTGATCTTAATGCTACAGCCGAGACTGATGTGGTTGGTGATGATGTATACTATAGTAGTGATCCTGTTGATTACGAAGTGGATAGTGAGAGTGATCCCGACGCAGACGAGGTCCCGGATGATATTGACGATGAAGGCGTGAATGAGGATGGAAACGTTAATGCGTCTTCAGTCGGAAACCAGATTCGTCGTATTGTGATACACAATAATCCTAGGGCACACATGTCTCGGATAGACCCGATGCAAAGACAGTAATCGAGTTTCGGAGTACCCGAAATACCACATGCTTACCGAATGGGCGTATATTCTGATCCAGATGAGTTACGCGTGGGCCAGAGATTTGAAAGTAAGGAAGAATGCATGTTAGCGATTAAGCGGTATAGCATGAATATATCAGTAGACTACAAAGTCATCGAGTCTAAACCAACATTATATATTGGATGGTGTTGGAGGTCGGCAGAAGGCTGCAATTGGCGGATACGAGCTGCATTTATGCAGAAGTCGCAGATGTGGGAGATATGAAAATTTGTTGGGCCCCACACATGCACTTCAACACGTATGACAGAAGATCATCGAAAACTTGACTCCAAAACTATCTGTACATGCATCATGCCAATGGTGAAAGACATGCCGACCATTAAAGTTTCGGTACTGATTGCTGAAATACAAGCACGATTCCAGTATCGAGTATCACACTGGAAGGCATGGATAGCTAAACAGATGGCAATGGAGCAATTGTACGGAGATTTCGATGCATCGTACAATGAATTACAGGGATGGATAGCCGCTATGAGGGAACACGTGCCGGGGACTGTAATTGAGTTGCAGACACGATCTTATTATGGGCCAAATGACCAACTACAATCGAGAAAAAGAATTTTCCATCGGATGTTCTGGACTTTTAATCAATGTGTGCACGCATTTCCCCACTGCAAACTATTTGTGCAAGTAGATGGAACCTGGCTATATGGAAAATACACACAGATCTTACTTCTTGCGGTTGCTCAAGACGGCAACAGGAACGTACTCCCGATAGCATTTGCCATCGTCGATAAGGAGAACATGAAATTGTGGGAGTTCTTTTTTACCAACCTGCGGAGGTATGTGATTAGCAATGATAATATTTGCATCATTTCCGATAGAGGGAAAGGATTAATTGCAGCCATTAGGCGTTCTGGTGTACCGTGGAGATCTGTTTACTACATCCGGCACATCGCGGCTAACTTCCAGCGAGATTATAAGAATGCAGACTGGAAGTGACAAGTTGTGAGAATGGGTAAAGAATTACCTTATCTTTTAAATATAAGTTTTAATGTTTTAGAGCAATACCGTAACTTAAATTTTTTTAATACATATGCAGCGTACGAGCTAGAGCCACACATTTTTCACCAAAGAATGGCCCGGCTTGAGAGTGACATGGAGGGTCAAACCAACACATCTTTCCGGCAGTGGCTGGGTACCATGGAGCCGTGACAATGGGCTCAATGTTTTAACGAGGGCTTTCGTTATGGTCAAATGACTACAAACTTAGTGGAGGGGATCAACGCTGTGTTATTAAAAACACAACATCTTCCAATTTCATCTGTCTTCTCGGGAACGTTCTACAGGTTGGCTACCTTGGTGCCAAGAATGGGTCAGCAGCAAGTGAACCAGATGGAGGCGGGACATGTCTTTGTCGAAGGCATTAGGGATGCAATGGTTGTAAACCGTCGAATGGCGAGGTCGATGACAGTAGAAGTATATTCACGACATAATGAAACGTTTCGAGTTACAGAGACCATCGGTTGTCGACCCAGTATACCACCTAGGTCCTACGGAGTTGATCTCCGAAATAGACGGTGCGATTGCAGGAGGTTTCAAACACTTCATTTTCCATGTGCACACGTCGTGGCAGCTTGTGCTAAAGTTGGGCTCAATGTAGAACAATTTATCGATGAAGTGTACACCATCGAACGCACGTTGCGTGTATGGGAAAACGAGTTCCCCGTGCTTCCTGACCTATCTACTTGGGAGGTACCTCCGACGACCTTCGAGCTAGTCCCAGACATAAGGTTACGTAGAAACCTAAAAGGTCATCCGCAATCATCCAGAATCCATAACGAAATGGACATTAGGGAGAAATCTGACAGGAATTTGTGTGGCGTATGCAGATTACCTGGTCATAATCGGAGTAAATGCCCTCTCCGAAACTACCATGTTGGATAATCGTCTCAATCGGGTAGAAATTGATATGCACTTCATTACATAAATATGGTTTGAATCACAAAATTGTCTACAATTTGTTGCAGTTATGGAGACATTTTTAAACCATTATAATTTTATTTAGATAAGAACTATCATTACATAAATATGAGGTTGTTTATTACAAAAACCCCTAAAATTGATGGTTTGATTGTGTGGTTCTAGGGGTATATTTTTGTGGAGCTCGACGCTCACGTTGTGGGCGATTACGGTTACCAACATTCTCCTCAACAGTATGTTGGGGTGTGTGAAACATAGATAAATAATCATATGTCTCAAATGCCATCGATGAACTTGATCCGGGAGGAGAGGAGTACGACGGCGGATATTAGCCGGAAGGAGCGGAGTACTGAGGTGGATACGAGGCCACAAAATAGTCATCGCCCCCTAATTCTAGATGATAAGAACTATCCCTAGAATGTAGTTCTGGCTCTGGCTCTGGCTCTAGTGCATGATGCAGATCTCAAAGGGGTTGCGTAATTCGTGTCATATGCGGAGGGACTACAATCGACCACCCACCGCATGTAAATGGTTTCCTGTCTCACAAGTACCATCTTGTATATACTCTAACGAGGGCTGCAAATCCGGAGCACGATCCATCTGAGGTACCCTCCCGAACCGGTTGTTCCATATCATAATATATTCTTCGTGCACTTCTTCCCAATTATCTCCATACCTCCCCTTCTTGCCCATCCCATGGATCCCCCCCAATTGTACTGGCAGTGTCGGGATATACTGTATGCAACCGAACTGCCGGAGTACTCGATTGCCATGATACCACTCCACTACGTTAAAATTGATAATGGGTGCACTAATACACCATAGGTTTGAGTGGACGTGGGCAGATGATGGCATAATTGCCATAATTTTCGGAGCAGAATACGGCATCCAAATGAACTGCACAGTTAATAACGTTGTTATATTAACGCGGGTCGAGTGAGATAAAATAATAAAATTAAGTTTATATTCGAAAAACTTACCCCCTCTCCAGTATGATTCTCAATCATTAGACGATATATCGGAACCGTCGGTGACCTCCCGATACCCGGATTAGTACTCCACCTACGAAAACAAATTGTTAGAATAATATAATATAAAAAACTCAACTAATTATTATAATGAGTAAAAATTCATCACCTATTAACTAGTGGAAATACATATGATTGATGACTAATGGATGCCAAGAATGGTATCCGGTAAAGTGCCCACGACTGCAGCAGTATGAGGCATCCGCCTATGTCAACCGTAGAAGGATTTGTTGTCCGAAAAAGTTCGCGATACAGCATGGCTAAAACTGCGGACCCCCAACTGTATGAACGAGTGTTATGCAAATTGGATAATAAGGGTAAGTACATCAAGTGGACCTTACTGCTGTTTGCATTCGGCATGAGTACACCCCCTATAAGGTGCATAATGTAAGCTCGAACAGCCTGCATCACCTCCTATTCATTAGCAGTACTTGGCAAATGCTCAAAATTGGCATGTAGCCATGAAAATCTAAACCGTAATTTCCCGACTTGGCGAGCGTCCAAGTAATTCATTGCAAAGAGTAGCCGGCCTAGAGATTGAACTTACGCCCGTGACCACATTCCCGTCTATGGGAAGCCCGAGCTGTACTGCAACATCCTCTAGAGTGACGGTACACTCTCCGCACGGCAGATGAAATGTGTAGGTCTCCGGACGCCATCGCTCGACTAAAGCGAAAATCAAGTCGTATCGCAGATCAAAAGTCCGAATCAATGCCGCTGATCCGAACCCGACTAACTCTAAGTATGGTATTAGGCGTTTATCTGGCTGAAACCCTACACTATTAACACGGCCCCTCAATGCGCGGTATGGACCCTAACATTATTAAATTAGCAAAATAGTTATACAATATAATTTAATTCAACAAATAACATGAATATCAAAAATAAATTTTATTACCATCTCATTAATAGTACTTGATATGTGATTATTATTATTAATTAGAGAACCCATTTCCTGCAAATCTGCAATAAAAAAAATGAATTCAGTTAATTTGTTTCAAAAATCAATAATTATTGTTAAATAAATACAAAATCAAATAAAATTTAATTATATAAAAGTTACATTATATAAAAATTAAATGAGTTAACAACAACTATATGATTAAAAAGTCAGTTATAATTAAACTTTTAATAAAATGATTTTTAATTTTTATAAACTTTATATGTTAAACTCACCAAATACTAAACTAAACACAACAACTTATAGCTTAATCCTAAATTACTAATAAATTAAATTTTAAATAATTAAAAACACAAAATTTATAACATAATCCCAAATTACTAACAAATTAATTATAAAATAATTACAATATTCATACAAAAATTACAATATTACAATATATCCCCACGTTACAATATTCATACAAAATTACAATATTACAATATTCATACAAAAAATTGCAATATTCATACAAAACTATAATATTACAATATTCATACAAAAAATTTATAATATTCATACAAAATTACAATATTCATACAAAAATTACTAATCCAAAACTATAAATACAAATTTAATTATAAAATAATTACAATATTAATACAACATTACAATATTCATAAAAAATTATAATATTCATACAAAAAGTTAAAATATTCATACAAAATTCTAATCTAAACTATAAACACTAAATATAGATAATTTATAATTAATAATTAATAACAAAAAATTCACAATATCTTCTAAAATATATCCTAAAAAATTCACAAACTATAAACCTTTTAAATTATAAACAAAATTATTTATTAAAAAAATACATTACCTTTTTTTTTCTTTCTTCTTCTTCTCCTTCTCTTCTTCTCCTTTCTCTCTTTTTTTTTCTCTACCATGTGGCGTTTGGGACCATTTGCAATTACTTATAGGCAAAATAAAAAAAGCATGAAGGGACAATTCATTAGCAGCAGCATGCAGGGGCTGCAATGGTGGGCAGAGGCCACCATTGGCGCCTCTCCATCAGGCTCCTTCATTGGCGCCTACTTGACAGGCGCCACCCGACCCGACCCGACCGTATTTTGACTTGTATTTTTTAAAGAAAAATATTAAAAAAAGTATAAAATTATATTTTATTCAAAAAATTATTATTATTTTATTCATTGGCGCTTATCTAATAGGCTCCAATGAAAAAGTAACCTATTTTGGTAAATTTTTTTCTGACATCCTATTTCAGTATTTTTTTTCTATACTATTTGTGTAAAAAACCCCTCTATCGCCGCTATCTACAAATATTAATATTATTAAGTAGAATTTACCCCTTCTAAACGGGGTTGGAATATACGCCATATTAGACAAATTTTTGTTCTTCTATTCAAAGTCGTTCTTATTCGCAAATAAGAATTTCACCCAATTGAAAAATGAATCTTTACATTATTATAGCAATTATATTTACTCTTTTATGAGTTCATTTTTTACTCATTATGTTACTTGCTTTTCATTATTACTTTTTACAATTTATATTATAATTGTTTTACTACACAACATATGTATTATTTTAATCTTCTCATACCATAAGCTTTTTTAATATTATATAAACAATATCGTTACTCGTTAAACTAACTTAAGGATAATATACCGTAACAGATACCACCAACTTAATATGTAATACAATTAACTCATCCTACATCAGAAGCGCGACCTTGAGAATGATATGATAAATGGTGCCTTCTTTATTCAACCAGGGAGACCAATCCAAAGGGTTGACAAGGGGTTTTTTATTAAAATGGGTTAAAAAAATTTTATGTACTGAAATGGGGTGTCAGAAAACTTATTTACGAAAATGGGGTATTTTTTTCATTGGAGCCTATCTTAGAGGCGCCAATGAATAAAAAAATATTAAATTTTTTTCTTTTTTAATGGCGCCTATTAGATAGGTGCCAATGAATATTTTATATTAAAAAAATTATAAAATATAATTAAATATTTTCCCGGGTCAGTATATGACCCGTATAATACATAGTATTGGCGCCTATCTTAGAGGCGCCAATGGTGGTGCCTATCTGAGAGGCGCCAATGGTATTATTTTATGTAAAAATTTGTTTCAAAAAATTAATAAATATTGTTAAATAAATACAAAATCAAATAAAATTACATAATATAAAAGTTACATTATATAAAAATTAAATGAGTTAACAACAACTATATGATTAAAAAGTCTGTTATAATTAAACTTTTAATGTAATAATTTTTAATTTTTTATAAACTTTTATGTTAAACTCACCAAATACTAAACTAAACACAACAATTTATAGCTTAATCCTAAATTACTAATAAATTAAATTTTAAATAATTACAAACACAAAAATTTATAACATAATCCTAAATTACTAACAAATTAGTTATAAAATAATTACAATATTCATACAAAATTACAATATTCATACAAACAATATTACAATATTCATACAAACAATATTACAATATCCATACAAAATTACAATATTCATACAAACAATATTACAATATTCATACAAACAATATTACAATATTCATACAAAATTACAAAATTACAATATTCATACAAAATACTAATCCAAAACTATAAATACAAAATTAATTATAAAATAATTACAATATTCATACAACATTACAATATTCATACAAAATACTAATCAAAAACTATAAATACAAAATTAATTATAAAATAATTACAATATTCATACAAAATTACAAAATTACAATATTCATACAAAATTACAAAATTACAATATTCATACAAAATACTAATCAAAAACTATAAATACAAAATTAATTATAAAATAATTACAATATTCATAAAAATTACAATATTCATACAAAAAATTACACTATTCATACAAAATACTAATCCAAAACTATAAATACAAAATTAATTATAAAATAATTACAATATTCATACAAAATTATAATATTCATACAAAAAGTTACAATATACATACAAAATTACCCATTGGCGCCTCCCTATGAGGGACTTTTAATGGCACCTCCTTATAAGGCACTTTTAATGGTGCCTCCCTATGAGGCGCCACCCGACCCATTTTCCCCTTTGACCCGTTGACCGTATTTTGACCCGTATTTTTATTTAAAATTTTTTTAAAAAATAATATTTATTCAAAAAAAGAAAAAAAATTAATAGTTTTTTATTCATTGGCGCCTCTGAGATAGGCACCAATGAAAAAAGTAACTCATTTTCGTAAATAATTTTTCTGACACCCTATTTCAGTAAAAAAAAATTTTAGCCTAGTTTAGTAAAAAACTCGCCGATAGAGAGTAGAAATAATATTATTTGTTTAGTAAAAACGAGTAAAATAAATGTAAAAGAGATTTTGAAATTAAAATTACAATTATGTAAAAAGAGATCGCAAAATAAAATATAAGTATTTCAATATGATAAGAACTTAGTAACATATAGAATATCAGTTTAGATTCATAGGTTTAATTATCAATGCAAAAATAATTTTCAATGTTCCATTTTCGTAAGTAAGTTTTCTGACACCCCATTTCAGTACATAAATTTTTTTTTAACCCATTTTAATAAAAAAACCCCTTGTCAACCCTTTGGATTGGTCTCCCTGGTTGAATAAAGAAGGCACCATTTATCATATCATTCTCAAGGTCGCGCTTCTGATGTAGGATGAGTTAATTGTATTACATATTAAGTTGATGATATCTGTTACGGTATATTATCCTTAAGTTAGTCTAACGAGTAACGATATTGTTTATATAATATTAAAAAAGCTTATGGTATGAGAAGATTAAAATAATACATATGTTGTGTAGTAAAAACAATTATAATATAAATTGTAAAAAGTAATAATGAAAAGCAAGTAACATAATGAGCAAAAAAAATGAACTCATAAAAGAGTAAATATAATTGCGATAATAATGTAAAGATTCATTTTTCAATTGGGTGAAATTCTTATTTGCGAATAAGAACGACTTTGAATAGAAGAACAAAAATTTGTCTAATATGGCGTATATTCCAACCCCGTTTAGAAGGGTAAATTCTACTTAATAATATTAATATTTGTAGATAGCGGCGATAGAGAGTAGAAATAATATTATTTGTTTAGTAAAAACAAGTAAAATAAATGTAAAAGAGATTTTGAAATTAAAATTACAATTATGTAAAAAGAGATCGTAAAATAAAATATAAGTATTTCAATATGATAAGAACTTAGTAACATATAGAATATCGTTTAGATTCATAGGTTTAATTATCAATGCAAAAATAATTTTCAATGTTCCATGATAAATTAGTTATAGTTACCAACGAAATGTCTAACAATCAATCTCTTATTATCTTCTCGATAACTAAAAGCAAACTCATTGAAATTATTTCTTTTATTAGCAAAGAACCTTGTAACGAAGCGCTAGGATTCGGTTTATTAATAGCATTAAGAATTAGAGAGATCCAATTCTAACCAATAAACACAGACAAACGGGTTTCATTCAGATTAGATCACATATTCACAATCAATTGCATTCTTCAACATACACAACTATGTTATTCATTACAAGTATTAAAATAATTAAACAATTACAAATTTAAAAATTCTAATGGACAAGACAAATATTTTAAGTTATCAAATATGAGCTTTATATTCAACAAACCTAAATATTTATAATTAAAACAAAAGATATGCAAATACCAAAGAATAAAGAAAATATTAAGAAGAAATTAGACGTAATAAACTTAGAGAATCAAAATGCTAATATCTCTTTAGCTAGGAAAAAAAGTTTGGAAACTCACGTAAAAGAAAACACATAAATTAATAAAACAATACTAAGGTGGCTATATGTGGCTTTCTCATTCTAAACCTAAAACTTTGTATTTATAGGGCAAAATTCGCATAAAGGAAAAAAAAGACAAAAGTACCCTTAATGAATTAAAGTAGTTTTCTAGGTTTCTGGTAGATTTGTGTCACGAACTTTTAGGTCATTTTTGGGCACTTTCCGAAATATCTCCCATCTTTAAATCAAATATCTTGAAATATTTTGGGCACTTTCTATCACACCCTCGTTAGGTGAGCTAGTTCTGTTTGGTAGACTACGCTGGCGAAGACCGCCTAAGTCGCAGACTTAGACAGGGTAAGGTTGGTAACTTCGTGGTGAAGTACTTTGTTGAACTTCATCGATACTGCAGCATTCCACTTCGCGGAGTGGCGAGAACCTTATTAGGCGAACTTTCCCACTAATAAGTTTGCCACTCGTGTTCTTGTATCGCTGCTAATGTAAGTGAACTAGTTAGCGGGACACGTTTTAGTCATTTAATATCCTAGTGGAGCTAACGTGTTAGTAAACAGAAAATTTGAAGAGCCTCGTAGGATGTGAATAATTAGTGAAACCATGTAAGAATGATTACTGATTAAAGTTAATCCTGAGTGGGATTTGGATGTGAGTTATCTATAAAGAGGATAACCTGGTAGTGGAGAGAAGACTTTTGTTTCATTTTCTCCTGCTAGACTTTGTTATCATCGAAGAAAACCAGAAGAATTTTTCATCATTAACAAAGGTGCTATCTAAGCTTCTGTCTTAAGTTGTCTGCTGGTAAACTCTTAAACCTTTCTTTAAGTTTTACCAGATAGACAGAAGTTGTTGTAAGAGAGGTTCAGTAGGATTTTTCATTTTGTTACTGGATAGGAAGAAAACTTCTATCTAGAAACTATTTGCATGTCTATGGATTCATGTTATTTTATAGAGTTTTCATTGTTTTTTATGTTTAAAGAAGTCATTTTATTGTTATAGCCAAAGAAATGGAAGAAGATCCCAATGTCAAAGGGAAGGAACCCATAGAGTAGATAAAACTCTGAGTAAAAAATTCTGGTGAGCTCCTTCATACCTTGAGTCTGATATCTGCGCTATTTCATTTAACCTTTATCACTGAACAACCAAGTAAGTGCCTTTGTCATTTGGTTTTGGTGCTCGTGTCTAAGGAAATGCATTTAAGGAGTTAGTGCATGCAAAGGTATTTAACAGACCTAGAAATCTAATATATACATGGTATAAACACTCTTTCCTTGGTGCACAAGCTTTGTATCCAGACTAGTGTAAGAAGGCAACGGAGGGATGTTGCATATGGTGATGAAAAAAGACACATGATAATATGTTTTGCCTCCAGTATGGCACTCTGCTGCAAACTGTGGCTAGTGAAAACCTGACCTTCTAGGAACACATGTGTGTTTGAAAAAAAGGGAAGGATGTTAGGGGGTATGAAGGTGATAAATGGTAAATAGCTCTAATGAGCGGCATGAAGATCAAAAGTTAGCATAAGGAAGGGAGTATGTGAGAAAAAAGGGTACATGTGTGTAAAATAATGAGTGCATGTTGCATGAAATGTAAACAGTAAGTTTGATAGTCATAAAAGGATGGTCCACGAAAATGGCGTACACGTAGAGTAGTTGTAACACCCCTCACCCATCTCCGTCGCCAAAATTGAATTATGGGATGTTACAGTAATAAACATGAATAGGAACATATCAATTAAATTAAAATTTCAATAAATCATTCATCATATCTCAACATTCAAACTAAACATGATTATAATACAATTCCGAGCTTAAATTGAGCTTATGAAAGCTCTCAAACTAAACCGTTATCAAATAGGGTCTTATTAGAAAACTTAATAAAAAAAGGGAAAAAATTAGAAAATAAGGGTCACAAGGCCATGTATCTAGGTCGTGTGACAGACTATGGCCATGTGTGCTTGAATCAGAAGACTATGTCGTCAAGCTATGTAACAAACTGAAGTCATGCAAGGATGGAGTCACACGGCCGTGTTGATAAGCGGTGTAACAGACTCGGGCCCTGTGGACCTAAATGCAAAGTTTTCACTAAAAACCACATGGTCATGTCCTAGACCGTGTAATAGATTGAGATTGTGTGCCAAACTTTATTGACCAAATAAACAGTACCACACGGGCCTGTGACCAACTCGTGTGATAAACTGTAATCGTGTGAATCCAAAACTTCTCAATCAATATAGAGCACACAGTCGTTCACATGTTCGGGTGTGACACACGATTGTGTGTCATCCCATGTGTACCAATAGGTACCCTATAATGTATGTTACAAAACTAAATTCATACATATACCAAAAGTAAGCACTTAACCAATCTTTATACTTGTTCAAAATACACAAAAGCATACCAAAAACATGTCATTTTCCTAGTTCTAACCAATATGCCATAAGACACCATCACAAACATGAAACAACACTAAAGTTTAACTCAATTTATGTCAAGGTAGAAAGTGACCAAAAATAATCCATTACACAAACCAAGTACATTCTTCAATAATCTAATATTGACCAAGAATGCTAAATCTATAACTTATAAGTTTGATGCCAAAACTTTCACACATACCATGTAATATTCTGTTTTTCAATAGTGTCAAAAATGGTGGTTTCAAGACCACAATTTCGACATGTGAAGTTGTGTTTTATGGTTTAGTTAATGTTTAAAGAGTTACACTAGGGTCGTATTAAATTTTGGTAATGAAATTTAATGTTTAGTTAGTCAATTAATTAAAAATGATCAAATTGTAAAAAATGTAAAATTAGCCACAATTGAATTATAGTGATTAGATGGATTAATTATTATTTAAGGGAGTATTATATGGAAAATTATGCCATAAAACAAGTTAATGGACGGTAATGGGTATTGTTTAAGCTTAAATGAATGTTTTATTAAAGGGAAGTATGGTAATTTAATAATTAACCATAAAAACAAAAGATAACAAATTATGTTATCATCTTTATTGTTTTCTTCATCATCGATTGTAAAGGGGGAAAGACACCATTTTTGGTGCTTGAAGGTTCAGTCACCATAGCTCTTTGCATGTAAGTAATTTCCAACTTGTTTCTTGTAATTTTTATATTTTTGAGATCGTTGCAACTAGGTCTTACTAACCCGAACCTTCGTTTTTGAAACTGTTAAAATTTTGAATGTTGCCATTGATGAATATTGAATGTTCTTGATGTTAATGATGAGTTTGAAGTCTTGGTTGTGATTTTGGATTGTTTTGTAAATTGATTTTTGTTAGTTTTAGTTAAAGGATTAAATTGTTGAAATGTTAAAAATCTCATGGTATAGTTGTGAAATAGTGATATTTTAGGGACTGTTTTGTAGCCTTACATATTGGCTGGATGGGGTTATTTTCAAAGGTGGATAATTTGATGATTTTTGGGATAAGGGACTAAATCGCATAAAGTGAGAAAGTTAGGGGAAATTGTGTAATTTTTGCAAATAGAAGGGAACAAATTTTAGAATTTATTAACGTATGAAATTTAAGCTAATAAATGAAATAAATTATATTTTAGATCAAGATTTTGTTGATATACGAAGGAAAGGAAAAGTAGTAGAATAGTTCTTAAACTTTTATAAATTTTGCAATTTAGCCAAGGTAAGTTCGTAGTTATTTGCTATTCAATGTGATTCACTTGTAATTTATGTGGATATTATCTTGTTAGTTGATCTCTCTGAATGTACATGTGAGTATAATTGTTAGGAATGCAAGTATCATATTTATATATATACACATGAAATTGAGAAGTAGATCTTAATAGTGTTTCTTGGATATAGTATTGGATGAGTCTGTAATAAGTTTTAATATGAATACGGAAATGTGAAGTGATTTTATTGCACCTCGGTGCCTCTGATAGCACATTTGTGCCCCTGACTGCACTCCGATGCCCCTAATCACACATTCGTGCTCCTGGTTGCACTTTAGTGCCCCTGTTTTGCATCTACGATGCCCCTGAAAATGTATGAGGTTTAAGTAGGTGAACTGGATAATGCTGAACTTGATTAAATGATATGAAGTGATCTTGAAAACTTATAGATAAAGTAGTTGAGAATTTTAGTTATCATGTTATAATATTTAAGTGATTTCTTTACTAAAAGCAAGTCAAGTAGATTTTACCCTATAATCTTACTAAGCCATTTAAGCTTAATGGATTTTTCTCATGCTATTTTGTAGTTAACGGTTGTAGATGGCTCAAAGGATCAACATCAAAGCTCATACTATCAATTTACTCTTGGTAGTTTTTATATCTCTTTTTGGTTGTGGCATGTATATAGGTTTTGTTGTAAGAAAGTTAACATTAAAAGTTTGTAAGATATGAAAAGTTATTTAGTATTTGTGATTATGTTATGTGATGTTGAATGGTAAATTTTATTAGTATAATTAGAAGATAATAGTATGGTTGGTTATGAATGTTGATTTAGGTGTGTTAATGGATAAGGTTTTGGTGTATTGTTGGGATATAATTAAGGTACCTATAAATGTTGTTTGTTTTGTCCATAGGATGGTTTATCTTTTAGGTTTACCTTGTTGGGCAAGTTTTGGCTTGATTTTAGCTTGTTTAATGAGCAAATTGGAAAGCACACGACTTGGGACACGGGCCGTCACGCGACTGTGTATGGCACACGGTCACCACACATGGCCGTGTGTAATCTGTTAGTTTTAGTGCGAGTTTCACACGGTCTGAGACACAGGCTAGCACACGGCCTGCGACACAGTAGTGTGAGCCTTGTCAGTGAGTTACACGGGCTAGCACATGGTCTATGACACGGCCGTGTGTCCCTGCGACACAGTCGTGTGACCCCTATTTTTTCAAAATTTAAGTTTTTCCAAAAACTTATGTTTTGATACAATTTGGTCCCTGAATACTATCAATCAAATTTTAGGGCCTTGTAAACTTGAAATAAGGCCCAGGTGTATAATTACTCTATGAGTTATTAGATGTTTGTATTTTTAATTGAATATTTGTTCTAATTTAAGATAAATTGTTCCATTTGGCTCTATAACACTCCGATTCTTAATCCGATAATGGAGGCGGAATATGGTTGTTACATACCATACTTAAGCATCTAATTCAATGATCAAGTTTTTTGGCCATATTCACCAACACAATCTTACATATTTGAATATCACATACCATGACCAAACATGCCAAACTTTCATGTTAGTTTATCACATTTTCAATACTTATCAATCATCTTCAAAGTCATCACTTCAAACCATAATCAAACATATTAAAATGACATCATCCAAACATACTTTATAAAAACTTTCCTATTACAAAACACATTTACATAGTTCAACCCCTATTACATGCCACATAATCAAAATAAAATGTTTTCAAAGTCTACCAAAAGGTGGCTAGATAATGTGATCTTCAAGTTTATCCAATCGTCGAGTTCCACAAAATGATAACTATAGGAAACAGGAAAACAAAACAGAGTAAGCTTTAATTGAGCTTAGTAAGTTCATAGGTTAAAAATGATATAACATACCTTAATATCCAAGTTTAAATAACAAAATAGTAACTAACATTTGACCCTGTTACCACAATCATATCAATAGGTGAGTCCATCACGTACAAGTCATATAACCTTCTAATTATATAAGTTGATTCAATACCATGTCAAGTCATCATATCAATAAACACAAATACACCTTCAAATCATTCATCTATATTCTATTACAATACAATTGGTTACTAGTCATCAAATCTTTTAACAACTACGATTCAACCCAATAAACTAATATGAATAGATACAGATACTCGATTATCCACCCAAAACATGCTAGAATCCTCAAACGAGCTAATCAATCCAAGAACACACCTGGGCACTAAGTATCAAGCCCGAAGGCTACACATCATCCCCCAGAAACACGCTTGAATAACTGTAAATATAACTCAGTAATTCGCAACAAATGTTAGATTTCGGTACATTCTGTGAACATGTAAACATATCATCTATCATCATCTCATATTATATCAAACTTATACAACGCGCAACACAACCCTATTGGCATACTAATCATATCCTATCTCATGTTCATCCGGGCTCAAAACATGTAATAATATATCACTTTTCAATCAAATCATTTTCCTTACCTTTGTATCAATTACCACATTTAAGTCTAAGTCCAAACATTCCAAACATACAATTCAAACATAACTATTAAGAAAATATAAGGAACTACACCATATGAACTTACTAGGAAATAACAACAATAGAAGATGTGTTAGGGACTAATATGTTATTTTCCTTTTCCTTAGTTATCTCTTGGTTGATCCTTTTCTTAATCTATACGGTAATTCATTTCAAATTATCAGTTCCAAATACCTTATAATATTTATTTAATGCATATGACCTTCTATTATCATTTTTCAAAATTTATCTAAAGTTTTGCATTCTATTTAATTTAGTCCCTAAAATCGTAAGAAGCTTACTTTTCATAATTATGCCCCGAACTTTAAAATCAAATTCATTAACATCCATTAACAACTCTCAAATAACTAAATTTATAAGAATTTCATATCACTTTCAACATAATATCATTTTAGTCCTTAAACTCAAAACTAACTAAATTCACTTTACAAAATAGTCCTATTTCAACATAAAGCTCCAAAATCAACCATTAGCATCCAAAAAGCTTTAAAAACAACAATGGTAACTTTTCAAAACTTTGATAGTATTACAAAATAGTCTTTGGGCTAGCTAGATTAAGTTACAATGATATCAAAAAATATAATTTTTATGAAAAAGGGGATCAAAGTTGACTTACATGCAAGATACAAGCTTGGCCGAACTTCTCAAGGTTTACCAATGGAGGTTTCAGTGGTGTGGAGAAGAAAATGATAAAGTGAAAGTGGCCATCAACTTTATTTTTTTTGTTTTAATACTTTTTTTTCTTAATTTTTAATATAAAAGAATATATAATTTATTTATAATTCATTCGTGAACAGTCCATTATAAAATAATATGGCGAAATTGTCATTTTAAACCATCCAATCATTTATAATCATTTAGCACATAAAAATTATTAGCGATTAACTTTTTTTAGTTTTACAATTTAGTCATTTTTTTTCTTAATTAACCATTCAAACATCAAAATTACCAAGCTAAACTTTAATATGACACTCTAATAACCTCTTAAAAATTAAATAAATAATATTTAAGGACTCACTCGTCGAAATTATGGTCCCGGAACCACTATTTTTTACTCCACTGAAAATGGGTTCTTACAGTAGTTATGCCGTGTCTGTTATATGCGAGTTTCCAAAAATAGTTAGTGTCCACCGATAGGCTGAGTCTTATCATGGTAGTATCCGCCAGTAGATACTTCGGATCAGAGAGAGTTGTATCTACCAAATATGTCGTGATAGTCTGTTAGTTTGAGTCTAACCTCTTAATGTTTAATGGTGTTTATTTTGGGATTTGTGTCTCAGGAACTCACTAAGTTTTCACAACCTTACCTAGTTCTTCTTATTTTCAGGTTCTTAGATTAAATGTCGTGATAGAAGGGGATCAGCTAGATTAATGACCCATTTGTGAGCCTTCTTTGTTTTTTTTCGTGGGTGACATGTATTTTCTAAGGGTATTAGAGTGATTGTTAGATGCCACCATTTGAAAGTTATTACCCTGTATTTTGAGGGACAATATTTTGTATTTATAAATATTTATTTTTGACCTCATGGGATTATTGTTAAACATGGTTTATGGTGTTACTGGGTTAAATTGGGTCGAGTTTTAAATTATTGCTCGAGCAGTAAATGGATAGGAAATTTTCATTTGAGTTTAAGGATATTTTTTAAGCTTTTGTCAGAAGCTTTTCACTTGTGTCTTTAATCTTCTAAAGTGGCATGGTACTATTTTTAATTCATTCTCGACCATATACAATTTTTTTTAAAAAAACGAGACACCCCTCTGGTAATCGGGCACTAGCCAAACTAGAAAGTTGATTTTTAAAAAGGTTTAGTGATTTTAATGGTTTTAACTCATCGCTCCATACCCGGATTTGACGACCGGGTTGGGCGTGGGGTGTTACACTTTCGATAACATTTCAAAATCAAATATCTAGAATCATTGTCGATTGTTCACTTTAACACCAAATACGCGACTTAGGAATACTACATCCTATGTAATATTTGATTTTAACAAATGGTTGTTGGATTTAAGTGATGGAAGAATACTTAATATCGCAAGAGATTTTAATATAGGTACCCCATTTATTACCATATCAAATAGATTTTTAATCCATTCAATGAATGATTCAGTCTGTGTAATGGCTAGCTACACTTATTTGGATCTTTGGCAAAATTTCAGTAACACAACATATCTAAAGGATCAAGCTATATTGTCTTCTACTAATAATGTGGTAGACAATGTGAACAATTTTGTGCTTTAGAGGATTTCAAGTGAACTTAAAACATATCTCAATGCACATAAAATTACTCTAGTATATGGAATTATTGAACAACAATCTTTTTTGTATCTTTCTTTCTTTAGCCATGGGCAGTAATAACATAAGGATAAGATGATGTTTGTAACAATCTGGTTTTTAATAGTGTCAGACATAGTGGTTTTAAGACCACGATTCCAATGAGTGAACCAATAATAATTATTCATTAATATTTACAAGTCCATTATAGTGTTATATTGGTCCTTGATTTGGTAATTTGGTTAACCGGTTAGTAATGTCAATGTAAGGACTAAACCATAAGAATTATTAACTACCAAGTTAAATGTATTTTATAAGAATTGATCAGGGAGTTATGTGATGATTAACCACATTTGCCTAGTAATGAACGATTAATGTTGAGTATTTAAGTAGAAATCTTTAGTGAATGGAAATAAAGTTTTTCATTCTCATCTTCCTCCACAAAACCATCTTCATTAGAGAAGAAAGAAAAGCTCTAAGTAGTCTTAAATAATCGGCTTTGTATGTAAGTGTTTTCAAAGCCTATTCTTCATGAATTTTATTTTTTGAGATAGTTGTATCTTAATTTAACTAACATGTATGTCTAATTTCAAAATTGTTAAAGTTTGAAGAGTTGTCATTGATGAATTGAATGTATTAACGTATAGATCAAGAATCAAATCAACCAGTAGAAAACAGAGGAAAAGGAAAGATTGCAAAATAATCTTTGATATTCTACTTTTGCTACTATACCAGGTAAGTTCATATGGTAATGTTGTGTTTAATTATGAAATTTTTGAGTTTGAATGGATATAGAAAATATTAGCAAACTAGCACATGAGGTGGGACATGTATTGAATGGTAAAAAGGAATGTTCAGATATATTTGTGGAGCCCAAATGAACAAAGGATACAATTGGCATGCCAATAGGGTTATTGCGCGCTATATAGGTTGTAAAAGAGATGTGAAGAAGATAAAGGAAGTTCTTTGATGTTACTAGAGTCCATCATTTGATACAAATTTCCAATTATGGTTGTTATGAGCAAAGTGGCGTGTTATCAGATGTAATAACTCTTATGAGCAAACTGGCGTATTATCGGATGGAATAACTCTTACGAGCAAGCTGGCGTGTTTTGGTTGGTTACTTGTGTATCTATTTCTGTTTATAACTTATACGTGTGAAATGTGTTAACGGCGAAAAATGTGTTCTAGTTAAGTTATTTATATTAATATTTTGTGAGGTGAGTTTTATGTTTAAAAATCTATGAACTTACTAGCGTATTTAATGCTTACCCTGTTTAATTTCCCTGTTCTTGTAGTTATATTTACGGAACTCGACAGGTGGATCAACCTACAACTCATACTATCCAACTCTTGTTGGGGTAGATTTTACTTTTAATCCTACCCTCGATCAGGTGGCATGTATATAAGTTTAAATTGTATACATGTCTATTTTGAGGAATTGGATGTGAATAGTGATGATATTAATTATAGGTAATTATATATATGTTGATGATGCTTGTTCATGCGTATGACATTGATAATTAATTGCTTGAATGGAAATGAATACATGCCTTGGATGTGTGAAATTATTTTTGGTTTCACGACAGACTTCATAAATATGAGTTGTTAAATGGATTTTACAACAATGTTCAAAGCTGCAGATAGTAATCATATGAGTATTCATGGCGGAGGATCCAAGCGTGACTTATTATGCGGACTTTGTGAAATCAAGATGTTATGGCATATTGTCCAGAGGCAAACCAACATGGCAGACACGTCTAGAAGCAAGTGGTTATGGCTGGCAGAGTATACGCGAGAAAATTGGTTAACTGATTTATGTATCATTTTTTGCGGTTAGTGATTTGGCGAAACCTATTTTGGTGAATAACTTTAGCACATTATGTTTAAAATTTTTCCAATTTAATCTTAAACATGCTTGAATCTAATGATGATTGCATTTAAATATGGTTAGAATAGTTTTAATGATTTTAAAACGAAATTTCTTATTAAACTTTGCATGTGAATGTTCTTGTATTTTGATTATAGCATCTCGTAACTTAGGTTCGGTGACTAGACCGAGTGAGGGGTGTTACAATGTTTCTATTCTCTCTCCTACACACTTAACTTATAAACATATGATTAGTTTCTTTAACCATGTTTAATTAAGCTAAATGAATGACTAAGATTTAAGATTAGTCTACTTAATGGAAATGGATGGATGGGATCATCCCAATCAACTAATCATGAAATAATGATGGTACAATATTTATTTGGTCATTAGTTCAATTGCCTCATAAGGACTCAAGCATTTCTTCAATCAAAACTTATTTGTGATTACACTTTTGCAACTTAGTCCTGGTATTGCAATTAACGAATTTCTCGATTTAATTACTTGATAATTCAATATTATAATCTCGCACTAGATACATAAATTGCTCGGTTAATATTTCTACTAATTTGATTGACAAAATTTGACTTTGAAAGTACATTTTTTGACACTGGTTAAAATCGGGTCGTTTCATGAAAGTTTTCATTTAAGCCGCTGAACTATTTTAAAGTTTTATTTAAGTTACTAAGCTATTAAGTTCTTTTTTTTTTTAAATTGACTAGTGAGCTCCAAGTAATGATTTGACAATCGGTACGCTGAATCAGGACCCATCGGTGAATAGAAGAACATACCTTAAATCTAAGTCGATCTGGTGATCAGTGTAGGAAACAAAAGATGAAAATTAAGATTTTGGTTTGCAGATTCATGACATTAAAAGTTGTTTTATGAAAAAAACTGAGTTGTAGAAGAAAAATGGAATGAGTGTTTTCGATTGGTGCAAGTAGTGCAAAACAAGAAAGTCATAGAACATCTATTTTAAAAACTCAATGATTTAAATAAAAACTTTCAAATAGTTGAGTGATTATTTTGTAATTTTTTGAAGTCAAATACCCAAAACAAAAATTTATCGATAGTTTAGGGAATTTTGATAAAAAGAAAACCTTATTACCAATTGCCCCGATTTGGCTCGTAGGTAACTTACGAAGGGAGTTGGGTTTTCCGAACAGCGAGCGCGACCCTGGTATTACAACATTTCATGATGCAGTCTTGAATTCACAACAAATAGGAATAGCAAGTTGAGTGGGATCCAAAATTAAGACGAGAGAGCATAATGAGACTCATCTCAGCTTCTGCGGATAATCGAGACGCCGAATCACTGTTCCGCGCCAACCCCATCTCCGAAATCCGCAATGTGGAATCCACCACCAACAAACAGATTCAGGACAAGAAGGAGGAGCTCCGGCAGCTGGTTGGTACCCGCTATCGTGACCTCATTGACTCCGCCGACTCCATCCTCCATATGAAATCAGCTTCCGAATCCATTTCCTCCAACATCTCTTCCATCCACCGTTGTATCCGCTCCCTCTCCGTCTCTGACTTGGAACCTTCCCCCAAACTCCAATCCTCCCCCAACAATACTACTCGCCTCCGCATCTATGGGATCGCCTGCCGCGTTAAGTATCTGGTCGACACGCCCGAGAACATTTGGGGCTGCCTCGACGAGTCCATGTTCTTGGAAGCCGCCGCCAGGTATATCCGTGCTAAGCACGTCCATTCCAACTTGATGCTACCCGATGGTGATTTGGATCTCAGCATCTTGTCCAATTTCCCTCTGCTTCAGCATCAGTGGCAGATCGTTGATAGCTTCAAGGCTCAGATTTCCCAGAGGAGTCGTGAGAGGTTGTTGGACCGGGGCCTGTCCGTCGCTGCCTATGCAGATGCCTTGGCTGCCGTTGCTGTCATTGATGAGCTGGATCCTGAGCAGGTTCTGGGCTTGTTCCTTGAAGCCAGAAAAACTTGGATATTGCACACGTTGACTGCTTCTGCTGGTAATGCTAATGCTACCTCTTCCACTGCCATTTCGGCCTTTTGTGATGTTTTAAGCATAATTCAGGTAACCGTAGCACAGGTAGGAGAGTTGTTTTTGCACGTTATGAATGACATGCCTCTGTTTTATAAGGTTATTTTGGGTTCTCCCCCTGCTTCTCAGCTGTTTGGTGGGATTCCAAATCCTGATGATGAGATCAGGTTGTGGAAATCTTTTAGGGATAAATTAGAATCTGTAACGGTTATACTTCATAAAACTTTCATTTCTGGCACTTGTTGGAGTTGGTTGAGGGATTGTGGGGCACGGATCACCAGTAAGATTAATGGGAGGTATCTCATTGATGCCATATCTAGTGGCCAAGACCTTAGAGCTGCTGAAAAGTCGATAAGGCTGACCATGGAAAGCAAGGAGGTTTTGCAGGGGAGTTTGGAATGGCTTAAAAATGTTTTTGGGTCTGACATAGAGTTGCCTTGGAATAGGATCCGAGAACTTGTTTTGGAAGGTGATTCAGATCTTTGGGATGAGATATTTGAAGATGCTTTTGCCAGGAGGATGAAAATGATTATTGACTCAGGATTTGAAGATCTGACCAGAGCTGTCAATGTGTCAGGTGTGATCCACACCATTGCAGCAATTGCTGGTGAGAAGGTCGTTTCTGAGACATATTTGACTAGGTCTTCTACAGGTGGTAGGGTTTGGTTTACAGAACCGAATAACTGTAAGAAGGCTGGTCCACTATTGGGAAATAGAGCAGTGCCTGAGGAAGATAATTTCCAAAGTTGTCTCAATGCCTATTTTGGTCCTGAAGTAAGCCGAATCAGAGATCAAGTGGACAGTCTCTGCCAAAGCGTTCTTGAGGATCTATTGAGTTTTCTTGAATCTTCCAAGGTATCTGTGAGGTTGAAGGATCTAGTTCCCTATCTGCAGGATAAATGTTATGAAAGTTTGTCAACTATAATGAAAGAACTCAAAACTGAGCTTGATATCTTGTACACTGCCATTGGGAGTGAACCTCCTTCTATAATTGTTGAGATATCTCTTTTTATTGGGAGACTCTTGTTTGCATTCGAGAATCACTCCAAACACATTCCTGTGATTCTTGGCTCTCCACGCTTCTGGGTGAAATACACAGCTCCTGCAATTTTTGAGAAGCTGCCTTCCTTATTGTGGCAATCTAAAGCTGTCAACAGTTCTCCTTTCTCTGACAGCCTTGGAAGGCAAATGCTCACTAGTTCTCAGAGGCAAAGTTCATATGCTACTGCTGCATTGCTCGGAGCAAATGAAAGTGCAAGCCCAAAACTCGACGATCTTTGGAAGGTTATGCGAGAGCTGTGTGTAAGAGCTTATAGCTTATGGATATCATGGTTATCTGATGAGCTTTCAGTTATTCTCTCTCGGGAGCTTGGACAAGATGATGGATTATCTGCATCAATTCCTTTAAGGGTAACTATTTTCCGGACCATTTCTTTACTCTCTCTCTCCCCCTTTCCTTTTGTCTTCGTTTGCATGTCAGTAGCTTGGGAATGGGGTTACATAGAAGGATGGATATAGGAACATGATAACTAGGGTTTAGGAATATGGAACCACTTTTAAATAATAGTCCAATTTAATAAGGCTGTATAACATATCCAAAGACTATTTAGACTAGGGCCATTGACCAAGCCTTTGTATGGTTAAACCCCATCTAATCCTAGCTATTTGGGCCACTGACCAAGCCTTTGTACGGTTAAAATAAAATAAAATAAAATAAAATAAAATTAAAAATAATCGTAGCTATTCAAACTTAATAATATATCACATGCTAGTCACATGATGTCATGACCACTTAATAAATTAAAATTTAATTGCTAACTATTAACTTAAGTAAAGCAACACATGCAAAAACTGTATAAAGATAAGCAATTCAGATAAAGTCTGGAATATTCCTGCATCATAAAAGAATTGTTTTTAACTAGGGGAGGTTATTGATAAATATAAATCTAACTGCTCCAGGGTCTTTTAATGGTAAAGGTATATTTCTTTATTCTTTATTTTTATGATGGTTCAAATGGTGGAATGCAAAGTGCACCTTTGATATGTCTTGACTGTTTTATTCAATTTTTGTTTCTTTGGAAGATAACCATTAAACAATTACTGTACATGAGTAGTGGGAATGGGATGGACTCTTTTGAGAAGTTCCTCTTTTATTTGATATAACAGTAATGATTTTCAGAAGGGAAATCATCAAGTTTACTAGGTATATTTGTTTGTATTATAGTGTTGTTGTAGGACAGCTTGGGGATAGTTTACTGTTTTAGAATTATATATTCTCTTTTATTTTAATTTGTTCTCAAAATTTGACAATATGAAACATTTTGTTAAATCATGCTTTTGCATGATTAAAAACTTAAAATCATCTTTGATTAGCATAATCAATTTTGATAAATATTTAAACAAAATTGAATTATAATCAACTGTTATGGTGGTTGGACAGTTTTATTTCTATTTTAAAAATAATTTTGCTCTTAATAAAAGAGTTGTGTATGAATTTTAAGGTGAATTTCATCCTTTGCTATACTTTTTCAATGGCTTTTGCAACCCCTCCACCAAAATAAACAACTCAGCGATTAGATATTAAAGAAGGTAACTTGGTTAATACCGAAAACCAATGGCCCATAATCCAATATTCTACAGCCAAAGCAAACACAAAACATGTATATGATGTTTTATGGTCTATTCCCTGTTTATTTTTTCTTTCATGTAAAACTTCTCTTTGTAAAAACACTCAGAGGAAAAATTCTGTTATATTGCTACCGCTTTAGTTTACGACTTTATAAAGAGAAAATAATCATTTTAAAGGAAATAAATCCTAATCCCTAAGAATCAAGAATTGATATCGTAATTTCCTAAGAATCAAGAATCGAGATTAGTTTCTATTTACAAGAGATCACTGTGATTTCTATCCTTAATTATAGGGATTCCAATACCATCGATTTCTATCCTTAATTATAGGATTCCAACACTCCCCTCAAGTTGGAGTGTAGATGTTAATCAAACCCGACTTGCCACTAAGTTCTTCAAACATGTTTCGCTCAAACTTTTGGTTAACATGTCGCAACTTGTTGTCTAGTAGGTAGGTAGATGATGCATACTTCTCCGAGTGTACTTTTTCTTTTATAAAGTGACGATCTATTTCCACATGTTTGGTCCGATCATGATGCATGGATTATGTGCTATCTTGACACATGACTGGTTGTCACAAGACATCTTCATAGGTCCGGTAAAAGGCACTTTTAGTTCTCCCATAAGTCTTTGTATCCAAACTCCTTCGCATATACCATGAGATAGTGCTCGATACTCGCCTCTGACCGCTGCGTGCTACCACAGATTGTTTTTGCTCCTCCACGCCACGAGATTACCCCAAACATAACTACAATAGCCGCTTGTAGAGCGCCTATCATTAATGTAACCCGCCCACCTGCATCGGTGTAGACTTCCACGCTTCGGTTGATAGTCTTCTTGAAGTATGTGCCTTTACCAGAGTTCCTTTTAGGTATCTTAGTATTCTATATGCGACTTCCGTGTGCTTCTCCCTGGGCATGCATATCTTCGCTAATAACACTCACATCAAGGCTATGTCCGGACGGGTGTGAGATAGGTAGATGAGCCTTCCTACTAGACGTTGATATCTCCCCCGTCGATTTCTTCTCCATCCTCATTAGTTCCCAATTTGAGGTTAAACTCCATAGGAGTTTTACCGGTTTTCGCCCATGAAACCAACTTCCGACAAGAGATCAAGAACATATTTCCTTTGGGAAATGAAGATACCTTTTTCGACCTTGCTACCTCCATACCAAGAAAATATTTAAGACTCCCCAAGTCTTTAAGTTCAAACTCTGTACCAAGAAATTTTTCAATCTCAAAATTTCGCCGAGTCATTTCTGTTATTATTATATCGTCAACATAAACGATAAGGATGCAGATTTACCCTCTTCGAGTGCTTGTAGAACATGGTGTGTCTCACTTTGTCCTTGAATGTAATTTCGCTAGTCATAGCTTTTGCAAATCGGTGAACAACGCTCGTGGAGATTGTTTCACCATACAAGGACTTCTTCAACTTACACACTTGGTCCTTGTTTTCTTCAAACCACGTGGGAAATCCATATACACCTCATTTAATTCCCGCTGAGAAAAGCATTTTTACATCCAATTGAGTCAAGTGCCAATCAAGGTTGGCAAGAAGAGATAGCAGGACCGAATGGTGTTTAGCTTGGCAACCGTGCAAACGTCTCGTTGTAGTCGAGACCATAAGTTTGGGTGAATCCTTAGCCACAAGTCGAGCTTTGTATCGGTCAATACTACCATCGGGTTTAAATTTCGTAGTGAAAATCCATTTGCACCCTACGGTTTTTTCCCTTTAGGCGATCCGAGACTTCCCATGTTTCATTGTTTTGAGGGCCTTCATTTCTTCCATCACGGCTTGTCTCCACTCGGTGATTCAAGAGCCTCTTCTATATTTTTGAAATTTTTACGAATCAACATTAGTCACAAAAGCTTTGTAAGACTTAGATAAATTTCCATAGGATACAAACCGAGAAATAGGATGTTGAGTGCGCTCCTTGTACCCTTCGAATCGCAATTGGAAGATAGATGGATGGTGACGGAGGTGGGACTTCGCCTTGAAGCAGTCCTCGGTTGGAGATGTAATTTAACCTTCAGACGGTTCAGGAGAACGATTCCGCGGAGTAAACTCAGATTCTTTGTTTTCCTTTGATCAAGTGGTCGTTGTACTTGGTGGAGGTATTGTCATTGGGAAGGACGGTGTTAAATTCTTCAGATAGGGAAACAACTAAATCTGGGATAGTAGTAGTAGGATCAAAGCGGTATAATGAGGAGAGTATTAAGGGTCTCATCTTCATTAAAATCTCCCCAAGATGAGATCTTTGCAAAGTATGGTTCATTTTCAAAGAAGGTAACATCTCGAGAGACAAACATTCGCGCAATGTTGGTGAGTAACACTTGTAGCCTTTTGTGTAGGGAATATCCAATGAAGATACAGGTGTGGGCTCGAGGATCAAGTTTGGATTGATTTGGTTGATGGTTATGGACAAAAGCTTTACAGTCGAATATTTTGGCTGGAAGATTAGGGACATGAAATAGAGGGAAGGCCTTTAAAAGAGTATTTAGAGGTGTTTGGAAATTGAGGATCTTTGATGGCATTCGGTTTATGAGATAGCAAAAGAAGGATGACTTCTCCCCACAAGTATTTTGGAACATTCATAGTGAACATTATGGCTCGAGCCACATCAAGAAGATGACGATTTTTCCTCTCAGAGATCCCGTTTTGTTGAGGAGTGTCAGGACAAGAGCTTTGGTGTATAATGCCTTGGTTAGAAAGGTATGGACTTAAGACAGAGTTGAAGTATTCTCTCCCATTGTCAGTACGGAGGGTATGTATGGTAGAGTTGAATTGGGTTCGAACCATTGAGTGAAAATTTTGGAATACTTTGGGTGTTTGATTTTCTTTGAGTAGATAGACCCAATGAGACCCTAGTATGATCATCAATGAATGTTATAAACCATCTAGCCCTCGTAATATTTTTCACTCTACTGGCTCCCCATAGGTCACTATGGATTAACGAAAAAGGTTGGGACCGAATATGTGGTTTTAATGGGTATGGCACACGGGTATGTTTAGATAATTGGCAAATTTCACACTTCAAGGAATTAATACTTTTATTTCAAATAACAATGGAAGATGTTTTTCAAATACACAAAGTTTGATGTCCTAACCTACGGTGCCATAACATAATAGTGTCTTCTTTTGCAATGGATAGAGCCAATCCCCTTGTGTAATGCTTTTTTATTCCAAATATATAGTCCATCATCAACTTTAGCAAGTGCCAATCATCCTCCCGATTTACATTCTGTATCACACAACCAATTGCGAAAATTCAACAAGAACATTTTCATCCTTAGTAAGTTTACTAATTGAAAGTAAATTACAGGACAAGTTTGGGACATGTAGGAATTTATCGAGAGAAAACTCTCATCATTTGTACTTCTCCTATTCCATACGGTGAGTAAGAACCGTCGACTATGCGGATTCGGATTTGTTATGACAAGGAGTGTAGGTTTGAAACAACGTGGAGTTACTCGTCATGTGATCGAGGCGCCTGAATCGAGTATCCAAGGAGATTGATTATTAGATTCAAAAGCAATGTTGAGGGCAAGACCTTGAATGGCTAGAGATCCATGAGTGGTGGGAGTACCAAGTATCTTATGGAGAGTCTCAAGTCGTGTTTTGTTAGCGAACATCAAAAACATCATCGCAGTAGTGGAGGAATTAATTTCACCTTGAGTGATTCCCCGATTGATATTCGAGTTATCTGTGATGTCTCGGCCAGAGAAAATTTCATTGATATCACCCATTGGAGGACTAAACCAAGGAATTTTTAAGAAGGGAAATTAGAGAAAAAATTAGGATCGAATGAATCCTAAAGCTCGATACCATGTAAAAACACTCGGAGGAAAAATTACATTATATTGCTACCGCTTTAGTTTACGACTTTATAAAGAGAAAATAATCATTTTAAAGGAAATAAATCCTAATCCCTAAGAATCAAGAATTGATATCGTAATTTCCTAAGAATCATGAATCGAGATTAGTTTCTATTTACAAGAGATCACAATGATTTCTATCCTTAATTATAGGGATTCCAATACCATCAGATTTCTATCCTTAATTATAGGGATTCCAACACTCTTACTAAAAGGCCATAGCTCGATTCAATGATGGAACAGTTTGACTCAAAAACATAATGATTCAAGTAAAATTTTTATGACAAGATGATATCAGAAACCTGTTCTCCATGTTTAAGCACACATTCCTGCATCCTTTTTCTTTTGTTGATAAAAAATGTTGGGAAAGCAAAAGAATAGAGAAATAGTTACTCAATGTCTAAGATTCTTTAAGTAGGATGAGAGTGCTTCTTTGTGGGAGGAGTGGAGACTTGAGACAAGCAACTGAAGATTGAAGGAGCAATGGAAAAATTTGGAATGAGAAAGGAGTTTGGAGTTCATTGTTGCCTTTTTGCAAGTGGAAAAACAAAAGGAAAGACATAAGCTTCTAAAACTAATTGTTGGTTTTCAAAGGCAGAATGAAATATGCATTGCTGTCTCTTTGTATTGTATGAGACAAGTTTTGGATATTTTAGGAAGCTGCAAAATCTTGTTTCCTATAATTTCTATAACTTATTTTGTAAAATTTTGAAAATGTTTAGAAAATGATCATCAAAACCTAAAGCATAAAACAAAAGCAATCCCTAGAAGTGATAAGGATTTATGGTGATATTATAGTATGGAGTTCTTGAGAATATATGGAATATCACACTTAAGGTTGATTGAAGGAATCCCTGTGCCTCATATTCAGGGTTCCTTAGGGTCAACCCTAAGGTTGATTGGAGGAACCAGTACAATTCACACATACGACTTTATAGGAATTGCACCTATGTTTTATTGCATTTCACAATCGCAAAAGCAATAATGTTGGACATTCTATGATTCCTTTCTATATCTTCAAAACCAAAAAAGAGTTTTACAGACTGCTGGTGTCCCTAATGCACTAAAACTAGTATTTCAAGCTTTTCATATTGCTTAGATATTTATACAAATTGATATTATTCACAGTGAAAATAGAAAACTAAAAACTTAAATTATACCAAAAGCCAATGACATAAGGAAACCCTAAACAAATTCCTAGGTACAAAATCTGATTGCCCTTCAAATCAGGAGAAAATAGACAGGTGGTATCGGTAGGGTGTTGGACTTTTAGATCCAGTGACTAGGGATCAAACCCTGACAACCTTAAATAAACTCAAGAAAAAATAAAGAAAAATAAGATTTTACAACTCAAACTGAAAGAAATATAACTCCAAGATTCAAGGCCAACGTAAGAAGTATGCAAGGTCCCAATTAAGCTTTTCATAATTATATTAGCAATTTTTGGACACAATACGAAAACACAAGAAGAACACAACATGTTCAATAAACATGATAGAATACACATAAACATGCTTAACATGACACATTTAACACATGTATTGTATTTGTGCTCAGGGTTTGACACCTTAAGTTTTCTGTGTTGTGTTTATGTTTTACACACTGACACACCATTCATCATATATTTTCATGTTTTACTTTTCCTCTTTGGCATATAGAATGCCAAATATGATATATGAATGCAACAGATGAGTTCATTAGTTGTTGGATGAATGAAATTTTAGAATCTTGTGAAGAAAAGTTCTGCACTTTGCCTCATCTCTGGTTGCTTTAAAACTTTTGAACACTAGCTGAGGCTTTTAGACTTTCATCTGGTCAAATTAATATAATTTGTTTTTGTAATGTAAGTATATGTTTCTAATAAACATATTCGTTCATCTTTTATATATTTCTCAGGGTTGGGAAGAGATAATTGTCAAGCAAGAACAGTCTGATGAGGGGTCATCTGAGATGAAAATATCACTCCCATCTATGCCTTCTCTCTATGTGATCTCCTTCTTATGTCAAGCATGTGAAGAAATTCATAGTATTGGAGGCCATGTTCTGAACAGATCAATTGTACAGAGGTTTGCATTAAGCCTTATAGAAAAGGTACAAACTTTGTCTTGCTTCATGTTCTTTGATTATTCTAGGAACTCCACGATTATCTTGCTTATAAACTCATACCAAAACAATGCTGTGCATACTGACTTTAACTACTTTCTTGATGGTGTTATTTCTGAAGTTCTTTTTCTTGTAAATGTATACATTAAAGCCTTAATTGATAGTTTATTTGTTCTAATTGTATTTGTTAAATTGCATATGGTTAGATCATTGTTTCTTAACTTTCAGTTTGTATCCCTTGAGGATCCTCTTCTATACAAGTCCATAACTTATGGTTTTATGTCTCTACTTTCTTAGATTTTTGGGCGTTATTACTATAAATTGGGATTGACCTTCTAATTTGCTGTTTCATTTTGAATACTAGAATTTGGTTGTTTTTCTTAAAAAAAAAAATCTAGAATAGAGTTATTTAGTTTTTTTTTAAAAAATCTAAAAGTGGATAGTTTTGTAGAATTTTTAATATAAAAGTTTTACAAAAACATTAAAAAGACATTAACATCCCATTCCACAATTATTATGATATTTTCCAATCTTCTTTGGTAATTTCTCCAACTAAATGTAATTTGACTCATGACACCAGCTTAGCGAGGGATTTTATTATTGTATTGATGCAGTACTTGGTTGCTACCTGTTCTGGTTCACTTGGGTTAAGGCTGAAGGAAACAAAGCTTTGAGGTGTCATTTATCAGGTTTTTAACATAATTAATCCTTCAATATTGAGCTAGATGATAAGTTTGAGTCCATTCAGTTTAAAGTTGCCTTATCATTTCTTTCCCTTGAGTAAGCAGGATGATATGAGTGTATAAATCTGTGGAGTGATTCAAGTATGCTAAACATTAAATATCACAACATACTGTCCTTAAAGCTGGTAAAGGAAAGAGAAAAATTCTGGGTAGTAATAAATAAAATATAAATACAATAGTGAATTTCATTCTACCCTATTTATTGCTTGATGTTTTCATTGATTCAAACACTAACATGAGAATGTATACCATTTCTTTCTTCACATAATCAAATACATGATCTGTAACCGTCTTTGGTGATGATTGACTTCATACTGTTGCATGGTATATTGCCATGTCATATGAACAAGTTCGGAGCATATTGAATTGTCTACTAGTGCAGCAATGGCTTGTCGTGAGATTGTTCATTAATTCTCTGGCATCATTACTTTTCCACAACCGCTTAAAATATTCTTGTCTGATGATATATTGCTAACATCATCATCGTGCTCCCTTCTTCCTAAAATATAAATCATCTAATATGTGTATACAGACACACACACAGAGACATGTATATAGTTGTTTTCAAGGCTATTAGGGATTTAACCATGGTTAATGTAATTGAGAGTCCAACTCTCTACTAATAGATCATATGGTTGTTGGCAAAATGGAATAATATTTTTCAATCTAATATAAGGGCTCTAATTGTTTAAAGCCAGAACCCTAGAACCCAAAATATTCTGTGAGAATAAGCTCTTTGATAGAATCCATTGTTTTGAAAAATTGTAGATGAATAAGGAATTGGATGACAATGAGTTTTTTGAAGGTGGCATAGATGCTGAGGAATTCTTTAATAGCCATTGATAGGATGAGGAATGCTAAAAAGGAAACACTATTAATTGCTCTGGGAAATAAAAAAGTTAATGATTATTGATCCTATTGCTTTTCTTGTGGTATTATTTATAAGATATAACTGAAATTTTTCTAAAGAAGAAAGAATGCTGGTTAGATTCAAGGTAAGCTAATTGATTTATTCTACTCCACTGTCAAGATCGGGTTAGTGTTCAATTAACTGACGTAAGCCTACCACTGTTAAGATTTCTCCTTGTTGCTGCAACTAGCATAATGGGTGTGACCTCATTCGCTGCTTAAAATATCTCATTTGTTGCCCAAAATGGATTACTATGATGAGGAATAAATAAATCTGGTAAATCAGTATCTTGTTTTTAGGACTTACCTGTGGAATATTTTTGTCATCATGTGAAACTAGGGTGTACAGTGTTTTTCAAGTAGAAGCAGAACAATGTGCACCTGCTTCCTGCTTCTAAAGTTCCATCTATGTCAGCTTTTCTCCATTGCAGTGAAAATGATTTATCTCAATCTCCCTTATTTCATCCACTCTTTTTTGTGTTTGTCTCGATTTGGCTTCCTTCGTTCAGTTTCCTGTAGAAGCTTACTTATCTTTTATTTGCAAGAAACAGATTTAGGTAATGGAAGATGTATGCCTGTGTGTTTTTGTCTCTATATATGTATGTATTTGGTACTAGATGAAAGCTTTACTCCAGTTTTGAAATATAGACCAAGTTTTGCATACATTGATCATTTTCTGGCTTTTTGCCTTTGAATACATGGTTCTCTTGATACTAATTTCTCAGGTACTTTCTGCATATTCTGTGCTTCTTATTAGATAAGTTATATATCAACAGTTATGTTAGTTTTCATCAAGGCATCTTTAAACATAAAGTTGGTATTCTGGTTAGGAGAAGTTAATGTTTATGAGTTGTGTGGAGTATGATTCTGCACATGCAAAGTTGGTTTGTTTAAAGCTGTGCATTTTTAAGTTGATGTTCAATGGCGCAAAGAAAAGAAAAGAAAAACTTAAAGCATTTGTTAGGTTAATTAGTCTTTGCTGTAGTATGATTTTCATGTTTACATAATAATGGTGATTCCATTTTGGTTTTTTAAATGTTCTTTTGGTCTGTTTTCATGTTTCTATCCAACTTATGTGTTTAGTGTGGATTTAGATTGATTTAAGAGTTTAATGCTGTCTTGTTGCTCACGTTTTATATAAAAAATTGTTATATTTTGTTTGAAAATGCTTTTCAATTTCTAATTATAAAATGAGATGTCGATTGAAGGTAATAAATGCTATAGTGAAGGAAGAAAATGGCACTGATAATGGTATTTAGAATGTCAAGCTTATATTGGATATAGTAAATTGCAGCAAGACTCAACATATTATGATGTTTTTCATGGCCATTGGCAAATTCCAGTTGATTGGGGTTGAAGCAATTGGTTCCAAATGAACATCTTAGGAATATATATAGGCACAACGGCTCAATTAGTAAAGTTTTTGAAAAGTTATTATTACTTTTATGCATTTACTTTGTTTCACCTATTCTGTGCCACTGCTGAGAGGTTGGTTGTACATTCCCTAATTCGGTTTGCATTTCTCTCTCTTTGGGGTGGGGATGCAGTGTGGTTATAGTGTTGAATTGGTTCAATGTTTATCTCAGTTTAAACTTAGTTAATTTACTGCAATTGGCATATTGTAAAAGATGTCTCCTTGGTAAACAGCATTGGCAACTATGGTTTATGACTTACTTGGAAACAAGATACAAGTTCTATATTTACATCCACTAGAAAGAAAATTAATTGGTCATTGCTTCTGCATGAAGTATTATATAATTTCTTTAACGGAATAAATAAATTATGCTTCTCTCTTGATAAGTTTCATATGGTGGATTCTTTTTCCTTGGTTTCAAAAATATTGACTAGCTCTAAATTATATTTTGCTAGATTCTCATTTCTTTCTGTTCTTGTTGGTATATTTATTATTATAGTCCAGTTGGCTAAGCATGTTTGGCACCTTTTTTTTTTTTTTTTGGTATTCATCTTGTAGGTCATTTCTATTTATGAGAACTTTCTCTCAACTAGAGAGGCCTCGGGAGCTCAACTGTCAGAGAAAGGAATTTTGCAGGTCTTGTTGGACATAAGGTTTGCTGCTGATGTTCTTTCTGGGGGTGATTTCAATGTAAATGAAGAGTTATCTAGAAAACCGAAGTCTAAATCATCATTCAGAAGGAAGGGCCAAGCTCAGACTAAGTCTGTTGTTAGAGATGCTGTTGATGGGCTGGTCTATTCTCTTTCGCAAAAGTTGGATCCCATTGATTGGCTGACGTAAGTGTTTCCATAACTTTTTACATGATGAATATAAATTTAATTTTTAATAATAATTCTAAAATTTTTGACAACTTTTATAGAGAGTAAAAACCACATAGTATTCTGTTCAATATCAGAAGAACCAAGATGCATCTAACATTGATTTTAATTTTTCTCATGCTTCTTTCATGTTGTATGGTTTGCTACCAAAGTAATATTGATAGGAGATTGTTTGTTAATTGATTTGCATGTGAGATAAAGCTTGATTTAAATGCTTGTAGTTTTCCCAATATTTTCTTTGAGCTGGGGCCTTCATAGTCTATTAAGGCCCCCGTCTTTATTCATCTTCATTTAGTTAAAATTTTTTATGGTGAGGGAATTTTTCTGAGATGCAAGTCTTGATTTTTTTTTTGAGATGAGGCCTTCATAGTCAATCGAGACCCTGTCTTTGATTCACCTTCATTTAGTTATGTAAAATCAAGGGAGAGAGAGAAAGAAAGGAAAAGAGGGAAAAGAATAAGAAAAATAGAGGAAAAGAGGGAAAAGAATAAGAAAAATAGTGGCTGAACAGTGGCTGCTGGTGATGGCTGTTACAGCCGTGGGAAAGTAGAAGAAAAGGGAGAAGAAGAGAGAATGATAATTTTAATATACATTTCAATGACGATATACACCCTAATACGTCACCTATTTATACTAGTAGACATGCATACAAATAAGGAAAGTCAAAGATTATATACGCTCTTATTCTGTGCTAGTCAATCCCTAAAATCTCTATACATTAATGATAATAACTAATAAGATTACTATCAAGAAGTTAAATTTTTTGATGGTGAGGATTTCTGAGATGCAAGTCTTGAAATTTTTTTTTTTTGAGCTGGGGCCTTCATAGTCTATCAAGACCCGTCCCTGATTCGCCTTCATTTAGTTTCCTCCTTTTCTCTTTCGGTTTCCTAGGAACACCTTTCTTATCCTCTAAACCTTTTTTTCTCTTGTTTGTGTTTTTTTCCCTTTCCTTTTCTTTTACTGTTTTACTATAAAAACAACCTCTTCTGTCTATTGCCTGCTTTGTTTTCTTTTTACTTTTCTCTTATTAGTTTCTCTTCTTTTCCTTTTCTTTCTGAAATCTTCTATCTCTCTCTCGCTCATAGCATATGATAATCACCTGGCCTACCATCACTACAAACTTCACATCAAACACCACTAAACTGAGCACACCACAGCACTATTGGTCTCTTGAATACTAGCATATGTTGCATTCAAGGCCAGTTTCGACTACATCCATCCTAGCCATCTAGATCTAGTATTTGGAAAATCCCTGACAGATCAACGAGATCTAGGTTCAACTAGAAGATGTGGTTGGTTGGCAATAGATCCATATCCTGCTGGCTCTAGATCTTGTCAACTGACCTTGGATTTGTCTTGTCCAAGAATAGAATTAGGTTGGTAGCAACAAATTCCTCCTGTTAGATTCTCTCCTCACAAGAGCGAAATGAAAATCTTGAAAAAGCAACTATGGAAATCTATTAACTAAATCAAATGAATTTTCTTTTCTTATTTGTTTGAACTTTGTTTGAATTATTTCAAAAAAAAAAAAAAGAAAGTTACTGTCCACAATTAGAGTTAAATAAGTTGACTTAAAATCTGCTTGATCTGTCCTACTAGATTGGACACAAAAGATCAACAATCCGCTCCCATGCAACCCAAACCTGGTTTGCTCAGTACCAAATCAACTTGCACCCATGTAGACAAGAGCCTGAATTAAATTAAAATTTAAAATTAGATATTATACATAAAGTATTTCATTTGCATTTGTCTTTCATTTTCCATATTTTCTGAATGATAAAATATGTAGCGGATAAAAGATAACTTTTAAAAGTGATAAACTTGAACGATAATGAACATTAGAACTAATTGGAGAACATATTCTTAAATATGTTACTTTCTTTCACCTTGAGTAGATGTAAGATATGGTTGACATTTTAAGTTTTATTTGTAATTCATTGTGGATAACTAATAATAATCAAAGCAATAAAAATAAAAGTTAATATTATCAGACTAGCAAAAATTGTTTATGATTGTTTGGTAGCAGGATATTGTTAATATTTTTTCATGATAAAAGGATATTGTTAATATTTGATATAAAATAACTTTAAATTAGTAAATGAATTTTACATGATCGAATCATTTAAAGAACCTTTTTTTTCCTGATATCAAATGTCAAAATTGGAGATATGCCACAAGCTGGTGAGTATCTGACCTTAGTCCTTATAAAACTTAACTCAGGGTGATAAAATCTTACATTTGCATCCAACCCAATTCAAGTTAAAGCCAATTACTTAAAATAACCCATGCCCCAGTGACTGGAAGCTGAATTAGCTTGAAACCAAGATTACCCAAATCAGAACTGATTTGAGTCTTGCTTTATTTTTGAAAGAAGAATTTCAAAATGCTTGAAAATTTGATCTTCTTTACTGTTTCTCTTCTTTTTATTTCCTATAACTCTATTAGTAATATAAAAGTTATATAAGGCCTATGCTTCATGTAGTTATTTGCTATACTCAAGTTTTAATTTCTATATGTTGAGACTTTGATCTTTATCTTATCGTTAATGGATTATAATGACTATTATTTGAAGGAACTTTTAAGTTCTGCTGTGAGATTAAATGCTGCTACATGTCTTTTATTTTATCATTAATGTATTATAATGATTCTTTTTAAAAAGTATTATAATGATTATTGTTCAAGGGACAGAAAATTTTAAATTCCACTAATGGGTTATTTAATAACCCTAAAATCATGTTATTGGAGTTTAAAAACCCTAATGACAGTTTAGTGGATATTTTCTGATATTGAGATTTAAAAAAAAAAAATATTAATATTTTGCTTTGCAATTACATTGTTATTGTATATGGTCTCATTACTAATTTTAACAATCCCTTCAAACATGGGTACTACTTTAAGCCCTACAGTCCCCATAGCCAAATTTCTTGCTCCACCTAAATGTAATGAAAACTTATATCATGTGAAATTGCTGTTTGTTAGCAATAAAAGTGTCTTTTAAGCTCTTTCCAATTTTTCATTTTACCCTTAACTATCTCAGCAACTTTAGTGAGGATATTAATGTGTATGGACATGCCTTCTGCCATCAGCTCTCCTTCGCAATAATGTCCTGTTTGTGTTGGATATGGACATGCCTCCTAGTTTTGCAGCATGGACATCAATGTGGTTGGATGTGCTACAAGGTTTTCTTGTTAAAAGAACTGATTTAGGAACAAAAAACAATGTTGTTGGACTTATGACTAGGACATGCGAGTAAGCCTTGGGGGAATAAAAAATTAAAAGAGGAAGGTTATGACACCATCACTATCAGCCTCACCATTGACAACGGAAACCTGCTAGAGATATGAGAGAAAGGAATAAAGATATGAGAGATTAAGGAAACACAGGAGAAGTAGTGCAGTGGCCTGATTGCCTGCTGCTGGTATTCACCTCCAAACTCTAAGCACATAGCAAGTACAGGGTGCTGTGGTTTATTACAATGGGTCGTTCCTGTTAATAGAAGTTTTCTGACTGTTTTACTTGACACATTGCAGAAGTTAATGCAAAGTTTCATCCGGTAAATTATTGCATTTGTTTATCTAGACCAGATTGTGATATGGATGCTTTTATTTCAATAGGAATTTTAGTTTTATTTATTTATTATATCAGGTTTTATTAAGAGTTTTAGTTTTACTTAATTTCTCTATTATATTTAGGTTTTTATTTCCTTCATAAAGTTAGGAATTCTATTAGGACTCTTTCCTTTGGTATTAACAGTCTATAAAAGGCTGCCAATATGAAATAAAGAGATAGACAATTATTCTATAAAAAAGAAACGTTATTTTGAGAGGGGGTTCAGTCAAGGACGAATCTGCCTTTTGAGTAACCATAGGTCGAAGCAAGAATTCTTTCTCGTCTAGACCTGTGACTAGATCCTATGCCAAGGTGCATAACAACTTGGTATCAGAGCCAGTTGTCATGGGTGATGAAATGACTTTGACAACCAAGCTAGAGGCTTTCATGGAACAAATGGCTACAGGGCAACAAGCATTAGAGGAGCAGGTGGCGATACTATCCCTTTCGGTCCAAAAGATAACGAAAGGAGACTCAGAGAAGAATAATGAAGAACAGGGTAGTAGCGGAGGCAGGAAAAGGAATTTAGACTTGCAACACGGTGGGTGCATGGTGCCACGATACTCTAAGATGGAATTTCCCACTTATGATGGTGTTGGAGATCCTTTAGGGTGGTTGAAAAGATGCAAAATTTTTTTTGGCAATCAACGAACTAACGAAGAAGACAAAGTAAGGTTAGCATCATTCCATCTTTTAGGAGAGGCACAATTGTGGTTTGATCAAATGGATGAAGAGGAGGCAAATCTTGATTGGGGGCGCTTCAAAGAGTGTTGTCATGTAAGGTTTGGACCACCTATGAGTAATAACCCCTTGGTAGAACTTGCCAACTTGAAACAAACTGGGACTGTAGAGGAATATCAACGCCAATTTCAATCACTATTGGCTAGGACTACTGATCTTAAACCTCGACAACAAGTAAACCTCTTTACTGCCGGGTTGATAGAGGAACTTAGAATTGATATTGAGATGCAACAACCGGAAAACATTGGAGTTGCAATGAATATGGCTTGAACATTGGAACGTAAAAAAAATTTCTCTTCCAAATTGTCATCTTGAGCCATCTTGAATTGGCCAACTTCCCAAAACAATGGCAGCAATTCAATCATTCCAACAACTAAGAGCATTGCAAAGGGAGGGGGACAAACAATAGAACCAACAGGGAACAACGGCAAAATAGGTTCTTCTGCACCATTTATTAAGAGATTGACACAGACAGAAATGGCTGAAAGAAGGGCTAAAGGGCTGTGTTATAATTGTGACGAGTCTTATTCAATGGGACACAAATGTAAGAGGTTATTTTGGATATAAGTACCAGATGTTGAAGGCAAGCAAGATGATGATGAGATAGATGATTTTGGATAAGTTCTGAAGTTTATTCTGAATTTGAGCTTGAGGACAAGCTCAACTCCGAGAAGGGGAGTAATGATATGGACACTTTTATTGCAATAGGAATTTTAGTTTTATTTATTATATCAGGTTTTATTAAGAGTTTTAGTTTTATTTAATTTCTCTATTATATTAGGTTTTTATTTCCTTCATAAACTCTAAGTTAGGAATTCTATTAGGACTCTTTCCTTTGTTATTAACAGTCTATAAAAGGCTGCCAATATGAAATAAAGAGATAGGCAATTATTCTATCAAAAAGAAATGTTATTTTGAGAGGGGGTTCAGTCAAGGATGAATCTGCCTTTTGAGTAACCATAGGTCGAAGCAAGAATTCTTTCTTGTCTAGACCTGTGACTAGATCCTACGCCAAGGTGCATAACAGATTGTTACTAGTCTGATAAAATGTGTACAGTTATTTGTCAAAATGTACTATGGATCTTAATCAAACTGTGTAAAAATCTGATGAAATTGCCCATGTGTCATCTGCTCTCTTGATGCTTCCTTTTGAGTGCCTTTTCGCCTATCAGTTTATTATTAGAGCCAGGATTTCAACTAGTAAACATTTATATGTTCTATTTATGTTGTTGGGATTTAGGCATGACTGCATATATCTCTTCTGATTAAAAGTGTTTTCTGAATAACTTCAAGGTATGAGCCATACTTATGGGAGAATGAGAAGCAGTCATACCTCAGACATGCTGTGCTCTTTGGGTTCTTTGTTCAACTTAATCGGATGTATACAGATACTGTACAGAAACTGCCTACTAATTCTGAGTCGAATATTATGAGATGTTCTGTGGTTCCTCGTTTCAAATACCTTCCAATCAGGTCTGTTTTACTTTTTTTTGCTATACAGTCTTATTTTCACTTTATTCAATGTATAATACTATCCTGGGCTATTTATTCATATATCTGATTTTCTTATAACTTATGGTTGGTCATGTAGTGCCCCAGCATTGTCTTCTAGAGGGAATAATGGGAAACCTATTATGGCTGCATCCAATGATGTTACTTCAAGAAGTTCCTGGAAAGCTTATACAAATGGAGAGCTTTCCCAGAAAGGTGATTTGGATGATCACCAGAGTTTTGGTGTTGCAACACCATTCTTAAAATCTTTCATGCAGGTAATGCTATTCATCATCTTTTACGGCATTTAAAATGGCTTTTCTAATTCCCACTGTCACAGTAAAGAAATTCATATAAAAGTAGTGTTCACTTCAAAAGCTGGCTGATGCTTATAGGCCTTGCCAATGGCTATAGAGTTTAAAGTACGTTGGTTGGAATAGATTGGTTTGGTTTTATTTGATCCAGTTTGAAGGTTTGATTAAAGTTTCACCCTTTTTGGTTTTAGCTCTTCGCAAATAATACCTCATAATTTTTCTTTTTAATTTGCGCTTAGCATCCTGAAATTTATTTGTTGTTATAGGGGAATAAATTAATTTCACACAACAAAATTACAAAGATACCTATTAAATATGTGGATTTGTGCAATTTGTTGGTCAAAATTGATGTAGTCTCCTATGATAATTGAATAAAGCTTCAGGTTGTTTAAGTGCAAGGAAAAGAACTTGTAGTGTGTTATTTACAAAAGTAGGAAATCCTGGGGTTGTAAATGGAATTTACCCTGAAAAAAATAGTCAAATCAAAACCATTGAATCTTGTTGAAAAAGCTAAATCTATCTATTTATACCTTAGAAATATAAGTTCTTTTATAGTTTTCCCACATGACTTTTTCTTACTGAATCTCAACTGGATTGGTAAGAATCCGTAGTTGGGGCATGACATATAACGTGATGATGAATGTGTTGGGCAGTAAAGAAACAAAATAATTATAGGGTGAATCTCAAGTCTCAACCCCTTGGTTGACACTATATGCGTAAATATGCAGTTTGGCAAGGTGGCTTATTGTGAGTTGAATATACCTGAGCATAACTTGTTAAATAAGGCTTTGAGTTGATACGTGTGTATATATATCTGAACCATATATAATATACCTGATTGAGACTAAAAACTCTACTTTTTTTATAACTTGACACATTATAACTAACAGTATAAATTAATTTAAAAATTTTGAACTTCTCCATGTCCATGATATCAGTTGTGAGCGGTCTGAGATAGTTCCCATATCCAGTTGTATGGCTTCTACATATTACTGTTTTTAATTCCTTTCATGTTCTTACTTTGAAGTGATGCCAAGCATTTCATACACAATTGTGCTTCTGATAAAAACTAGAAAATTTTGGTAGCATGTTCGAAATGTTTTGTTGATAGTGAAATTCCTTTTATTGGGGGCGGGCAGGTTGGGAGCAGATTCGGAGAGAGCACGTTAAAACTGGGATCAATGTTAACGGATGGGCAAGTGGGGATATTCAAGGATCGATCTGCAGCTGCCATGTCAACCTTTGGTGACATCTTACCGGTACAAGCTGCCGGACTTCTTTCATCCTTTACAACCTCCAACAGATCAGATTCTTGATTTCAATCCACATTTTGATACATACATGCATCGCTTACTTTCTATGGCTGTTTCAAATTTCCGACCAATGATAAATAGTGTCGAATCCCAAAGAGTGTAAATGCTTACTTTTCATATTAACTAGAATCTTACCTACCACGCGAGGATATTTGTATTTTTTTGGGCTAAATTATAATGTAAAAAAACTTAAAGGTCAAAATATACTCAAGTATAGTTTTTGAACATTTTAATTTAGTCCTTGTATTTTGTTTTCAAGAATTTAGTTTTTCTGTAAAATTTATGTTCAGATGTTAACATTAGAATTCTAAAAAATGACATTGTAATAATGAATGACTTAAAACGTAATTAATAATTTTAAATATTCATTTTATTTTAATCATTATAAAATATTTAGATTAATTAATGATATTGATAAATTGAGATATTAAATTATATCAAAATTAAAATATAGAAATTAAATTTTAAATTCGAACATAATGTCATTTTTTTTAAAATTTAAGAAAATAAGTTGTTTTTGAAGAGTGTGAAAGTGGGCTCAGTTGGGTGAGCTTTTCACTAACGGTCATTTTTTTGAACATTGGCAATGGTAAAATTTTTTAAGGCCCCAATGGTAATTTTATTGTTCCTATAAATACCAAGTCATTTTTCATTCCTTTCACTCAAATTCAATTCTCTTAATTCTTTCTAAACTCTCTCAATTCTTTCAAGTTTTGTTCTAAATTTTCCAATACGTTTGTTTAAAAATATTGTAGATTTATTTAATTATTTCGTATATTATTTGTTTCGATTAAGTTTTCTCGAATGACAACCTCTCTGATTTGTTTCGGTGACAAGCACATTTTCGCTGCTCAAGTGATAATGGTAAGACGAAATTTTAAATTTTGTTATTTTCAATTAAGTTGGTTTTAAAGTATTTTATTTTTAAAAATATTTTAAATTATTTTTTTGTCGATATAAATAGGCGGACGATCGTGCTTTGGAGGGGTTCATACATAATTTGTCAAAGGGCCTAATCACAGAAATTCGTGGTTACTAGCAAGATGCGAGATTCTTGCATGTGTTTCGTATGCTTGGGGGCTGCAAACTCGATCCTACACTCATCAATGCGTTGGTAGAAAGATGGAGGCCCGGGACGTACACTTTCCATCTTCTAGGCGATGAGAATACAATCACACTTGAGGACGTAGTTTTACAATTCGCTTTACTGGTGGATGAGCCAGTCGTCACGGGGTTAGCGAGCCGTTCTCGGTAAAGAGGATCTTTGCGAGACATTTTTGGGGAAGGTGCTGAAGAAGTTTTACGGTGGCCAGATATATATGAAGTGGTTGAAAACTAATTTCAAAGAGCTTCCTACAGATACGCCCAACATCGTCAAAGAACAATACGTTCGAGCATCCTGAGGTTAATTGGGGATATCCTAATGCCCGATAAATTTTAAAATTTGGTACACATAAGGTGGCTACTATACCTAGTCGACTTCAAAGAAAGCAGACGAATGAGTTGGGGATTAGCTGTGTTGGCGACATTTTATTGGGAGTTGTGTTTGGTGATGGAACCATATAAGATGCCCACCGGTGGTTGCTTGCTCTTGTTGCAGTCATGGGCTTGGTGGAAACTACCATTTCTACGTCTCCGAGTGAATGACCTACATATGTTTCCATTGGTGACAAGGTAAAAATCATTTTTAATAAATATGTAGTTTATATAGTAAATGTTGTTTATTTATTATATGTTTGAATTAACATATCGCTTCTATAGGTGAAACCATGGGCTGAGTTATGTGGGACTACCCGAGCAGCTCTAAGATATCTGGCAGTTGTTCGATCAACACTCGAAAGCTGAGGTTAGTTACTTATTTACCCTAAACCTATAATAATTGCGTAATGATTTGTAAAATAAAATTTCGTATATAACAAAATTTACAATTGTGCTTTGCAGTTTTAATGGATGCCATACACTGACCCAAATATCATAGAATGCGTCTCGTCGAAAATTTTGGCCAATCGAAGTATGTGGGATGTGAAGGTGTCGTTGATAGTTTGCGTGATAGTGGAAATACATGAATCAGATTGAGTGATGCAATAGTTCGAGTGGAGGAAACAAATTCCACCACCGCCGCGAGACGTGGAAGCATTACATAAGTTGGATCTGCAGGGGAAGAACGACGAGAATTTGCAAGATTAAGACAAGGAGTATATCGACATTTGGGATCATAGGATGAAATTATTACCTATCTACGAACTCTTTTTCTCATTAGACACGGCGACTTGTTTGGAGTACATACCTTGGTTCAGAGTTTCCCGCAAGCCGTATCTGCTATAGGTGGAGGCGAGGAGTAGGCAACTTCATCTGAAGAGGCAAAGATGAGTAGGCCAATAGCGTAGGTCCAAATGAGGTGTCACACCGGGTTTGTCATCAGCTTTGACCTAAAAGGCGCCACCGATGTCTACACCACATCCTAGTCAGTTAACTCCACTTATTCCTGTTCATTTCAATAACCCTGTGTTTTTTTCACAAGCACCACACTATGCACCACTGTAGCACCCTGCGGTTACCCCTCTCGCAGGTACATATTATGGGGCACCTTTGTCCCCAACATTCTATGCCCCTACGATGACGTCGATGCCAACGTAAACGCTGAGCCAAATGCCGACGCATGTACCGTCACCGGTGGTGACACTAATGCCATTATAGATGCAAATATCGATGCCAATGTCGATGCCGGGGTCAATCCCAGTGTATCTGGGTTTCGCAACATCGTACGGTTATTTGCTGATAATATCACAATCACTTACTGTGTTGTTATTTTATTGTGGTGAGTTATCGATGCAACCACCTTATCATGGAGTAGAGGAAACACGATGAGAGGCTAAGACGGCATCACACTTGAGCATAGAGGAAGGCGATGGAGACGAAGAGGAAGCCAAGGGTGGAGATGAATATGAGTACGAGGGTGGAGGTGAAGACGAAGACGATGATCATGATCAACAACCAAAGCTGACACCACTAGTTATGCTCAGAAATCCTACATGCATTTGTCAGCCACCGCCCTATAGCACACAGTCGGCCCGATGACATCGATGATATATTATTTATTTAGTTATTGTGGTGTAAATATAAATAAAATCAATAGAAAAACAATCATGATTTATATTTCTATTGCAACCCGTATTTTTCTTTGTTAAATTCTAATGTAAATTATACGTTTTCCATATATGATATTTACTTGAAGTACTACTTAAAGTAGCAATTTTTACCTAATGTAAATGTTAGTAGACGGTGGCAAATACCATTGAAATGCAAGTTAAAAGAAAGAACATATTTTTTACACAAAAAGGAAGCATTGTAAGCAATTTTATATCGCTGGAAAAATTTGAATGCTAGCGACGTTGAGGCCCCAATGTACTCGTCAATATGGAGCATGTTGCCTTCGTATGCCTTGGGTTTCTATAGTACTAGCATAACATCTGTTGGTTGTCCCTCTCTTGAAGACCCGTATTGGTGTGTATCCAAGTAGAATTCGGGCGATCTTTCAGGACGCGACGCAAGTTAAAGTTCGGGGCCAACTCAAATGGTGCGCTGGACACTGGCGACCACATACTCTCATTCAGAACGGGTGGAAATTCAGGTCACCATACACTGTGCATGCGTTTTAGTCTGTACACATTATTGATATAAGGCGTTACTCAATTCGTAGATTCACACATGCAGCAAGTACGTATGCGTATGAGAATTGAAGTGCCTGAAATCTCCCATAATCGCAAGTCCCTTCTGGTAGATCGACATGATATGATGCCCCTAACATGTCTTGGTCAGGCTTAACCTACCCTGTGACTCGGGATTGTAGGTTTTGATGCGAGTGACACACTACATACATAGTGTTCGCTCTCACTATATTTCGTCTAATTTCTTTCAGGACATCCTCGTACCAAACGGGTCCACCCGTAATTTGCCCAACATACATCGTCTCTCACTTTGGAAATAAGACAGCCAGTAGAAAGTATATTTCCTTGACAACTGAGGTTATCGACAAACGACACGTCCCTTTTAGTACGAAGTTAATGCATTTGGCTAAGTTTGTCATCATGTGCCCGTACAATAGACCCCCATCATACGATTGCGTGTACTGTTCAAATGGTATGTCAGCAAGGTACACCACACCATAGTTGTTGATGGAGCGCAAGTTATCCAATATTTCATGGAAATGATGTTGGACAAGCTTGTACCCTGTTGAGAAAGGTATACCCATTAAAGCAAACAATGAGCCCTTAAATGGTATAGCATGATTGTGGAAATAGTGGCAACTACATACCTATTTCAATGACTTGATATCACTCAATTTTTGAAAGTCATTTTGATGGGTAGTTGGAACCGACATGTCGAATACAATACCTATGGTGAGTGTGATCTCGAAGGCTACCGTGTCGTTTAATAAAGGCCAAGATTCTCAGTCCTCTGTCGAAGATGACAAATGTGTCGGGTTGGGGATAACACAATCAACTAAGGAAGAAATCCCAATGATCTACCTTTTCTCTCAGAGTTATTGCAAACACTATCGACAGAATCTTTCGATTACTATCATAGGCAACAACCATCAACAATCAATGCTCATACCTTTTGTACAGTCAGGTGCTGTCAATTTTCCACTAAGGCTTGCAGTGCCAGAAAGCTATCTTGTATTGATAGAAGGACAAAAAAAGTCAGTGGAATACTTTTTTTTCTGAAGGACCAGATGATTGCCAAGGTATGTTGGGTGAACTTCTAGATCGATTACGGAACTTGGTACGTACCGATCTAGTACCTGACACCTTTGTCAAAAGTCGTTGTACAACCTATCCCAGTTGTAATGCAACTTATCCATAGCCTTCTGTTTTGCCACCGATGTTTTGTAGTACGATGGTGTAATCGTGTTGGCTACGGATGTTGGCAATCAACATCGGGATGGAAATCTTGGGACTTGCCTTCACCATAGGTAGAATAATGTCAGATATCATGTCAAACTCTAGCCTCGATTGATCTTGACTTACACTTGCAAATTACGAGTGAAAGTTATGTGTTTGGGAAAAAAATACCCCGATCAGGACACATATGACATGAAAATTGGGTGATCATCATGTACCTACTGTAACACAAGTATGTGGACTGAAATACTTATTTATCATCCAGAAGCCCATTTTTTTCCAAAAGATGCCATGATTTTCCATTTGCACCTCCCATCTCGAATGACGCACTTTCCCTCGAATTTCTTCAAACGAGATTTTGTGACGCGATAGTTCACGCCATTCTTAAAGTTGCACCACTTTAGTGTAGCAAGCAAAACATATTTATTTGGGTATTCCATGTCAACTTCTAATACCCAGACATTTGACAATGAGCTTGCATGGCTAGGTGTTCTGTGCGGTAGCTACCAAAACTCTAAACCACCATCGGTGGAGAAATCGATGTCCGTCATGTGACGGAGAGGTTCATATGACTTGAATCATGAATCTGGATCCAAAGCATTGTTTGAACCATCATCGTTAGAACTGTAAGGTTCTGGCTCAATTGAAACATGCTTTGGTCTAGAAAAAATTGCTACTTCTGAACCATTCAGACCGGACTATCGGATTGGATTAGGTTTTGACTCTGATCTATCAGCTGCATCCATAGCCCTTTCTTTATCAGCTCCATCTTCTTCTGAATCTGCGCCTTCATTGTCTTCTTCAACCAAAGGGTTTGATGTATCCTCGTTGGACCCGATCGTAGGGAGTAAGTTATTGGTTCTTTTATATCCCAAGTGCCTGGCAAAATCTACGCCGTATTACGGATCGTGGTAGGATGATGCTCCCCGTATAAGTGCTTCTGCCCTACAACATCAATCCATCGAAGTTGAAATCGAAAGCACCAATTGAATGCAGTGCCCAAGTGTCGAGGTTTGAGTTATGCTCATACCTGACTGATACTAGCTGCCGAAGTTTAAATCGGTGTCAAAAATTGACGAATGTCTACCCATTGATGTTTTGGGGACATCATAATAAAAGCTTTCTAATAAACCAATGAGCCTATGACACAACCATGTAGTAGGACTTTTTGCTTCAGCTTTAGTTCCAACATTAGTCGCAACAGTGGCTAATTTTTGACCAACTCCATCAGCCTTGACAAACTCGACATATAGCTCTATTATCGCATTTCCACTTGAGCAGTGCGATGATATGACGTCTTCAGTTTGAGCTTGCCTTTTACATCAAATAGCTCGTACTTGAAGGGGACAATCGATGTAAAATATCTACATTGCAAGCTTGAAATTCTTCCCTAGCTTGAACCCCCGACTTTCCTCTTGATTCTAGTCCGTAGCTCATGCAATTGAATGGTATGGTTGAAATCCAATTCCACGGACTGGGCTCCTGCAAATACGACCTCGACTTTCGTATTACAGATTTGACCATCATAGTAAATGATAGATTTCACTTATCAACTCATTTCAACTTAAAAGGAAATGGATATTTAGATAAAAAAACTACCGTATTGCAGGTTAGCCCAAAGAAATTATAACATCCCGAAATAGGGCCTAAATGGAACAGTGGTCGCGAAACCATGAATTCGAGACAAAAAAGTTTATTGTGATTAATTTTTATGATTTATCGATTGATTGAATGCATATGTTAGAATACCGATAAGAAATTTCAGCGATTGCATGTCTAAATTGCATATTAGGGTTTAATTGCAAAAGTGGGTAAATATGAGCTTTAGATGATAAAGGATTTAATAGAAGTGCATAATTGAATTAGAGGTCCTTAAATGGTAATTAGACGATTAGATTTTCATGGACAAAAATGGGCATGCATAGATAAAAATAACTAAAGTTTTAATGAAGGGCATTTTAGTCATTTGGTAATAAAAAGAATTAAAAGGGAAAAAGATGGAAAAATGTGCTCATCTTCTTCCATAAGGGCCGAAACTTCAAGGGACTCCATAGCTAGGGTTTCTTCACTTTCTCAAGCTCATAGTAACTGCATCCAAGCCCCATTTTTAATGTTTGTTTTTTACGTTTTTGGAGTCTTCGTAGCTCAGTTTAGCTTATTCTGCCATTAATTCATGTTAGGGTTCATATTTGGAAAAATACCCATCGGTGAAATGTGTTTATTTTGATGTTTTATGGTAGATTATGAAGTTTCAAATTATGTTAAACAACTTTTGCTAGGCAATTTTAAGTGAAAACGAGTAAAACGACATAATCGGTAAAAATACCTAATGTTCATAAGTAAATGTTAGAGTGGGAATTTGATGTTGTCATAGAAGGGAAACATGTTCAGCTTATCATAATACATAAGAATAAGGGATGAAGTTTAATTTCTGAGCTTTGGGGCAAAAGTATAAATATGCAAAAGTTTAGGGGAAAATCATAATTTTTCCAAAGTTTGAGTCAAGGACTGTTTTGATGAATGTGAGTATTAAATAAGCTAAATTTTCTATTATAGATCAAGAGGAACGAAATCCGGAGTTAGACCGGAGAAAGAAAAAGGTTGAGGAGTAAGTTGCTAGATTTGATCGTATTTTGTACCGAGGTAAGTTTATGGTAAATAAATGAAATATTTCAATAATTATTATTAATGTTGTTATTTTCCAGAAATTATGTACTTATTTCATGAAATTATTTGATGTTGACTCAAGTATGAGATGATAGAGAATCAGTGTTAAAAAGTCCCTTTGAAACATTAGGAATGTATCAGATACAAATGTCATGACATTAGGGGATGAGACCCCATGTAAGACCATGTCTAGGACATGGCATTAGCATTATTGAGGTTATGAGAGGTCCCACGTAAGACCATGTCTGGGACATGGTGCTGGTACCGAGATGAGAGGTCCCCCGTAAGACCATGTCTGGGACATGGCATGGGCACCGATATGAGAACTCTCATGTAAGACCATATCTGGGATATGACATTTGTAGTACAGGAAACATCCCATGTAAGACCATTTCTGGGACATGGCTTTGACATTTTATTATCAGATAGGAGACCCAAGTACCCTTAGTATTCCAAGTGGTTCAACGGGCTAGTAAATAGACTATGTTACATGAAAGTTCAGGTAAAAGCGTAATAAATAGATTTAGGTGAGTTATCAGGGTTAAGAATATCTTAGTTATCAGTTGAAAAAAAAAATTCATTAATGGAGAAGTAAGTTATAATCATGAGTTATTTAAGTAAACAAGTAAGTAAACAAGTAAGAGAGTAAGTAAAGAAGAAAGTAAAGATCATGATACTTGATGATAATTTATGAGTATAATTATTTATGATAAATGTTGTTATTTATTTGCTTGTAAACTTACTAAGCTTTATGCTTACCCCTTTTATTTTCCTTCTGTTTATAGTATCGCCAAGCCAATTCAGGGATCGTAAGGGCATCAGAGATCGTTTCACACTATCAACAGACCATCACGGTATTTTGTGATTCGAAACGTTTAATGACATGTATAGGGACTTAATCATTTTTTGTGTGTGTCCTTATGATATGGCTAATGAATATCATGTAACTACTTGATAATGATTAGCTATTGAAATGACTATTTAAGAATATGTTTTGGTGTTAGGTATGCCTAAATGATAGTTAATACAAAGAAATTATAAAGAGTAAAAATTTGCAATGGAACAGTTTTTGGATAGCAACATTGACGTGAATTTGAAATATTACCAAGGATTGTAGAAATGGAATTAGAGAGTGAATCAGATATAGAATTAAATCTTATCGAGTCTATTTTCACATGAAAGAAACGGTGTAGGCAAAGGAATTTTATATTTTTTAATATTTGAATTTTAGTGAGACAGGGTCAGAATGATTTCTGAAGTTCCCTGTTTTGCCTGTAGGAAATCATTAAAAATTGTAAAAAAATAATTATGAGTCATAATTTATATTTCTAGATTCCTTAGTGAGTCTATTTTCAATAGAAACAAGCGGAAGCACCATATGAAGCCTGTACAATGAGATAATTGATTTCTAGTGAACAGAGGGCAGGACCGTCGAACAGTGAATCAGGGGAGAATTTAACGAATTAACTGTACTATTTAGCTGACCCAAAAATTCTAGAAATTTTATGATAAGAAGATATATAAGTCTAGTTTTAGGAAAAATTTACAGATCTAAATTTTGAGTTTCGTAACTCGAGTTATAATTAAATTAGTGACTGTCACGCAAGTGGATAGTTTTATTGTGAATAGTGAAATAAATTATTTTGATTTATTTAAGTATTCAAATTTTTTTTTAATGTTCATGGTTTAGTACCGAACCATTTTCGTTGCATGTTTTCGGGTCTTGAGGGCCCTTTTGAGGGACATATTGATTGAACGTGAGCGAATTAATTTTAAAAGTAAATTTTTATGCTCTGAACTAGTAAGTTAAGTCAGGTAACGCCTCGTGCTCAACTCCGGAAACGGTCTCGGGTAAGGGGTGTTACAGAAATGCAGACAACTTTCACAACTCAACTCTTTGATGTTTGATATGAATTTTGGGCATGCCTAAGTTCTGAATATTTCGGTGCTTTAATAGCAAAATAGAACCAGTGCTCAAAAATGTGTTTTGTAGATCACTAATTAAAATCAAACACGTGCTTTAGAGGGCATTTAGTGCATCAAAACATCCTTTCTATTTTACCTGGGATTCCTAAGGTCAGGTACTTTTATTCAACCTGTTTGAAAATGTTAGACAAAGCTCATCCAGCTGGGTGAGCTTCCCTGCTGACGTGGCAGGAAAGTATGCCTTGCTAAACGTGCTTTCTAGTAATACAATGGAAAGCACTTCCATCTAGGTGTGCTTTCCTTCCATGTTAGAGAAGCTCGCCCAACTGGTCGAGTTTTCTCTAACATTTTTAAAAAGGCCGAATAAAAGTACCTAACCCTGGCAATGTTTTTGCAGATTTCCAGCACATATAAGTGATATTCGATGAAAATGCTGGTCCTGCAATGAGCTTTCGACTGCCAGATTTTTTCCTTTGCAATTTGATCCTTCCCCTACGCCTATAAATGGGGCCTCCCCCTCCAAACGCCATTATCCCAAAAACGTCATCTCTGCCGTCTGTATCCCTCCACTTTACAATATTTTTCTCTCTTCATTTTATTCCCCGCTTCATTGTTAAAAATTTTCGTTGCTAATATAATTTTTGGTTTGAGGTATTCTTGAGTTGTGGGTGATGCAATATTGCTCTACCAACACACGCGTTTCATATATCCTGCCGAGATGAGACCATTACCTCTAAAACCTATCCCATGAAAGTTGAGATCCGGAGTTATTTTGGTTTGTACAGTCATAGATGGAAGTCTACGTATAGGTCTCAATCGGTGGCCATTATGCGGTCATGGATGAGAGTATAATGAGGGAGCTAGTTGACAGTCATTACGCGACCACAAGCTTAAACTTTTCGGATGGCCGAAAAAGTTGTCATATAATACGATATAGAAGTTTGACGGCATAAACATACAGAAAAACTGTGGGCTTGTCGCTATAAGCAGCATAATATTTTCTCCATTTCCACGCAGCCGGTATCATTAACCTTCCTTCTTATCTGTAGGTCGGCACTACTGTGGATGCATGAGGACTATCAGGCAGACATCAGCTATTGTGGTGTAGTAAAGGTGATGCTATTTTTGGGGTGACAGCGATTGTCGTTATTAAACAACCCATTAATAACTACAACCGTTGCTATGCTGACTCAAGATTGACCTCACCGTGCCGGAACATCCTCTCTCTACCTGATAGTGCTCTTGTGTCCACCTTGGTGTCAACATTCGGATAAGAATGAAAGGTTAAAAGTACCATCTGCTTGGAAATAGTGAAAAAAATTACGTTGATTACACTGGAAACCCCTCTATTTTTTCCTATGATTATGGACTCAATCTTATACATGGTATATACAAGGAATCATTTATAGGTATCTAAAAAGCTTGAACTCGTGACCGCATAACGACCGTCAACTGACCCCTAGTTATACTCGAACCCGTGACCACATCATAACTGCTGACTGGGACCTCTACTTAGTATTCGATCTGTGACCGTATCAAGCACTATCACCCTAAAACTTGGTTTTCATAGGATGGGTTTTTGAGGTAATGGTTCTATCCCGACATGACATAGGAAATGTATGTGTTCTAAGGCATGTTATCGTATCTCGACCCCTCAAATCTACTTATAAACTTTGCAATTTAAACCCTAAAATCTAACCCTAACAAAAATAAAAACCCTAACCCTAGGACAGAGTGTGTAAAAGCGCACCCAGCTGGATGCGCTTTCACACTCTCTCTCCAAAATCGACCTATTTCTCTAATTAAAAAAAAGGCCTAATAGTCCAAATAAAAAAATTGGCATATAAGGCTAATTTAGCCCATATTGTAAGAATTAAAATTAAAATTTGATCATTATTATATAATTAAAAAAATATTAAAATGTGTCTTGTAAGGCCTTTTATAGATTGGAATTGTTTATGGCTTGTTTGAGTGGTTTCTTAACTAAACTTTTTGAACATACTTGGAAATAAAAAAAGTCTAAGAAAACAAAACCAAACAAGTCAGAATAATACCTACCAACAATTAATTATCGAATATCCTGATAAGAAAAAGAACTAGAATGGGCAAGAAAAAGGTTTCAAAGAGTTTAGCAAAATAAAAAAAAAGTGGATTTGCTTTTGAAATTTTATAATTTGTTCTAACCCTTTAAATAATCCCTTATAACATGCTATTAAAAAATGAAGAAAGTAAAAGGAACAAGAGATATAAGAATAGATAGAGAAATATGTATTATTTAACGCCCCAAATGTTCAAGTATAGTTAATAGTACTATTTCGAGAGAGTACACAATGAAAATCTAAGGAAAATTTGTAAAGATGTATTAAAATAATAATCTTGTTGAGTTAATTCAAACATTGGGAAGAAAAATTAGTGAGTATGAGCTGGAACTAGAAATATTGGGAAAAAAAGGGACTAAATTGGAAGACTTGGAATAATGGAATGGTCAAAGTGCAATTTGACCAAATCAACAAAGCAAGAGTTAATAACGATTGCTTGGAATGAGAATGAAAGGGAATATGTATTAGTGTTAAGGAGGCCTCGATGGGACTAAATTGATTGAAAATAAAAGTTCAGGGATTAAATCATAATTTACTTGAGATGTTTATAAATGAATATCATGTTAGAATTTTTCATAATTATGGATAATAAGAGTGAATTATGGGAAATTTGAAGTACCATGTGTTGAGAATGGAATTAGAGAGATAATAATCAATAACGAGTTAAAGTGTAATTTTTCATAAAAAGGGGTTTTCTTTTCATTTCTCATGATAATTATATTGGGAATATTAAATAGTAGGATACTATATTAAATAGTGATAATTATGAGTAAAATGTGAGGAGTAAATACGGGCCACACATTAATGTTGAGATTAACCATTTAACTTTAACCACTTATTTTTAAATGAGAAAAAAAGAGAATAATTTTGCTCTATTTGTTTCCCATGGTTGACCTCTTCAATGGAGAATGGAAAGTTTTCCCCTTTTCATTATTTTTTCTCATTTCTCTTCAAATCAAAACCAAAATATCAAGTCTAAACATTGATTTCTCATAAAAATCAAACATGAAACCAACTTTCAAGCTTGATTCCACCGTCGAACCCATATATTTTAACCTAAGATTTTCATGGCTAGTGAGAGAAAGTTTGTGTAGTGAGAAAAAACTTCAAATCTAGGTAAGAAAGTATGTTTTCATCATCTCCACCTTAGCTAATTGAGGTAATTAGTATAAGAAAGTTCTTAGAGGATGTGTAATAATATTTTGTTTATGTTTTTGTTGTGGGAAATATGGTATGAGTGGCGAAGAAGACCTTGAGTAGATGAATAAGTGGATTCAGGTTTTGAGAAAACAAAAAGAAGCATTGTCTTGATTATTTTTCATCCAAAAAGGTATGTACCCTTAGGTTTTCGAAGCTTCACATTAAGAAATATGTGGTTATAAGTTAAATACTGGTGTAATAAATAGTTGTAAAGAAATATTGATATGTGTTGAGACTTGAAATCATGACTAAAAATTTAAAAGTGGATAATGAACTTGATTGTGATGTGAACGAACAAAGTTTTATTAACTAAAGTGCAAAAGAGTCGTGAAAGTGATATGCGGTTCCTAATACCATGGAATAATGACGCAAATGTCTTAATGAAACAAATTGTAATTATTTGCGGTAACAACCTATACCCAACCCGAATTACTAAATTTGGATATCTGATGTTACAAAACTTAAACATTTAGCAAAAACGTTTACTACAAGCATAAATCCATTCTAAAAGATACTTCTTATTCCTTTATTTACTATTCTTAAAAAAATAGTAATAAAAGAGAATGTTTAATAATTACATTAGATTTTCAGAAACAACATATGACATTTCAACTTAAAACTTTTTTAAAGACAGACTTCTTCATGGTGTAGAGTACTAAGCGCCATATTCCTATGGCGTCCTCTGTATGCACAATGTCGCAACTCGAACTGCCACCTTGGAGTATTCTTGGCTTGGTCCCTCCTGACATACCAATTCTTTAATTAGAACCTACATCAGAAACAAATGCTTGTAAGTTCAAACAAACTTTGTGAATTTTAATCCAGGTTACCTTTTAACGTTTATCGTTGAATTCCTCAACTTGAAGATTCTAAATTTTTTTCACTCTTTGGTAGATACTTTTCTAATATCGGGCGCATACATATACGACAATTTCCGTACTTGACCACCATATACACAATTCACTCATTAGACAAATTATAGATTTCACCACTCAATGCGGATCTCATTTCCTTTTCAGAAATGAATGCATTCCTCATAAGTATATTCATATAGAATCTACCTTTAGCAGATTCTTACATGGGCAGATGTTGAACACTTCACCCAAGATGGTGTATTCACCAATATTCCTCTTGGCGGATACTTATACTAACTGATCTTTTAAGGTGAACTTCATACGAATCCTATCTTTGGTAGATTCTCATACTGGATTTGGCAACTATCAGGATACCAGTCAAATCATATCTTAAATCAACCCAGACCACAATTTATTCTGATGGCTAAATTTTTTTAAGTCATCCCAAGGAATCCCAAAAAACCATGTTACATATTATGAGAACTCCCAGGTTTGGTGGAAAACTTAGACTCCAGATAACCTCTATACATCGTGTGAAAATACTCAAATTTGGCAGATACCATAGAATTTAAATAACTTCGATACATAGCATAGACAAACTCAGGTCTGACGGGCATTTAAATCACCCATAATTACGAATACATCAAGTTCTCTATAGTGACGAGCTACTATGGTAGATTCACTCTTTAGAAACATTGCTGAGAACTCTTTTAGGAAATACTCCTTGGGAAAATTCAAATTTCTCCGCAAGGCTATCGAAACAGAGATATCTTCAAATTTACCTAGATCTCTGCCATAGAGTCAGCTAGCGAAGAAGTCTCAAATCTTACCCATATCTCGCCACAAAGGCAGTTAATCCGATTTTGCCACAAGGACATTACAGGAATATGCCACAAAGGTATCACAAAATATGCCATAAAGGCATCACAGAATACGCTAAAAAGCAATTGCAGAATATGCCACAAAGGCATCACAAAATAGATCCTATCATATTGACTTTCCAGAAATTATCATGGCCATGGTCTTTCCGCATGTCTACCATACTGGCCTTTTCTCGTGTTTACTGTCCCAACAGACCTTGTGTTATTAGTCATTGTGGAGTATATTCTCGCCATAATGGCTTTCGTGTTTACTGTCCCGACGAACTTCATCAAATACCACCGCGGGGTCCATTATCACTTCACGTATTTTCCCGACACTCTAACAAACCCCCTATTCTCCAACAAACTAGTCATGCCTTGCTTATTTAACACAGAACACACTTACCTAGATTTTATTCATACTTCTGAAAAATTCATACTTCCCAATACCTAACTTCACATGCTTCATACCACACATCATCTTGTTCATGCAACACATCATATACCTCATTTGTAAACATGTAAAAACTTTACAATACTTCAAACACACAAAAACTCATTAGTTATCTGAGAAGACATCAACATATGAATAACCAATGTAAATTAACATACATGAGTCAAGTCAAAGACTCACTTAAAACTCACCTTTACTTCAGCTCTGATTTCCTATTCTGATAGTCCTACCCAAACCGGTAATAACAACTACTTAAAAGATCTCAAAACTCCCATTAAAACTCTGTTTGTAGACAGTTTAGTAAGATATAAATTTCATGCGATCCCTATGCAAGGCCTCCCACTCTCACTCTACTATTCTTATGCCATATAACATTCCTATTCTTCAGAAATCTGAACATGCAGAGTTATAGAACTTACCAAGAGATTGAAACATCCATTGATTAAACCAAAAATATTAGCTTTCAGTCCTAAAGAAGAAGAGATTGTTTAGGTTTAGGAAGAAGAACCAGAACGTAGAGCAGAAGGAAATAAGAGACCCTCTATAATGTTCCCTTCCTACTATATATACTCAATTTTCCCTTCAATGGATCTTGACAAATGTCAAATGCATATTGAAATGGTCCCTTAAATGCCCTACCAAAACTAAAAAAGAAGAAGAAAAAATTCAAATGCAGATATTGTTTAACTAGTCAAGTCCATGCAGTTGGCTCTTAACCAATCCTATCTAGGATGTTGTGCAATGCAGCACAATGTCATGACATTATAGTAGATGAAGTGTAACACTTCTCACCTATCTTGATGTTTGATACAGAAGGGCAATGTTACTGGAACATGTACAAACCATAAGTCTTGGAAATATATATATATTATTTATTATTTCTAATTGAAAACATTTTTATAAAATCAATAAATAAATTTTAAGGAAATTTAGATGCTTTAGAATCAATTTAAACCATTTAGGAGTGATTTAGGGGAAATTTAGAGGTGTCCGAGACTCAAAATGGACAAAGTAGTGCATTGGGACAAGGTTGCACACAATGTTGGGATAGTGTGTGAGCTCACGATGTTGCACATATGACGTTGCGGCATCACTTATTTTTTGGGCAAAGTTGCAATGTTACGAAGACCGATGTTGTGATGTTTTAGGTGAACGTTGCAACGTTGCAAAGTCAAAGTCACCATATAACCCTCTGAGTTACAATATTGCAATGTTAGAAAGGGTAAGGTCGCGAAGTTGAAGCAAAGAAACCCAAAAATACTTCAAGTTGTAACACTTTCTTGAGCTTTAACTTTGATACTCAAAGTTTTCCTCTACGTAACTTCTAATTTTCTACGGATTTGGTCTTTCCTAAGCATTATCCTAGAGTTTATTATTGATATTTCATCATTTGGAATATTTGAATTACCAAATTTATTCATAGTTTCCTTGATTTATCTTCTCATTTGTTTTTTTCTTTTTAAACGTGAAAACATTATTTGGAGCCTTCATCGTGATTGAGAGTAAGGGTGGCAATGGAGATGAGTGGGGGTGAATAATTCTAAATCCATTATCGCTCCACAATTGGCAGGCTTTGCTCCACACACGCCCTACTCCACTATGAATATATAATCTTGAAAATCATTACCACCTTTACAGATGTTAGATGCATCCATCCTCGCCACATCCTGCTCTACTTCAATTTTATTTGTTTAATATTTTTAAATTAAAGTAAATATTTAAACAATATTCTTCAAAAAAAATATTTAAATATAAAATATATGATTTTTTACATTAGTACATTTTTACATTTTAACAGTTTATATATAATGATAAAATGGTAATTTTATATAATGGAGCCAAGCAGGGTAGGGCAGGGCAAGCAATTACCATAACTGCTCCATACTCACTATCCAAAAGAAAAGATCCTACTTTCCCCGTCCTAAACCCACTTTTCAGACAAGAAATCAGTTTGGTTCAAAATTCATCGAGTGGTTGAGGTTTTGCCATCCCTAATTGGGAGGAAATGTGGTTTGCTTATGATTTCTTCTAGAAACTTGCTTTATTATTATTATTTTGATCTTTTATTGATGCCTTTATGTAGCTCATGCTCAGACCTCAACAACTTGATTGGGCAAATTGCAAAAGGTTGAAAATGAAAAAAAAAATGAGTTTCTCAACTTGACAACAACAAGCTCAACTACTGGCTATCCACATTTACAATTGCCTTGTTACAATCATGGGCTTCATCTAATATAAAAAGATCTTAGTTTTAGTTCTAACTTTGACTTCCGTTATTGCAATATCAAACATGATATTAACTTTTGTTTGATTGTCCAAACATATGAATGATTCCTAGCTATTGCCTAATTGTTTATAAAACATTTTATCCTAGACATAAAAAGGGCCTGCTTTGAAGCCACCCAAAACTCGTACATCCTATAACTAACTTCATTCTTAAAGAGTGAGATAACATTGAACCAAGTTTGCAAACTCCTATCTTTCTGTCAATGCATACTCCAAGTCTTTTGGGGACTTGAAAGTTTTGCTAGGCGATGTTAGATCTAGTGCCCTTAGTGTAGTAATTTCGTCTATATATATTTGCATTTTTCAAAAAAATTGGCTTAATAAAATATCCATGAAATTACATTAATATCCTTTTTATTATTCTGAATGGTTTTTGCACACCAAGAAAACTAAAAGCAAGTATTAGCTCATTGATTATCTAACATTTAACTAATACTAAGTGGTATTACGTGGTCAGATCATTATACGGAAAGAAATCTTATGTTGGTAGATAATCTGACCTTCGTCTAATCGAAAATGAGTAAACCGTTAAAGACTAATATGCCATCTATTGAGTTCAACTAGGGAGATACCTTTGTTGATCTAGTGCGCTAAGTGTAGTATATTTATATACTTTTATTTTTTTGAAAAAATTGGTTTAATAAAACATCCATTAATTACATTCATATTTTTTGTATTTAGTTCTCAATAGTTTTTGCATGTAATGCAAAATGAAATCAAATATTGGTTCATTAGTTATCTAACGTTTAACAAATACTAAGCGGTATTACGTTGTAAAATTGTAATACAGAAAGACAACTTATATTGGTAGATAACCTAAACATTTCCTTAGTCTAATCGAAAATGAGCAAACCAATTGAAAGACTAATATGTTTTCTATCAAGCCTAATTGGGGAGATGCTTTTGTCTGAGCATCAAAGCAGATGACTTCCCAAAGATAGAGACATAGATGTAACTAACTGGGTTGATAGTACATCAAAAAAGACCCAAGTAGAATAGATACTAGATTCGTTTATGGATTTATTCACTTGTGATTTTCATAGTGTATCATACCTTAATCATGATTGGATGATGGACTATGTACACGTGACTCGTATACTTTGATGTAAGTAAAAACCTAAGTTCAAGTAGATAAGGAACCAAAAGTTGGTGTGTTGGGTATACGACTTCTGCAGTATGTTGTATCATTCACAATAGTGAAATTCATAGGCCAAGTAAAGGATAAATGATATCCTCTCTTTGGCATTACATGATAGAGGAAAAGTAAGTGTGGTCACTCGCCATTTTTATTTGTGATAAATGACTTGATTACTATTGATAGTAATTAACTATTCATGAAGGAAAATGTAATGGTTACCATGAGATAAAATAGGATCATATTGGGAGAATAGATTTATCCTAAAGAGATTAAGGGTATCCTATAAGGGTAACACACTTATGATAAGGCCATTGATGAGCACTTATAAAGTAGCTTTCGTAATGGTAGGTGATTAGGGAGAGCTCAGTCACAATACTATAGTGGAATGATTTCATGACAAAATAATTTTATAGTTAATTGGTGAAAAGCTATAACTTAGTTATAAATTATTTGAGCCTTCATTATATGTCACACCCTAAATTTGGCGGATCAGAGTAAAAGGCGAATGGATGTGAATGTTACCTATTTCGGCGCGTAATTGTAGCATAGTCCGCCACATTTCAAAATTTTGGCAAGTTAAAATCCTGGCGTATAAAGTATCTACCCGTAGAAGTATCTAAGGATTTCATCTTAGGTATTCTTTAATTGAAGGAAGAGTACGACTTAAAGGAAGAGTACGACAAATGAAGAGCACGCCTTGTGAGAGTTACCACCAAAGGTGTAGTACGCCCGATTTGCTTGAATGTTGTGCAAGGTGGGTTCTGTAACGTGAATTGTTAGGAGTTAACTGAAGGGATTGATTAGTCAAACATCTGCATATATTTTTTTATATTTTCCCACTTTTTTAGGGCATTTAAAGGATAATTTCTATATATAATCCACACTTAAAGGATAATTTTTATATATGTGGTATGAATGGAACATCCAAATGGTTTTCTTCTTTTTGTTACACACTTTGGATCTTCTTCTTAAACCTAAAATATTCTTTTCTTCTTCGTTCAGCTGGAAGCTAAGGTTTTTGGGGTAATCAGTGGATGTTTCAACATCTTTGTAAGTCTGATAGGTTTGCATGTTATGATTATGAAATAATATAGGTCTTAAGAAGTGTATCAAAAATAGGGTGTGAATAAAAGGCCTTTGTGGCATGGTCTGTAAAGCCTTTGTGGCATATTCTTTAATGCCTGTGTGGCGTATTCTGTAATGCCCTTGAGGCGAGATCTGGATAACCACCTTTGTGGTGAAATCAGGGTAAGTTTAGAGACTTCTTCACTAGATGACTCTGTGGTACATATCTGGATAAGTTGGAAAACATCTCTATTTGGATAACCTTGTGATGAAATTGAATATAACTTAAAGACATTTCCTGAAAGATTTCCCAATAGTGTTTCTAAAGGGTGAATCTGCCATAGTAGTCTGTTAGTATAGGTAATTTGGCATATTCATAATTATGAGTAGACTAAGATTTTGTTAGGTCTATATTTGTTTATGCTATGTATGGAAGTAATTTGAATTATCTGGTATTCATCAAATCTAAGTGTTTCACACTGTATATAAAATGATTATCTGAAGTATAAGTTGTTCGTCAAATCAGAGCGTTCTCATGATATGTAACATGGTTGTCTAAGGTTCCATGGGATGAATTAGAAGATTTCATCCATCAGAATAAGTTGTGATCTGGGTTGATTTAAGACATGATCTGAATGGTAACATGATATCTATCAATTCAGTATGAGAATCCGCCAAAGGTAGGATATGTATGAAGTTCATCTTAAAAGATCAGTTAGTATAAGTATCTACAAAGAATAGTATTTGTGAGTACCCCATCCTGGTGGAGTTATTCAACATCTGACTAAGCGAGAACCCGTCAAATGTAGGTTCTATATGGATATCCTTTTGAGAATTGTATTCGTTTTTCGAAAAGGAATGAGATCTGTATTGAGTGTTGAAGTCTGGAATCTGCTTAATGAGTGAACTGTGTGTAGGATGGTTGAGTATGGAAGTTGGCGTATATGTATATGTTCGATATTAAGGAAGTATTTCCCAAAGACTGAAAAGAAATCCATAATCTTCAAGATGAGGAATTAAACAACAAATGTTTGAAGGTAATCTGGGTTAAAACTCACTAAGTTCGTTTGAACTTACAAGTGTTTGTTTATGTTTCAGGTTCCGCTTTAATAGTGGGTACGCCAGGAGGGACCAAGCCAAGACTGTGCCAAGGCAGCAGTTCGAGTTGCGTCATTATGCATGCAGAGGGTACCATAGGAGCGTTGCGCTTATTACACTATGCCATGAAGAGTTTGTCTTTAGCAAAGTTTTTAGTTGTAACGTTTTATGTTGCTTTGAAAATCTAATGTATTACAATTAATAAAATAATAAAAAGTATGTTTTAAAAATGGTTATATGCTGATTGTAAAATTTTTGGTAAGTGTTTATGTGTTGTAACATCTGATATCCGGATCCGGTGATTTGGGTTGGGTAGAGGGTGTTACATTATATATATCCAATAGGTCCCTACACTAGCTCGTTGAAACCTTAAATAAATTGCATATATAACCAAATGAATAGAAATGAACATAAATGAATGGAAATGATTTGATAATTAATTTAAGGTTTTTTAAATTATTATTTAATTAATTATAATTAAATAATTGAAGTTCAAAAATGAAATTAATTTAATTAGTCATTATGAATCCATTGGATAAGAGAATTAAATACATTTCTTCATAGATTCTTTCATGGTAAAGTTGTTATGACTTTAACGAAATTAGAATTTAGTTGAGAAAATTATTTAATTGAAAAATAAATTTAGTTAATTTAATTAAATAATTAAAATTTATTTTAGTGAATATAATATAAGTATTGGGTTGGATTAAATTATAAAATGTTAGATTAAAAGTCTAAAAAGCACATATAATTTTGATAAGGTATGGCATTGTTTTAATTATATGAATGTTTTGGGTTATATATGTGAATGAATGTATTTAATTATTTAATTATATATAATTAAGTAACTTTGCTAAATTTTTATTCTTAGAAATTAAATTGGGTGTAATTTTAGATTTTAATAATTTTTGGATATATTATTAGATTATTGACTAGCATTCCCCACATTTTTTCTTTTATTTCTAGAATAATTCATGTGAGCCAGAAACATATTTAGGGTTTTTGTAACCTAATTTTTTGGCGAAACTTAGAGAACCAAGACGTATCCAAAATTGATCGACATGACGGAAACCTAACCCAGCCAATAAGCAAAAACCAGTAGTGGGTTGATTGGTGAAAGTCGACGACAGTTGACAGTGGCTAACAAGGCCAATGATGGTCCGATCGATGGTGGCAGCGACGACGATGGCATCGAATATAGAAGTAGTGGTGAACCATAATGGTGACAGCATTTTAGTGGTAGATCCCTTCGATGATTTTTCAAGTTTTTGGGTTTTGGGAAACCCAACATCAAGATATTTAACATTCACCTAGAAGACCCAAAGAATGCTTTGGGAATAAATGTAAATTGAATTTTATTTTTTATTTTTATAGGATGGAATCATGGAAACTTTGGCTGGACAGAGTCATTTAATTTTATGCTTTTATATAATAGTATGATGATATTTAAATTGACTAAAAAAGTATGTTCGTGCATATGTATGATAAGCATACCATATAGTTTAGGGAAATAATGCCACATGTACTGTTCATGACATTTTAATCATTCATGTTTGAAACTAGAAATAAAAACCTTGCATGTTTTCTAAAAGATTGAGTGGGAGAAGATCCTAAAACAAGATCTATGTATTCAACCAATGGTCTCTTGTGATGGAATGAAAATTTAGTGGCCCTAAGTTAGGTATTGTCATGTGGATCTCAATGAGGACATTTCCTTAAAAGAGATAACTATCTTGTGATAGCATATGATATTTTTTTGGCCTTGTGGTAGGTATTATCATATGGATTTTAGTTAAGAAGTTTTATTTTTATAGAGGACAACTAGTCATACATGTTGCTCATTGATATCGTCACACAACAACTCATTAATAGTACATGTTATGATAGATGTTGAGTTGATGGTTATACATTCAAGATCATTCTAGTTAAGTAACTTGTCACGAAGCTCTACGTAAGTTAGAATGATGACCAAATGTGAATCGACTATTAGCACGTATGAATACCTAAATGATTAGCTTTATGTATTAATTGAGTGGAAATCCATGTTTTTACTAGTTGATTAAAATTGCCTCAAAGTGGCTTAATTCAATGGGTGTAGGAATTATCATCGCAACGACATAAATTTTCTTTTCAAGGCCTAATGATCAATTTTTCACCATTTGATTCAACATGCAATTCACTTTTGGTTTCGATGAGCTAGTAGAGGGACTGATTGGATATATGTGGTTAGGGCTCAAATGATTTATAATTAAGTTCCAAATTTTCACCTATTTATTATAAACTCATTTAGTCACGAAGTCATTCCAGGTTATTTCCATTTAGTGAGAAAACCACATTTATTTCCAAATATTTCTCATTTCTATCAATTTTTGATCATTTGATTCAACATGCAATTTAATTATGGTTTCAACAAGCTAGTGGAGGGACCAATTGGACATATGTGATTAGGGCACAAATGATTTATGATTAAAATCTGTAACACCTCATACCCAGCCCGGTCGCCGAGCCCGAATATCAAGATGTCACACCACTATCACACATCATACTTATAGTAAGTTGTCACATTATTAAGAAATCATCCTCTTTATGAGTGATCTTATGAATTTTGAGTCAAACATATACTAATCATCATTAGAACATGCCAAACATACTTTAAATAAACTTATAATAATTAGACATGCATTAGGACGACTTAGCAAAATTTCCAAGACAATCACGTAGGTATCATTACTAGGACAATGGTATCAATATTTTCCTGGTATGGTATCAATACCGTTTGCAAAATCGGTACCAAATTAGTATTTTATTTCTCATCTAAAATAAAAATATAAGAAAATATCAGTACCTGTAATGCCTTAGAATTTGGGCCTAAAAGTATTGGGCCTTGAGCAAGGGAAAGGTTTGGAAACTGTGTACAAAGGTGTGCCTGCTTTAATGGTTAAGGTTCCTGAGAGGAGTTGGAAAAGTCTTGGGTTCAAACTTGGGTTTTAGTAAAAAAATTGGTTTTAAGTGGATAAAACCCTAGATGCTTAGATGTAGGCCATTTAAATTATTGTGTTAAAAAAATGTCATAAGGAAGCATGTGGTCTAGTGGTTGTGGCGTCATTAAGGTTGCAAGGGAGCCTGGGTTCAAGTCTTGGCTCTTGCAATTTATTTTGGTTTTTCTTTTAAAGGAACTTGGACTTTGGCCTTTAGAACTTTTAGTTAATTGAAGACAAAATGTGACACAAAAAGAGCTTGTGGCAAGGATGCAAGTGGCGTGACTTGGCTGATGCGAGAGCTTAGGTTTGAATCCCATTGTAAGCCAAAAGGATATCTATTTTGCTAGTATGAGGCGGTAGGAGTTTGAGGTGGTATCGAACTCTAATGGGTGAGTGTTTGAATGGGTCTTGGAGGTTGCTATGGAGGATATCAAGGAGGGGGGATATTTGGAGAGATTTGAGGAGAGAATTGGGATTTTGGGAGGTTGTTGTTGTGGAGAGCTATATATCACATCTCATTTGTTCCTTGTTCTAAATGGTGGAGATCGGTGAGGCTTTCAAGGTATTCATCGCTTTCTCCAACCTGCATTGCTTCCATTCCTAACTGGTGGTGGTCGAGGTTGATTGGAACATTGTCTGGGATTCAAAGGTGCGATGATTATTGATTTACGGAATAAGAGTGTTCAGATCGAAAGAAATTTGCAAATCGCATTAGGTGTGTAAACTCCCCACTATAACTGTAGAACGGCGAAAGCTGAAAAGCTGAAATACGGTGTTTGAGACCACACGAGCGTGCGATCGCTCGTGTGGAAAGCCGAACCTACGAGTCATAGGCGATAAACTGTGGAGGCCTCTATGAGCATTTTTATGGGTTGAGGTCGTAATGAGACACGTTGGGCCGTGTGGGCTCAATGGGTTGTGGGCCCCACACAGATGAAACCCACTATTTGTGGCAAATACTAGACTGGGCTATGTAGATTAGGGGTGTGCAAAATTCGGGTAAAACCGGGAAAGTTTTGTTAATTGATCGAATTCGGTTAATCGGTCGGTTAACTGACTTTTTTCGGTTGGGAGTCGGTTAATTATTTTTTAATTTTTCGGTTAACGGTTAATTCGCTTCGAAACTGGTCGGTTAACCGAATTTTTTCAGTTTAACCGAAAAAATTAATAACTAAAATTATAATATATAAATAGGCCCACTATTTACCTAAACCCAATCCAAACCCAAGTATTCAACCCAACTCAATTACCCAACCCAACCCAAACATAAAAATTACAAATAATTTAATAAATAAAAATAAAATTCTAAAACTAAAACTAAAACTAAAGTCTAAAAGTCTAAAAATAATTAACTATGTATTGATTCAATTCGGTTAATTCGGGTAATTCGGGGAACTCGGTTAATTCGGGTTATTCGGTTAATTCGGTTAATTCGGTTAATTCAGATAATTCGGTTAATTTTTATCCAAAAATAAAAAAACATATAATTTTCGATTAATTCGGTTAATCGACCGAATTAACCAAAAAAATATTAGTTTGGTTAATTTTTTTGAAAAAAATTTGGTTCGATTAACGGTTAAAAATTTTGAAAGGTCGGTTAATTCGGTTAATATTATTTTAGCGGTGGTGAAATCTGGGCTGGACAGGCCACACGAGCATGTGGGCCTACTTGGACCGAGTAATGGGCCTTGGGCCCATTTACACTGCTGTGACCAATTAAGTTACCTGAGTCACTCGAGGCGACTGTGGACCTTTCGAGAGGTCGATATTTGGACCAAAATACCCTCGATGTGTAAAATGATCGAAATACCCCCATAGGGTAAACTAACCGTAATACCCCTGTAGGGTAAAATAATAGTAATGCCCCTGAAGGGGTAAAATGACCGTAATACCCCTGTAGGGTAAAATAATCATAATGCTTATATAGGGTAAAATGATCGTAATACCCCTATAGGGTAAAATGACCGTAATGCCCTGGTAGGTAAATGACTATTTTTGCCCTTCAAGTTCAAATGATTGTTTTGTCTGTGGTTAAATGACTGATTTGTCTGTGTTTGGTATGACTAATTTGTTTGTAATTTGAATGACTGATTCTAAGCATGACATTCTGCATACACGACATATTGCATGGGGTTGGGATACTGTTATGAGGAAGTACTGTACTGGTAGCTTTGCCACAATCACTGTTATTGGTGGCTTGGCCACATATACTATTACTGGCAGCTTTGTTGCAATACTGTTACTGGCAGCTTTGCTGTGATACTACTGATGGCTTTGTGCCGGTTATAGTACCGTTACTGATGGCATTGTACCGCTCATAATACCGTTATTGAGGCTTTGTGTCGATTACATTACCGTTATCGATGGCTATGTGCCGATCATTTCACTGTTATCGATGGCTATATACCGATCATATCACTGTCACTGATGGTTTTGTGCCGATCATGTTACCGTTACTGATGGTTGCGTGCCGATCATATCACTGCTATTGATGGCTTTGTGCCAATCACATTACTGTACTTATGGCTTGTAGCCATTCTGTTTATAGCTTATAGCATCCTGTTTACGACTCTTAGCCATTTTGACTACTGGCAGCTCTGCTGCATTATTACTACTGGCAACTATGCTGCGATATTGGTGTGAAGGTTGGGTGGGTCAACTCTGTCCTCACATGGTGTGTTGGGTTGGTACGGGTGGTATGTTGGCTAGATTGGGATGGGTTTGTGTACTTGCACCATATCGACATCAGATCGGGCTTAGGCCCATTTGCTTCAGATTGGGCTAAGGCCCACACTGTATTGTTACTGTTAAAGGGCTCTGGCCTAGACTGTTTCTGTTCTGTATGTCGACTGTTTGATAAGAGATTACACACTGAGTTTTCATAAAATGACCCTCTCCTCTTAACTATGCAGGTAATCTTTAGCCATAGTTGATTCGGAGCTGCGAGGGACTCGAAGGTGGCCACACAACCGCATCAGCTTTCGTTTTTAGCTTTTGATTTATAAGTAACTGAATTTGGGTATTTTTATGTAAAAAGGACCCTTTAAAGTTATAAACTTTAAGTTGGGTTTTTTTTATTTAGTTTGATATAAACTGATAGTTGTAGAATAAGACGGGTTTTCAAAAGGTAACCACTTTCAAAGACACCATGTTTTCACAACAAATGAGATTTTGGAAAATTTATAACGGTTTAAAAGTGATTAGTTTTTAATGATGCACGCTTGGAAATGAACAACCCATTTTGGAATCACCCTTTAATAACAAAATGATTAATTGATTTTAAAGATTTCAACAACAACAAGTTTTACGCTAAACATCTCAATGTGACACCGCCAGATTCGACCATAACTCCTAGGCTGAGTTTGGGGTGTTACATTTAGTGATATCAGAGCCAAATTGCAAAACTCGAATGTGGAATAGGTTTTCAAGTTTTTGGATTACAAAAGGTTATTTTTGAATAGGTGAAGTGTTTTGAGATACTTCTTCTAAAAAGTGTGGCACACAAAGTCTCCGGTGCCGAATCCGTAAGTTTTCTGAATACTTTTGTCTGTCTAAAAATTGAAATGCGGTAAGTTAGGAAGTACTGTGACTATTTTAGAAATTAGACTATATCACTCTAGATAGAGCAAATTGAAACAATAGGGGACTGGAACTGTAGTGAAACTTCGATATGCATAAAACTATTAGTCCTGTTTAAATGCGAATAGACAATGGGCACAAGAGATATGCGCGAACGTGGTTCAAGAGGCTGTAGGGATGTTTTGTAATCAGAGTGCGCAGCGGGAGCGTAGTGGCGAAGTCTGTGTGGTACGACTATCTTGTTAGTTGGAAATTTTGAGGATGAAATTTCTTTGAAGGGGTAGAATTGTAACGCCCCGGAATTTGGGCCTAAAAGTATTGGGCCTTGAACAAGGGAACAGTTTGGAAACTGTGTACAAAAGTATGTCTGTTTTAGTGGTTAAGGGTCCTAAGAGGAGTTAGAAAAGTCTTGGGTTCAACCCTGAGCTTTAGCAAAAATTTTGGTTTTAAGTGGATAAAACCCTGGATGCTTGGATGTAGGCCTTTTAAATTATTGTGTTAATAAAATGTCATAAGAAAGCATGTGGTCTAGTGGTTGTGGCGTCATTAAGGTTGTAAGGGAGCCTGGGTTCAAGTCTTGGCTCTTGCAATTTATTTTGGTTTTTCTTTTAAAGAAACCTGGACTTTGGCCATTAGACTTTTTAGTTAATTGAGGACAAAATGTGACACAAAAAGAGCTTGTGGCAAGGAGACAAGTGGTGTGAATTGGCTGATGCGAGAGCTTGGGTTCGAATCCTATTGCAAGCAAAAAGGATATTTGTTCTGAATGGAGGAGATCAGCGAGGCTTTCAAGGTATTCGTCGCTTTCTCCAACCGCTCGAGGTGACTGTGGATCTTTTGAGAGGTTGATATCTGGACCAAAATACCCTCAATGGGTAAAATGATCGAAATACCCTAATAGGGTAAAATGACCGTAATGCCCTGGTGGGTAAATGACTATTTTTGCCCCTCAAGGTCAAATGATTATTTTGTCTTTGGTTAAATGGCTGATTTGTCTATGTTTGGTATGACTGATTTGTTGTGATTTGAATGATTGATTCTAAGTATGGCATTCTGCGTACATGACATATTGCATGGGGTTGGGATATTGTTATGGAGGAAGTACTGTACTGGTAGCTTCGCCATAATCACTGTTACTGGTGGCTTGGCCACATAAACTATTACTGGCAGCTTTGCTGCGATACTGTTAATGGTAGCTTTGTTGCAATGCTACTGATGAATTTGTGCCGATCATAATACTGTTACTGATGGCTTTGTGTCAATCATAGTACTGTTACTGATAGCTTTGTGCCGATCATTTCACTGTTACTGATGGCTGTGTGCCGATCATATCACTGCCACTGATGGCTTTGTATCGATCATGTTACCATTACTGATGGCTGTGTGCCGATCATATCACTGCTACTGATGGCATTGTGCCAATCACATTACTGTACTTATGGCTTGTAGTCATTCTGTTTATAGCTTATAGTTATCATGTTTACGGCTCTTAGCCATTCTGACTACTGGTAGCTCTGCTGCATTATTACTACTGACAACTATGCTATGATATTGGTGTGAGGGTTGGGTGGGTCGACTCTGTCCCCACATGGTGTGTTGGGTTGGTACGGATGGTGTGTTGGCTAGATTGGGATGGGTTTGCATACTTGCACCATAATGATACTGTATCGAGATTAGGCCCACACTGTTTCTATTTTGGGCTAAGGCCCACACTGTACTGTTATTGCTAAATGGCTCTAACCTAGACTGATTCTGTTATGTATGCCGACTGTTTGATAAGGGATTACACACTGAGTTTTCGTAAACTCACCCTCTCCGTTTAACTGTACAGGTAATCCTCAGCCATTGTTGATTCGGTGCTGCGAGGGACTCAGAGGTGGCCACACAACTGCATCAGCTTTCGTTTTTAGCTTTTGATTTATAAGTAACTGAATTTGAGTATTTTTATGTAATATGGCCTCTTTAAAGTTATAAACTTTAAATTGGGGTTTTTTATTTAGTTTGATATAAACTGATAGTTGTAGAATAAGACGGGTTTTCAAATGGTAATTGTTTTCAAAGACACCACATTTTCGTAACAAATGAGATTTTGGAAAATTTGTAACGGTTTAAAAGTGATTAGTTTTTAATGATGGACGCTTGGAAATGAACAACTCATTTTGGAATCACCCTTTAATAACAAAATGATTAATTGATTTTAAAGATTTCAACAACAACAAATTTTATGCTAAACACCTCAATGTGACACCACCAAATTCGACCATAACTCCTAGGCTGGGTTTGGGGTGTTACAGTACCTTTAAAAAAGTATTGGTAAATCTACCCTGAGTATCAATACTCATGGCATGGTATCGATACCAAATTACGATTCTAACTTCCTGCACATTTGAAAATCATAGAGGTATCGTTTTTAAAACACGAATATCAATACCTCTACTCCAGCTAGTAAAAATTTAGCATATAAACCATTCCAACACGAATCTATTCAACAAGCATCTTTTACCATATCAAATAAACGTCAAGAACGACTATAATCACAGTTTTAAACAACAAGAACAAGTCCGACCAATAATGAACTTATCATGATTCAAACCTTTAAATCCTGAGAATAAATAAGCTATGGAAACATCCAAAATATCATGACAAAATCCATGTAACAATTCTACCACACTGCCTTTATTTTCCCAAAATATAAAATAATTAATAACACCTACGAAATAAAGCTAACGTCTTGCTTGTATCACCCCTCGGAAACCACACCGCTCACACCAACACACAACTAATATGCAATGGTTTAAAAGGAGTGGGTGAACTTAATAATCTTAGTGAATGCTCAGAATAACTTCAATGTACACACAATATCAAAGGTTAAACAAGAGCATACTATAACACGTTCACAACCATATTCTAATCAAGTCAAAATAACAGATTCATGTATCATAAAGTCATAAAACTAACATATACTCCTACATGCATTTACACTAAACTCGTTTATATATATTTCATTTAAAAATAATTCATCAAGACTAAACAACATATACATGCTTTAATAACCTACAAGTCTAGCTGATATATTTACATGCATTCACAAGTTAAATGGAAATGATCCAAACCACAATTACCTGCGCAATTTACTATGAGAACATACTAACAATTTCATGAAACTTAAATAAACTCATTTAACATATTATTCACATGTTTAAGCATCCATCGCACATCATATTACCACAACAAATAAGATCACATTTAAATGATAATTTGCATAGCAACCACATACTTATTTAGGCATACATCACATTAGACATATATACATTTAAAGATAATTTGGCACTTGAGGCTATGAAACATAAAAGTGCGCTCTATCGCCACACATCGGATACATGAATCTCCAACACACCAAATGGCTCATAGAGTCTAACATATCCCACAAGTGAAGCATAAAGCTAACACTCTCCAACAAACCTAACATATCCCATTGAATAGAGCTTAGCTCATATTCCCTTATCTCTCCAACATGTCCCAAGGCCTCAACACCCAAATCACAAAACACTTATAGGTGAGTACTCACAATCCTATGGCATGCCAACTATATCTAACGGTCTCTTAAGGTCACAAGGCCAAAATATCCACAATTACACTATTTTAATTATTGATTTAATGCACATAATCTCTATTCATAGTCATCAATTCACATTACAAACTTGTACACAATGCATGATTATCGAATATTTAATTGCACTTAAAGTGCCACAATAATGCTCATTGAGCAATCACGTGCCCAACCACATTTGAGTGCATTAAAATCAGTTTATCACATGCATAACCTGTTACATTAGCATTACATTCCATAATTCAACACGCACACTTTCACTGCACATTTATATTGCTAACACAACATCATCACTATTGTTCGGCAAATTTAATATGCCCATAACCTAATACAATTCACAATAGTCATTACACATGTCCCATATCACAATATCGTATCATAATAATCAATCCACAAATATTCTCATAATCACATAATTTACCAAAAATAAAATAAGGGGAATAGAAAGCTTACACTCATAACTTAGGATAGGGTTTTAGGCTATTCCTAAGCTTCCAATTAAAACTATGAATTGTCTCTACTAGCAGCGATTCCAAACACTCGCCCATTACGCTTTTGCCGAAAAGTCAAAAAATTAAACTTGCTTTTCCTTGCCTTTCGCCTTGCTCGAATAAGGTTCCAATAGTTCTGACACTTTACTCACAATAGCCACACAATATACACAATCAATATTCAACCAAAGACTCACTTAAACCAACCAAAAACACAAGTCTTAGCCATATTCCTCATAAAACTAAAATTTTGACTAACAAACTTGAAACTCAAATATCTTCCTCTATACTTAATCTTTTTGCCTAGAACTAATTATGTTCATCTAATTAATCACCTACGACTAATTCTCAACCTTTAACCTATACAAAAATACCCAATTCATGGTATTGAAATTTTTGACATGTTTATAGTTATTTTCACGAAAATTCATTAAATCCTTTGAAATCCTAAACGAAACTTTAAAGTAAGTTTAGAAACCTTCTAATCATGTTAAAACAAGCTGAAAAATACTTTGAAACCATATTTTTACCCAAAATCCTGAAATCCACCATTAACGACCCAATTCTCAACTTTTTTTTTAAAACATGCAATTTAATGCCAAAAAAAATAGTTTAAAAGACCACATATCATTTAAAACTAATTAGCAATTGAATTGTTACCTTAGTTGATGAAGTATAGAGTATTTGATCGAAAACCAAAAAAACCCACAAGCTTGACAATAGAGGAACCTATGGTGTTTTAAGTGTTTTTCTTGGATTTTATGGAGGTTTAATGATTTGGAAAGTGATAGGAATAAATGAAATTTAGGTTTGAAAAATATAATTGAATGGGAGGAGTTGGGAGAGCTTGGGACGGCAAAAGCAGATAAAAGGGAGAAGTTAACTTGAAAATAAAACTAGGTGGGGAAGACATAGGGTGAATTTTAAAATTTGGTTTATTTGCTTCATAAACACAAAATTTTGAATCTTTTACAAATCAGTCCCTAATTCAAAATTGAAAGTGTCTAGAACGTTAATTTTAAAAATTGATTTAACAGTCAAAAAGTCATTGTCGAGTATTTTTCTAGTTCATCATGCTACTAGATTTTCGAGCACCCTAGAGCTAAAAATCCTAAAATACCCCTAGAACTCCTGGGCCCAATTTTGGGATGTTACAAGTTTTAGCTTTTCACGTATTAATTGTAAACTCATTTAGTCATGAAGTCATTCCACTATAGTATTGTAACTGAGCTCTCCCCAGCGACATGCCATTACTAAAGCAACTCTACTGATGCTCGTCCAATGACCTTGTCATATGTGTGTTACCCTCATACGATATCCTTAGTCTATTTGGGACAAATTCGCTCTCCCAATGTGATCCTATTTTATCTCATCGTAACAATTACATCTTCCTTCAAGAAAAGTCAATTACTATCAAATAGTAATAAAGTCTTTCATCACAATGAGGAATGGCCCATGGCCATGTTTACTTTTCATCTATCATATAATGCCATTGAGAGGATATCATTTACCCATGTCTTGGGCTATGAATTCTACTATTGTGAATGATGCTAGATATTGTAAAAGTCGTATACCTAATGGACCAACTTTTAATTCCTTATCTACTTGAATTCAAGCTTTTACTTACATCAAAGTACACAGTCACACATACATAGTCCATCATCCACTCAAGATTAAGGTATGTCACACTTTGAACGTCACAAGTAAATAAATCCATAAATGAATTCATGATCTATTCTTATTGGGTCTAGTTCGATGTACTGCCAGTCCATTCAGTAAAATCTATGCCTCTATCTTTTGGGAGTAATCAGCTTCGATGCCCAAGACAAGACATCTCTCCAATTGGACTTTATAGATGACATATTAGTCTTTCAATTGGTTCGCTTATTTTCAATTAGACTAAGGAATTGTTTAGGTTCTTCTACCAATATAAGATGTCTATTCGTATTACGATTTGACCACATAATATCGCTTAGTATTAGTTAAACATTAGACAACCAATGAGCCAATATTTGCTTTTATTTGGCTTTGCATGAAAAAACTACATGAGAACATTATACAAAGTATATTAATGTAATCCATGAATTATTTTATTAACCAATCTATTCAAAAAAATTACAAGTGTAGATAGACGAAAATACCAAACTTAGGGTACCAGGTCCAACAGGTCATACACTCAAGATCATTCTAGTTAAGTAACCTCTAGTTAAGTTAAAATGATGGTCAAATGTACAATGATAATTAGTAAGTATGAATACCTAAGGAATTACGTTCACATATGAAATAGATGTAAATTCAAGTTCTTACTAGTTGGCTTAATATTACTGAGATATTAATGAATGGATTTTAGATGCATGCATAATCTTAATGCATATTGTTTGTTTCAATTTTTTTCTCAAAATATTCGCTTAATACTGAGATATTAATGAATGGATTTTTTTTTAGTTTGAAAAAAATAGGGTCGACTACCCTACTTAAAATCCTTACTAAGAACAAGATGAACTTAAATAACTAAAAAGAATGCAAAAGGAACCTAACAATTGTCCTAAGATGTGAGAAACTTAAGATGGTTCTTGATAACTAATACCCTTCGGCCAACCTAGTTGAGGCTAGAACTAGTTGGTGTGAATTTGATTAGATAGCTCATTGCTACATATTGGCAAGCATGACCAGTACCCTATCAACTGAGTCGAGTACTCCACAACAGAATGACCTGGAAAAGGGAAGGAATCAAACTTTGTTAGACATGGTTCAATCAATGTTAAGTTATTTGTAGTTGCCAATTTCCTTTTGGTATAAGCTTTACAAATAGCTTATTATATTCTGAATGATGTACCAACTAAGGCCGTACCTAAATCTCCAGACAAATTGGGTTACGTCAGGAAGCCAAGCCTAAAGCATTTTACGATTTGAGGATGCTCGACCCACATATTTGACAAAGATGCGAAGAAGTTAGATTCACAGATAGAATTGTGCGTGTTTGTAGGATATCCTAAAGGAACGAAGAGTGGTTTGTTTTATAACCCGAAAGAGTAAACAATTATAGTGTTGACTCATGCTACCTTACTAAGGAGATATACATGAATGACTTTAAACCTCGAATTAAAGAAGTACTTTAGAAACTCTTAGGAAATATACAAACCCATCTAGTAATGGTTTTGCTTCCAACTCTTAATATTGGAACTGCAAACAATTAGTGGCATAGGGAGCTTTATTGTAAGGGGAACGTATCTCGTAGGCTTGAATTCTCTCATCTTGGTAGAAGTGTTGTTAACACTGAAACTATTGAACCATAAGATTATGACACACTCACATTTGATGAAGTAATTCAGATGTTGATTCCAAGCTTGGGGAAATAGATATGAAAGTTGAGATGGATTCTATGAAATCCAAATCAATGTGAGAACTTGTAGACTTATCAGAAGGGATAAAACCCATAGGGTGTAAGAAAATCTACAAGAACAAAAGAAATGTGGATGAGAAATTTGAAATTTATAAGGTTAAACTTGTAACAAGGGGTATACTAAAAAAGAATGTATCGACTACGAGGAAACCTTCTCTCCGGTTGTCATGCTCATGTCGATTCGCAGATTGTTATCCATTGAGGCGGCTCTCAGTTACGAGATATAGAAAATGGATGTCAAGATAACACTTTTGAACGATTATCTTGAACAGAACATCTATATGATACAACCTACCATATATATAACTAATGGAAACGAGCATAAAGTTTGCAAAGTGCTTAGATCCATATATCGACTTAAGTAAGTATTACACTCATGAACTTAAAGATTGATCAAACGATTAAAACTTTTGGATATGAGAAACATGTTGATAAATTGTGTGTTTATAAATGTATTAAGGATGAAAAGGTGGTTTTTCTCGTTCTATATGCTGATGACTGATTGCCTCCAGATGTACTAATGTCCAAAGTGTGAATACTGTAGTAAAAGATATATAAACGAGGCGGTATCCACAAGTATATGGGTCAAGTTGTAATATAGTTGCAATGGAGTAGATGGGTACTCCGAGGATCATACCCAAAGGAGGCTAGTGCTAGATCAATTTTAATTTAAGTACCAAAACACCTAATTAGTACTCTAAATAAGTTATAGTAAAGAAATATATATAAAAGAGATTTTTAGGGTTTTTATAATAGTATGGTAAAGAAACAAATATTGAGAGATTGAAAAGTGAAATTAATCAAATCTGGTTATGGGTGATTAGCTCGCTTCGGTATTCTTCACCAACTAGTTGATATCCTGGTAGGATTCTCTGATACGTCCACTAAAATGACAAGTCAACAAGGACTACTTATCTTTCGACCTCACAATCCAGACAGGCTTGAGGTAAAGGTGTTCACGGATAGGCAATACCAATTTCTGGTTAATTCCTACCTTGATGACTTCCTAGGGTTGTCAGGCCCAGGGTTTAGGTTCTTCCTTTTCCAAACAGCTAATCCGTTAAGTAACCCTACAAAATAATGAATAGATCATACTTCCACTCACTAATCCCCCATAAAAGGATTAGTTCCTCATGGTTTTCATAAACAAATATATAATTGATATAAAGTATAATTATGATAATTGAATCTAAAGTATAAAATTTAAGAAAAAGCTTGTTTTGTATTATCAATAAAAGCAAATCCACAAAAGTTGATTGCATCCTCAAATCAGATCTCCCGAAATAAAATAAAGAACAAACAGAAAATAGAACTAAAACCTAAGAAAAGAAAAACTTAAACCAAAATTAAAGAGAAGTTCTAAGCTAAGTAATTTATGCTTATATTGTCTGAAAAATGAGCCTATTTATAGATTTCAGATGGTCATTGTCCTTAACCCTAGGTGTAACACCCCTAACCGGTATCCGCCACCAGAATAGGTTAAAAATTATTACCGTAAAAACAGAACTCAACTCATTCATTGAATAGGGTTACAGAGCATTACCGTAAAAACATAACTCAAATCATTCATTTCCAACATCTCATAATCATTCCAAAACCCAATCAAACATATGCATATTGTCCCTTATTCGATCCCTCGAGGCCTTAGAAACACTTTAGAAATGATTCGGGACTAAATTGGGAACATTTAAAACTTCATGGAAAAAAATAGAAAAATTCACATTGCTTGGGTCACACGGCCGTGTGGCCAGGCCATGTGACTCATACAGCTGAGACACACACCCGTGTATTAGGCCGTGTGGACAAGAAATAGGCCAAATTTAAGCCATTCCTTTTGCTCATTTCAACCTCACATCTACAAGACATTTTCACATATAATCAAGCTTTCAAACATACCAAAGCATGCATATTAAGACCAATTCATTAGGTCATTTATCCATACAACCAATATGCCATATAGACACCTCAAATTCAAACATACAATTTATCTAAACATATATATGTATTTAACACATTCCATTCATCAACACCTAATTCATTTTCCATTTCAAAACTCATCATAGATTGACCACATTTATACTATTACAAATGGTTCATATTTATCTAAAAGCATAACTCCACTTAGACTTATATAAACACACCAAATATGGTCATTCCAAACATACCTAAACATGTGCATGTTTAAGTATACAATACTTGGCTTATACCATGTCAATATAACTTATCATTTGAATGATTATTTTCATGCATATCAAATACACATATACCTAACTTATATATATATGACCATAACTCATCCATATATATATTTAGCCTAATTCCATATCAAGTTATACGATAATTGACCACAAGCCAAATTCACATTCAAACATACCAAATGGGTCATAATTCAACCACTTATACTTGACTAAATTCCATATCAATTCATGCCCTAAATGATCATTTTGCAAACATGCCAACACTTACCACTGTGGCCATAACAACCATGTAATGGCCCAAAATTTTTATTTTGGGTATTGTGAATGTGTGAGACAAAATATCTGTATGCTTTAGTGGTTATGTATTCTGGGTGTGTTTGGGAGGTCTCAAGTTCAAGACAGGACTTGGACAAATTTTGGTATTTTTATAAATAAGCTCTATCTTTGGTCAGTAGGCTTTTAAGTAAAAGCTGGCAGATAAATAACAGAATGGGTCTGCTGGTCTGGTGGATAAGGGGAGTGTTGGTGTGAAGGAGGTCTCGTGTTCGAATCTTGGCGTGGGTATTATTTTTGCTCGTGCATCTAGGAGAGTTTGAGATGGACTAAAAATCTGAGTAGTGGATTTAGTGGGGAGTTTGATGGAGAGAAATAAGGGATTGGGGTGATTATCAAATATTCTGTTCATCTTTTTTTTCCCTTTTTTAAAATTTCCCCAAAATCCCTCCACCCTCTTGCCGTTTTTCTCTTCATTGCTGCCGAATTTTTGCTCTCTTTCACCCTTCATCTTCTTGATTTTTCTTTTCCAACTCTGCCTCGTATTGCTCCACGTTTGTCTGCGATCACTCTGTAAGTTTTAGGTAAGTGATTTGTCTCTATTTTTTAACTTTCTTCTGACTTCTTTTTTTATGACAATTAAGGGAGGATTCAACGGCTCGTAATAACCAATCAGAGTCTTAGTTTGTGTGGGAATTACTGTTCAACAGTTGAAGGTAATGATTAGTCGGTTATGGGTTAAAACATCGATACGAGTTCGATTTGGGATCACGTTATGTGAGATTAAATTAGTGTTATTTTTTCAATTATAGGCTTTGGAGTGCTCGGGGACTATTTTAGCATCAAACAAAACTAGGTGTGTACCCGAAACGCAGAAAATGAGATTTGGTGAAAAGCCAAAATTGCTTACTGTTTGAAAAATCACCATAAATTGTGGAAATCGAATTAGAGGATAAAAAAATATAGAATGGAATCTTATTGAGTCTAGTTTCTCATAGAAGAAACGGTGCAAGTAATGGAATTGTAAATCATGAGATATAATAAGTTTTGTGAGACAAGGTCAGAATGAATTCGGGTTCCCCTGATCTGACTTTGGAAAATCCTCAAAAATTGGAGAAAAATAATTAGGGGTTAAAATTTACAAGTTTAAATTATTACTGAGTCTATTTTCAATAGAAATAAATGGTAACATCATTCAAATTTTGTACTAAGACATAATTAATTTTTAGCAAAGAAAGGTCGAAGCTGTCAGACAGCAGAATAGGGGTAAGATTGAAGATTTTACTGTACTTATTGGTTGAACCAAAAATTCTAAAAATTTTATGGTAGAAAGGTATTTGAGTATATCTTCAAAGGCATCAAGCGGACCTTAATTTCGAATTCTGTAGCTTAATATATAAATAATTTAGTAATAGTCAATCAAGTAGACAGCTTTGAAGGAACATATAAGTAAATAGTGAAAACATATATGAATATTTAGATAGCACGGGTTACATTAAAAATGGACCACGTGGCCAAGGCCAATTTGGGCTGAGTGGGCCACACGGGCATGTAGGCCTACATGGGCAGACCACATGGGCGTGTGAGCCCATTTTCACTGAATTGATTGCAAAGGTGTCATGGGTCACCTAAGTCGAATGTGAACCTAATGTAGGGTCGATAAGCATCACTTAGACCTCTAATTGTACAAACTGGCTGTTTGATTTATATATGTGTTGAGCATGATGATAGTATGCTTGTATATTGAACTGGTTATATGTACTGATGTCCTGAGATAGCATGTCATGACTTGTATGTTGCATTGCATGGGGTTGGGTTAATTATATTTCGAGGAAGTGTACTGAAAGGCTCTTAAGCCTAACATACTGGCAGCTGAGCTGTAAATTACTGTTTTGTGTTGTATTCGGTACTACCTGGAGTGTAGGGATGGGTGGGTTGATTTGATCCCCACATGGAATGTAGGGTTGGACGGAGATGGTGTGTAGTGGCTGGTTGGGTAAGACTTTGTTACTGAATACTGCATGGTTGCTACTGATACTGTGATGGGCTAAGGCCCTACTGCATATTTTCTACTGTACTGAGATGGGCTAAGGCCCAAACTGTTACTGATAATGAAAACGGGCTTAGGCCCATGAATGCTTTAACTGTGCACTGTGATTTGCTATTGTTTGTTTTCTGTGGGATTACACACTGAGTTTCCGTAAACTCACCCCTTTTATTTAAACGTGCAAAGGTAATCCCCAGATCTAGATGGATCAGTGCGACGGAGGACTCGGTGATGACCACGGTTTTGGACTTTCATGGTTTTTAACCCATATTTACGATAATTGGTTTTATTTTTATTCTATATTTACTGGCTAAGTTTTTGGGTTGTAATTGGACTTTTGGACTTTGGTTTCGGGTTTTAATTATCTTTACCTTATGGATTACAACTGCTAGTAGTAGGAAACCTCGGTTTTCAAAAGAAACAAATGTTTTTCCTAAACGCACGGTTGTTTAATCTATTTTAAAAGCTTTCACAAACTAAAAATATTTTGAAACTATTGATTAAATGAGCAACACAATTTTGGAACTAATAATATAGTAAGATAAGGAATTCAATGGAAATGATTTTAACGCATCGACACGATTTTCAAACACCCTATCATGTGACATTGCTAGATCCGACCATAACGTTTGGGCCGATTTTGGGGTGTTACAAACCATGCATCAATTTGATCATATAAATACCAACCATTAAGCATCAAAGTGCCAAAATCACATCAACCATCAAGGCATCAAAATAACATAAGTTTCACAAATTCACAACAATATTACATGTCAATATCATCAACTAAACATTAGACAGAGCCCACCTATACATGTCATTATAACCACGACCAAAGCATCAAAATCTATTGATAAAATCGATGGATAGTGTGATGGATCTCAAACTAGCTTCCAACCCAATCGAGCTTCCGATAATATGTAAAGTAAAGGAAAATAACTACGTAAGAAATGAATGCTTAGTAAGCTCGTATAAACTTTAAGCATAATATTCCATTTCAATAATAAACTGTATAGAATAAACATAAATCTATGCCAATGTCATAAGATTCATAAATCGATATGATCATCAACTTACAAATGAGTAAGTTCATTTATGTAGCATATATTTATCATTCATAACATGATAGGATTTTATAGGACTTAATAGATAATCATCAACCTTTCTATAAGATTATACACTTTTCAATCTACTTTCTTTTCATTCCGTTCCCAATGCTTATCATAAGCCTAAACAACATTATCAATTACCGACTTAGTGTATTTATCCATGATATAGGTATATTCATCCATAGCATACGTAAATTTCTCACATATAGTACATCATTCAAACTCATTACTCCATTTTCATCAAATTTCATTTCAACTATGAATTTACCATTTCATTACCTTTCCTCACCCGTTTCATATGCATAACACATAAGATATACACATAAAATCAACCATGACTACAAACTAGTGCATTTAAACATAGCTCTTTTGGAATCAACTGCATGATAAACGATTTCATAAGAAATTACATACTTTAATTTATACCACCTTTTCGCGTACATAAGCATATTACCAATTGAACACTTACTGGTTCGATGTATTTCATTAAGACTAAGCATGATATAATCCAATTATAAGCTTGGCACAAGCCTAAGCACATAAACAACAGACGTTAGCATACTTGAACATAATTCATGTGAACTTATCATAGATAACCATTATACTTGAGCATGAACCAATTGGATTTATCATTTTTCATAACATATTATGTTTTCCATGCATCACCATTTCAATAAGTTTCTTTTTTTTTTCAATGAGTTTCATACATACATGTCTTGGTTCATATTGAACACTTACCATTTCTTTTGCATAGCACATAAGACATAAACATAACATTTACCATAGCCACAAGCTAGTGATTAAACATATAGCTTAGCAATATCATCACATGATAAGATAGATTTCATAAACATAATTCATATGAACTCATACTTTCCATAATTATGAATACACATACTTTATACCTTTCCATAATATCAAAGTGAATTTCATCGAACCCTTACCGAAGCTTACACAAAGTATGCTAAACGATGGCTGAAACCATCCCTTTTCATATTCGATGGTCGTCACCATCTCTTTTCATAATCGATGGTTGTCACCATCCCTATTCATAATCGATTGTCATCACCATCCTTTTCATATTCGGTAGTCAAAACCATCCCTTTTCATATTCGATGGTTGTCACCATCCCTTTTCATATTCGATGATCGTCACCACCCCTTTTCATATGCGATAGTTGTCACCATCCCTTTCCATATTTGATAGTGGAAACCATCCTTTTTCATATTCGATCGGCATCGAGACGTCGTTGGATTTTTTCGTTGAAACAAGATATGATAATATAAAATGATAGCATTTAAGAAAACACATTAAAATGTTATTTAAACTTACGAACTTACTTGGCTAAATTGCAGAAATGACAAGGTACATAGGTATTTTGGTAATTTTCCATTCTCCTTGATTTTCCACTTGATCTTGATCTAAATTAATAATTTTATTCAATCTATTTATTTAGATGGTAACAGAATGTATTTTATGCAATTTAGTCACTTTTAAATTTTTATAAAATTGCCCTTAAAATTGCCCTAAAACACGTAGATTAACCATTTTATTGAAATTTCATAACACCAAATATTTTTAGCTTCCAATACAGACCATATTTGAAAAAATTTCACATCAAATCCTTGTATTTTTACTGTTTCAACAATTTAGTCCCTAATCAGAAAATTCATCAAAATTACTTAACAAAATACTTTTAAATCTCAAACGGCAGTTCATATTCATCATTTAATAACTTAAATCACATAGATTCATCAATAGAAACATTTAAAATCTTTAATAGTTTTAAAATCGAAGGTACGAGCTAGTTGGACCTAGTTGCAACGATCTCAAAAACATGAAAATTATTAAAAATAGGGCCAAAATCACATACCATGCAAGAATTTCACCATGGCCGAAAGCTTCATCTCAAAAATGGCTTCTTCCTCCATTAAAATTCGATGAAGAAAGGTTGTAAAAGATGATAATGGATTTTTGTTTTTATTTTATTTAATTTAATTATCAAATTACCATTTTACCCTTGGTTAATAATTAAATAAAACACCAAATACATGCCCATATTAGTCCACTAACTCCTAAATGGCTAAATTATCATTTAAGTCCCTTTTCCTTTATTCAATAAACCATTTAATCAGTTAAATCAAATAGTGAATAAATTTTACATATTTTTTAGTACTTTTTAATTAATTAATTATCGAAACGTTAAAATTTTTCAACGAAACTTTAATACCACCTTAATGACACTTCGTAAATATTTATAAAAATATTTACAGCTCAGTTTATAGAAACGAGGTCCCAATACCTCATTTTCTAAAACCAGTTGACCTTAGGGTTCTACCACTTGAACTTAATAAATCGCTTAAATAACATAAATTATCAAATCAAAAACCTTTTTTAAAAACCACATTTGACTTGTAAACATTAAATAATAATATATTTACGAACTTACTCATCAGTGGCCTCAAAACCACTATTTTCGACACCACTGAGAAACGGGCTGTTACACTAGGTTAGTTGATGTTCCTGAGCTTTAAATTTGATTCTGCAGACAAAAACTCCTACTTATAGTCTCAGAATTTCTCCACTTTGTTCCCTATGTTTCGACATCGAACCCTTTGTGTTGCGACATAGTGACCAGTATAGGTTTAGCACACCTTCTAATGGTCTCCTGTATACTAACAAAGTTCACTAGCTCACCCGTGGGTCTCATTCAGCCTCTAAGGTCCATAAAAGATTCAATTTGCACATTTTATTGATTTTTAAGGAAACTTACTAAAACATAATTAAAACCTAATGATAATGCTTGTTTTCAAGCTCCTAAAGTGATAAAATTAGTTTAATTTGCTACACCGAATTATGGCAAATCAAACTCCCTTACACTTAAGGCATTGCTTATCCTCAAGCAACACAAACAAAAACAAGAAATAGAAAAGACGACCCTTGAGAAAATATCATACAAGTATTGAATTTTGAGCACCTGACTAATCATTTCTGACTTACGAATAATTTTGACATGATGAATAATTGATTTGCCAGTTCTGACCTCAGACATCTAAGTTCACTGCGTTACAAAGTATACAAGCATTAAAGGCCTCACCTATAGGAATCCATCAACAAATCATACAAGTAATTTGATTATCCTAGTAGAATAAAAATAGCAGTTTATACGATTGTTTAATATAATGTTCATTTATGCATAAGGATATTTAGGTCACATAGGACTTTTCGACTTGTAACGTTTTGAGGCTTAGGACATATATGTAATTCAAAAGAAAGTAAGCATCAAAGGGCTACAAACACGAAAATAGTTTGGCACATCATATTCATCCCTATTCTGTCCCCTTAGCAACCCTTACTCGCTCACCACCTTATTTCTCCTTCTCTCACCTTCCTTTTTTTCTCCATATAAGAAATCATAGCATCACATAGTAACTACGGCTAGCCTACGAGTTTTTTGTGCACTAATGAATGAGTTTTTCTTATTTTCATGACCTTGTCACTTTCTTTTTCAATTCATCTTACTCACAAAGGCTTTTTTCTTTTCAGGAACTTTTTCTACTCGTATTGTTTTTCTTTTTTAATTTTTCTTTTGTTCTGCAGTTTAGACTAACCTATAGTTCCTATATCACACCAATCTTTCCTATTTCACTCTGTTTTTACAAAATCTGTCGTGATGTATCTACTTAACCCTCAATACATATGGCCAGACATCTATAGTCCTATAGTTTAGTACCAAAGAAAGAGGGAAAATACAAATTAATGTTTCAGGCTCGGGTTTTGTAATAAGGTTCATCAAGAAGTGTTTACAGACTCAAAAATTGGTACTAAAGGTGAATAAATATAGGTCAGCTTTTTGGCTCTGGATATGTTCCAAACAATGCCTTAGGTCATCCATTAAATATTTCAATATGCATAAATTTAATCAACCAAACAAACTCAAATTCAACCATTTATCATTCATACTAGCATGCTCGTTTCCTTGTATTTTCTATATCATTCGGTACAGTTGATTGCTTAATGCCTATTTATAGTGTAACATAAAGAACTTAGTAGTCTAATAATGAAAATTTTAAAATCACCTATCAGCACGTCAAATTTATTTGTAAGCACAAGCAACGTATGTACATGCTCCTAACCAATCACTTGTATTTCTACAAGCACAAGAACACTATTGACAAGAACTATTGAAAGAAAAAAAATAAAAATTTAGACAAAACTTTCTGTGTTACCCCCACACTTTTGTTAAAACATTGTCCTAAATGTGTAGCTCGTAAAAATATAAGAAAAGAAGTAACCCGATTGATCATCTTCGTTCCAACTACTATTGGTGTGTGCTTCCTCCTTTGCCTGTTGATAATTCAAATTGTTGTGTTTTCTTCATGTGGAGTTCTTACATAGAAATTCAAAACCAAATATGAAACAAAACTACTAAAAAACTGTTCCTACTCCTACAAACAAATTAAAATCATCCTTAGAAAAAGTAATACAATCCTAAAAATGTTAAAAAGTTCAATTAATTAACTTAAAAAGAAGTACAAATTCCTAATATAATAAGAAACTAATTTAATTTTCCTAAATCTACCTATTCTTAAAAATTCAAATCTTACTAAATAAACTTGAAATATTATTCGTCATCTTCTCGAACTCTTATTTTTCTCCTTTCCTTCTTTTGTTTTGTTTGAAGAAGAATAAACTGCTTGAATACGTCATCTCTAAGCAGTTTCCATAGAGGATTAATGGTCTTATCCAACTGCTAGATAGGAACTCCAGCTCTTTTACACAATTCTATAATTAAATGGGGGGAAAATATTCCCTTCCCTAGATTTCTTGCGCATTCAACCATATTCTTGTATATCCATGCTCCAATACATATTTGTTTCTTCTGGAGTATCCCATATGTTATGATAGCATGGATGGGACAGATCTCGGATATATCTATTGTATGCCATCTTCTTTCCCTTCCATTAAGAATCTCAGTATTTCCTCCGTGTCTATTTTTATAATTCCTTTAGATTTGTTTTATAAAGATAGTCGTGACAATAATATGGCACATCATAAAATTGGCAAATACTTATCTCAGTTACTGGAACATTGGTCCCTCTAACCTTCACAAAAAACTGCATCCTGTAGAATGGTCTAGTTGCTTCCCTTTGTTTTAATGCTAGATAAAATTCTTGCATTATAGGAATTATTGTAGGGTCTTCAAACGGTAAAAAAAAATTGGTCCATTCTCTTTTTATTGCATTCTCCCAAATTCTTTTACAACTCCTCATTAAAAGATCAAATCCCTACTCTTGGATGAAAGTATACAACTGTAGTTGTTGCAAGTATTTATCCATGTCACTTTCTTGGAATTCAATAGATAGACCTGAAGCACTTATACTGAAACTGGCCATTTGGTTATCTCTTTTTGTTGAAGTCCCTTGTACAATCTTCTATGTCTGCAATTTGATATTTCTTTCTGGGTAGTGGTAAGTAAGAGGATGAGTGCGAACTATTTATGCATTAGAATAAAAGAATAAAATATTCAAGAGTTATAATTTATTTATACTAAGCAAGAAGTTAAAGAAAAAGAAACCTAATATAATTAAACTACAAAAACGTTAGTAGTTAATGTTAATTCAGAAAACAAAGTTTACATAGGGGTGTCGCGACATCTCTCAATGGTGTCGCAACGTCGAGAGCAATTTCCACATTCTGAATGTTGTCTGTTGTCACGACATTCAGTATGGGTGTTGCGACATGTATGCTAGATTCCATTGTGTTTCGATTGTGGTGTGAAATCAACAATTTGGTCTCTTTCTTTACTATCACTTTTTTCGTTTGTTAATATCCTCTCATTTCCTCCTACATCCCATAGAGCGTTACATTGTAAGAATTTTTTATCAACTACTGTGTTTGTCATTCCTCTAAAAACTATTTTACTCTTTGGCCATTTACAAGAAAAAGATGCCTTTATTTTTCGATCAGCTCCATTATCCGATGAGGTGTCACTAGGAAATAATTTTATCTCGAGCTGAACACTAGAACTTTCTGTCCAGATAGAAATTCACATTTTTGGATCTTTACATTGTGTCGAAGTCTACTCCTTTCCTTATGCATTTTAGTGTTTTCGTAGGCCATAAAGCGAAATTCTTCCAATCTTGTAGTTTAAATAACCTTTCTTTCTTAGCTAATTTCATATCCAAATTTCATTCTTTTATTGCATAATATGCCTTCTTCTCCAATTCAATCGTTAAGTGGTAGTTCTTTTCGTAAACTAGCTTATATGGAGACATACCTAGAGGTTTCTTATATGCTGTTTTGTAAGCCTACAAAGAACCGTCTAACTTAGCTGCCTAATCCTTTCGACTTGGGTTCACTCTTTCTCTAAAATCTGTTTAATTTCATAGTTAGACACTTCTGCTTGCCCATTAGCCTACAAGTGATAAGTCGTTGTCATTCCGTGTCTTATGTTGTATTTAGCCTTAGTAGCTTCAAATTGCTTGCTACAAAAATGAGATCCTTCATCACTAACAATGCACGAGGTGTACCAAACATAGCAAACATGATTTTTTTTCTCAGAAATCTCACTACTGATTTGTATTATTGGTAGGTAAAGCAACAACTTCAACCCATTTTGAAACATAATAAACAGCTAAAAGGATGTATTGATTCCTGAAAGAACTTGGAAAAGGTCCCATGAAATCAATCTCCTAGACATCAAATACTTCTACCTCAATTGTCCCTGTTTGCGGTATTTCGTCCCTTTTTGATATACTTCCAGTTTGCTCGCATCTATCACACCCTTGTACAAATTCATAGGCGTCTCTGGTCATAGTTGGACAATAAAACCTTGATTGTAGCCCCTTTTGGGCTGTCCTTTTTCTTCCAAAATTCCCCCTGCATGGAGATGTATGGCATCCTTGTAAAATTTCATGTATCTCTTCCTCCACTACGCACCTTTGGAACAATTGATCCGCATATTGCCAAAACACATATGGATCCTCCCAAATGTGATTTTTTTTATTTATGAATTATCCTCTTCTTCTGTTGCCAGGATACCTACGATGGAAATACACCTCTTGCAATGTAGTTGACATAATCTGCATACCAGGGTGTTATGTAATTTCTAGGCCTTGTATGATAGATGTCTACCCTGACTAATTGTTCATCTGCGAAAGTCTATTTAATTTCTCCAGTAGTTTTCGCTTTTAAGTTATTCTCTATTATGGATAAATGGTCTAAAATTTGGTTCCCAGTCCCTTTTCGATCCATTATCCATAGATCGAATTCCTGAATCAATAAAACTCATCTCATCAATTTGGTTTTCATTTCTTTCTTCTTCATGATTTATTTTAATGTAGAGTGATCAGTATAAACATATACTCTATTTGTCATTAAATAAGGTCAAAATTTTTGGCAACTAAACACCACTGCCAACATTTTTTTTCAGTTGTAGTGTGATTGCATTGTGCTGGATTTAGTGTTTTGCTTGCGTAATGAATGACCCTAAATATGTTATTCCTCTTTTGTCCCAAAAATGCTCCTACTGCATAGTCATTAGCATCACACATAATAATAAAAGGTTTTGACTAATTCGGGGTAATGATTATCAGTGCAGATATGAGTTTCTCTTTTATTACCTCAAAGGCTTTAACTTAGTTTTGGTCAAATATGAAAGGTGTCTCTTCTGAAGAAGTTGATTCAGTGATTTAGAGATGTGGGCAAAATTTTTTATAAATCTCCGATAGAGTCCTGCGTCGCCCAAGAAATTTAGAACACCCCAGACATTTGTTTGATGGGGAAGGTTTTTTATAACCACGATTTTGGCTTTATCGACTTTGATACCTTTTCTTGATATCTAATGCCCCAACACCAATCCTTCTTTCACCATGAAATGACATTTTTCCTAGCTATGCACTAGATTAGTCTCTTCACACCTTTATTAAAACTTTTTCAATGTTACCCAAGCATTCTTGAAAAGAATCTCCGTAAATTGAGAAGTCATCCATGAATATGTCTAACCCATCCTCTAACATATCGACAAAGATAGCGATCATGCATCTCATAAAGGTTGTTGGAGCGTTGCATAAGCCAAATGGTGTTCTTTTAAAAGCATAAGTGCCAAAAGGACACGTGAAAGTAGCTTAACTCAATTATTATAATTCCAACATTCTAACAAGTAGTTTTATACAATTAAACCCTTCCATCATAAATTTACAAATTTACCCCTAATACTTTAACTTTCTTACAATTTAGTCCCTAAATTCTTAACTTGCAATTTAACCATTTTTCTGACTAAAACATGCTAACCAGTTTTATTAGGGGCCTTGAATAGCCCATAATTACCAACATTTCACATTAAAACTAATAAATTTTACTTTTTAACAATTTAATCCTTTAACACTAAAATTATTAAAAATCACTTAACAAAATACTTCTATTTAACAACCAAGCTTAACAATCTATCATAAAACTTCAAAAACATATAAAACTCATCCATGGCATAATCTTTAACATTTAACAGTTTTGCAATTTGACTCCCAGGCTAGCTAGATTAAGCTAAAACAAGCTCAAAAACATAAAAATTACTAAAAACAGATCAATTTTACATACCATGCACTTGAAACAAAGGTTGGTCAATTATTATCTATTCTCCCATGATTTGTTCGGTCAAGATTTGGTAAAAATGAGGAAGACGATATTTGGCTTATTACTTTTATGCTTAATTATCAATTTACTAAAATACCCTTTCTTAAAACCTTCAAAACCTTTAATTCTTTTAGCCAACACCGTCCACTAACACCACCAAGGGTATAATTACCCAATAAGGTCATTAATTCTTGTTTCCTTATTAAATTAACACCTTTTTACTACTAGAAACTTACTTTTGCAACTTATATAATTTACTCCTTTTTTCTAATTAACCATTTAAACTTCAAAATTTCATAATGAAAATTTAATACTACCTTAAATTAACCTTATAGACATTAAATAAACATTTAAAATATTTACTCACTCATCAGAATCGTGGTCCTGAAACCATTATCTCCGACACTATTTCGGGTTTCGAGGTTTAGTTTTAACTTTGCCTGTGGTTTTTTATCCTCTTCGGAGGGGTTTTGCCATGTAAAATATTTGTGTTCAATATTTTTAATTTCTTTGTTATTTTATATGTTCGTTGATTAATTAGGCTTATCCCCAACAAACTAGCATCATAGTTTGGACGATTTTCGCACTCAACCCATTCAGAGATACAGCAACATGGTTCAAAATTGAGAAGTTTCATTGCATCACAAATTTCAATCTGTGGTAAGTTCGCATGTCAACAATTTTGATCTAGAGTGATCTTGATAGGATCCCTGCAGAGAGGAAACCTAATGACATGAAACAATCAAAATGTGATAGGTTAGATAAAGAGACTCTATCCCCAATTCAATTATGCCTAATAATAATGTGTTACAGGAGATGTTAGTGGAGAAAATGACATACACCCTGTGGAAAAGGTTATAAACACTTTACGCGACAAATTCTTTGACTAACCGATTAGTGTTGAAACAGCGGTTGTATAGTTTCATATGAACGAAGGTGAACACCTTAAAGGTCACATCAGTCAATTTATTACTCTTTTGAATGATTTAAAGAATGTTAAGGTTCAAATTGATGATGAAGATCAGGCTACGCTATTATTGTGCTTTCTACCCATTTCATAGTCTTTCAGGAAGACCTTGATTTATGGTAGAGACAATATCTAGTTCGAGGATGTTAAGGGTCATCTGTTGAGAAAAGACAAACTCAGCAATGAATTTGGTTTGGAGTGCAAGTCAAATAAGGAAGCCATGGTTTTGGTAGCAGCAAGGAAGCGAGACAAGAGATGTTGCTATTGTAAAAAGTTAGGTCACGTCAAGGCAGATTGTTACAAACTGCGAAATAAAAGGGTTGCTGAGAGGAACGAAGAAGCTTTAGTTGGTGCAAATTTGGCCAATGACAAGAGTGATGATTTCTTGTTGGTGTCAACAAGTGAAAGCTCTAACCTTACGTCCGAGCGAATCCTGGATTTAGGGTGTTCTTTCCACATGTGTCCCAACAACGAGTGGTTCTCCACATATAGTTCAGTTGAAGGTGGAGTTGTCCATATGGGGAATGGTTCACCCAGTAAGGTAATTGGTATTGGTATTGTCCAGATCAAGATGCACGACAGAACAATTAGGACACTATAAGATGTCAGGCATGTGCTGGACTTAAAGAAAAATCTCATATCCTTAGGAATTTTCGACTCAAAGGGCTGTAGAATTAACATCAAGTCAAGTGTCATTAAGGTATCCCATAGGGCACTTGTTTTGATGAAATGTAAAAAGATTGACAGTCTTTATGTTTTGGAAGAATCAACGGTCACTGGTGAAATAAGACATCTCTCATTTGTTAAGGAGTCAAATTTGACTCGTTTGAAGCGGAGACAACTTGGTCATAAGAGGGAAAAAGGTTTGATCATTTTGTATAATAGAGGTTCTCTTTTGGATGCAAGTATTGAAATTATAGGGTACTGCGTTCGTGGAAATTAGACCTAAGTCAGTTTTGATTTGGCAGTGCACAAGTCGAAGGCTAGAAGTCTTCTAGCTTTCAAGCACAACTTTGACTTAGTTAATGTCTTGCATAGTTCGAGATAGGCCCATGGCAAGATTTGAGAAAGAAGGTGTAACACCCCTAACCCGTATCTATCGCCAAAATAGGGTTACGGAGCATTACCAAAAAGTTTTAACTTAAAACATTTGATTACAATCATTTATGGAACACATCATATTCCATTCAAACACATGCATAACGTCCCTTTTCGAGCCCTCGAGGCCTTAGAAACACTTTAGAAACGATTCAAGAATAAATCGAAAACATTTAAAACTTCATGAAAAAAGATAGAAAAATTCATACTATAAGGGTCACACGGCCGCGTGGCCAGGCCTTGTGACTCACATGGCTAAGACACACGCCCATTTATCAAGCTGTGTGGGCATTCAAAGTAGGGACGCACGGTCGTGTCCAAGCTCGTGTCTGTGCCCGTATAACTCTTTGACTTGGGTCACACGACCAAGCCACTCGCTGGTGTATCAAGTCATGTAACTCTCGAAATACAACCTTTAAGAAACCTATAGGGGACACACGACAGTGTCGCGTAATCGTGTGTCACACACGACTGAGACACACGCTCTTGTCTCAGGTCGTGTGGACAAGAAATGAGCCAATTTCAAGCCATTCCTTTCACCAAAAACATGATCACATATACAAGCCATTTGCACTTACCTTCAAGCATTCAAAATGTACCTAAAACATGTATAATCATGCTAGACCCTTATGGTATTTGTTCATCCAACCAATATGCCCAGAAAGACACCTCAATCATAACAACCAAACATGTTTAAATTTTTGCATAGTTTAGCCTTTAACCATCCATATTCCTCTAATCTAATTTCCTTATTAAACTTACCACAATGATTACATACCAAAATTCACTCACAAATATACTAATTTGGTCATTCAAAACATATCATCACTAAACCATTTCAACATTAGCCAATAAGCACCAAAATGTCAAAATGTCATTAATCATAAAAACACATGTATACATGCCAACATATCAATTTGTTCACCAACCAAAATACAATATTTACCATTTAACAATTAGCATCAATAATCATATATGACAACTACATTTTTCATACCAATATGAACATGTTCAACTTCCATCATAAGACCACACACATATATCGACATATCAACCATTCAAAGTACCAAATCTACAAGCCAAAACACAATGGCTAAAACATCAACCAAAATGACATATATATTCCAAACTCAAAAATTAAACATTAGACATAATCTACCTATACATGCCATTATAACCTTAACCAAGACAACAAAATTTACCGATATAATCGTTGGATAGTGTGATAGATTTCTGATGAGCTTCCAACCCAATCGAGCTTCTGATAATCTGTAAGGTAAAGGAAAAACAACTACGTAAGAAATGAATGCTTATCAAGCTCGTATAAAATCTGATCATATCAATCCATTTCAAATATGAAATTATACATATTAATGATAATCCTATACCAATACCGCAGGATTCATGAAACCATATTCAACAACTCACAAAGTGAATGAATCCATAACATCACAAAACTTTAAACGCTTTCAAATTTTTTTCTTTTCATTTGTATTTCATTACTTTCTATTGCATTTACTATCTTTAGCTTAAATAACAACATCAATTCAACTCATCATTCCCTTTTTTATCATTTTACGCTTCAAGTATGAACTTACTATTTCATTACCTTTCCACACTTGTTTCATATGCATATCACACGAGACATAAACATATCATTCAACCATGGCAGTGCATTTAAACATAATTCTTTTTGGAACTAACCACATGATAAACCATTTCAATAGAAATTACATAATTTAAACTTACCACCCTTTCATGATCACAAGCATGTTTCCATTTAGGCACTTCCTATTTCAATGAATAACTTATAAGTTTAACGTGGCATAATCCAACCACAACTTGGCCAAAGCCTAAGCATGTACACCAAACATGTTAGCCAAACAAACATATAACATAAGCATTATAAACATGGATGAGTACAACATTTATTCATGTATCATATGCATATATCATCCATTTCCACTTTCAATATACCATGTAATACCATTTTAATGAAATTCACATGTATCTATATCTTAGTTCATATCGAACTCTACCAATTCATATTTGAATAATGTCCGTTGAACCATTTAGAATACAGTTAGATACCCGGGATAGCTCACACATAGTGTGCTAGCTCATATAACTAAAATCTGTCAAATCTTGTACGTGTATGCTCACACGAGCTGTGAATCGATATGCTCAAATGGGCTGTGAATTGGTATGCTCACACGAGCTATAGGTCGGACTGTAGCTACACGATGCTGCTCACACCAGCTGTGGAGTATCTGCAACACATGTTGGACCTCAGCCATCGGTAGGACGTTCAAGACCAGCACCCAAATCATGTAACCCTAATGACATGTCATATGCATCCTACGAATTCCTAAGGTTCAAACGAGACTCAGTCATTGTCATATGTCGTTGGATTTACGCCCTTTCATTACACGATAAATTTCATACTAACATATATATATTGATTTAATCACAATATAATCACATATTAACATTCAATTTAATAAAAATTATATAGAATACAGTTCATACGAACTTACCTGGCTAAATTGTAGAAATACCAAGGTTTAGGAGCATTTTGGTAATTTTTCATTTTCCTCAATTTTTCACCAGATCTTGATCTAAGTTAATAATTTCATTAAATATATTAATTTAGACAATAAAAAATTCATTTAATGAAATTTGGTCATTTTTGACATTTTTACAAAATTACCCATAAATTTTTACTTTTATTCAATTTAGTTCCTAAGCCTAAAACATGAAAATTAATCATTTTTACCCAAAATTGAGCATAGACGAATGTTCATGGTATCCATAACATGTACACCAAACATGTTAACCAAACAAACAGAAGCATGTACACCAAACATGTTAGCCAAACAAACATATAACATAAGCATTATAAACATGGATGGGCACAACATTTATTCATGTATCATATACATATGTCATCTATTTCCACTTCCAATATACCATGTAATACCATTTTAAAGAAATTTACATGTATCTATATCTTAGTTCATATCGAACTCTACCACTTCATATCCGAATAATTTACGTTAAACTATTTAGAATACCATTGGATACCCAGGATACCTCATACATAGTGTACTAACTCATATAACTAAAATCCGTCAAATCTTGTACATGTATGCTCATATGAGCTATGAATTGGTGTGCTCACACGAGCTATGAATTGGTATGCTCACATAAGCTGTGAGTCGGTATGCTCATAAGAGTTGTGGGTCGGAACGTAGCTACACGATGCTGCTCACACAAGCTGTGGAGTATCCATAACACTTGTCGGACCTCAATCATCGGTAGGACGTTCAGGACCAGCACCCAAATCATGTAACCCTAATGACATGTCATTTGTATTTTACAAATTCTTAAGGTTCAAACAAGACTCGGTAATCGTCGTACGTCGTTGGATTTACCTCGTTTCATAACACGGTAAATTACATACTAACATATATATATTGATTTAATCACAATACAATCACATATTAACATTCAATTTAATCTAAATTATATAGAATACAGTTCATACGAACTTACCTTGCTAAATTGCAAAAATACCAAGGTTTAGAGGCATTTTAGTAATTTTTCATTTTCCTCAATTTTTCACTCGATCTTGATCTAAATTAATAATTTCATTCAATATATTAAGTTATAGAATAAAAAATTTTCATTTAATGAAATTTGGTCATTTTTGACATTTTTACAAAATTGCCCTTAAAGTTTTACTTTTATTCAATTTAGTCCATGAGCCCAAAACGTGAAAATTAACCATTTTTACCCAAAATTGAGCATAGCCAAATGTTCATGGTATCCATAACAGCCCATTTATGCAACAATTTCATATTATATCCTTGTACTTTTATTAATTTAACAATTTAGTCCATAATCGGTAAATTCATCAAAAATCACTTAACAAAATACTTTTAATTATCAATCAACATTCCAAATTCATCATTTAAAACAAAAATCACAAGATTAATCAATGGAAACATTCAAAATCTTTAACAGTTTTAAAATCGAAGGTATGAGCTAGCTGGACCTAGTTGCAACGATCTCAAAAACATAAAAATTATTGAAAATGGGCTAAAATGGGCTTACATGCATCGTCCAGAGCTAGGCTGAAGCTTGAAGCTTCTCCATTTACAAACTTACTCTTCGAATTTGGTGGCCTCGAAACCACTGAAAAACGGGTTGTTATAGAAGGCATTGTGGAAATACGAGTCAAGGTAGAGATTTGTAGAGTTATGCCTCGTATTTGGGTTGAAATAGGTTTGACGTCTCTACGAAGGAAGAGGTGTCATCCTGACGACGCTATACCTGACGTCCCGACGAGCCGATGGCAAGGTCACAATGTGGCGACGTTTCATGCAATTTTTTTTTTGCTTTCTTCTCCGAGATAAACACTATTTTAGTTTCCAACTTAAACTTTGATTAGTGTAGGTTATTTTAATATTGTTTTACCTACGAATTTATCCTATAAAATAGGTTTTCTACAATCTTAGAAAAATAACCCATTACACATTTAGGTATTATCTTTTACAAGCTTTCAAAGAATTTTGTGTTTACATTTTTAGGTTCTTATTTCGAGTTTTAGGGTTTAGTTTTATCTCCATTTTTGTACTATTCATTTTTATCGTTATAGTAAATTTATCTTTGCCTATGATTTTTTATCTTCATTGGAGGGGTTTTTCCATGTAAAATATTTGTATTCGATCTTTTCAATTTCTTCGTTATTTTACTTGTTCGTTGCATAATCGGTTTTATCCGAAATAGATATGTTAATCAATTTTCTTTGTTTAATTTTGGAAATTTAGATAATTTACTGCATGGGTAAACTGGGTAAAAAAATTCTATTCCAAGAATCACCAAATAACCCATTCAGATTTGGGCGTGCTTAATGGTGATTACGGGACTTTACCGCTTAGCGCAAATTCTTCATTGCTTAAAAAAAGCACTTCTGACTCCAAAAGCACTTTTGAAAGAAAAGCTGTGAAGAACAAGCTGCTTTTTGTTAAAGTTTTTAGCTTTTCAGAAGTGCTTTTGAAAAGCGCTTCTGAAAAGGAGCTGAAAAGGAGAAGCTAAAAATTTTAGCTTTTCCTCTCCCAAAAGTACTTTTGGTGCTTAATTACTTTTTCACCCTTCCAATAATATAATCTTTTCTTTTTTTCTTGGTGCTTAATTACAATTGTGTTAAAATCATTAATTAAAAATAAAAATATATTTTTAAAATACTAATTACAAATATTTAATGGTTATATTCAAATATTTAAAATATAGTTTATATATTCTAATTAATTTTATAAATAATTAATATTTATTGCTTAAAATATTTAAAATTTATATTTCATATATTAAAATATTAACAACAAGTTATAATAATTTTTTATATTCTTACTAAAATATAATAATATTAACTAATTTAAATATTATTTAAATGCATATTTGTTACTTGATAATAACATGTCTAAAATGGACATTTTATTTCTCAAAAGCACTTTTTGACAGCAATGCTAAACACTCAAATTTTAAACCGAACTTTTCAAAAGCACTTCTTAAAAGCACTTCTCAAAAGCACTTTTCCACAGCACTTTTGAAAAGCAATGAAGAACTGGCCCTTAGTCCCAAATTAGGCCATTCAACCAACCAAACGTTTGCTTTATTGTGGCGGGTTGAAGACACCCGAAATGGCTTAGCCATTCTGGTGAACCAACTAGTACTTAATTGTTTTAAGGGTGTTGGGTAAGTTTTTGGGGGAAAAGGGATAAATAATGGGTTGAGAGCTTTTGGGATTTTTTAAATTTGTTGTTTTTTTTAAAATTATGTTTACACATTTGGCAACAATATACAAATTATGGTTGTATTTGTTTCATTGGAAATGACTTCCGGAAAATAATTTCTAGAAAATAACTTACTTTTCTAGAAAAACTAATATTTTATGGTGTTTGGATGAATCAGATAAAATATTTTCAATTGTTTGGGAGATTTCCTAAAATATTTTATAAAAGTTGTTTTTAATGAAACAAACATACAATTGAGATTTTCTTATTTTTCATTTTTAATTGAATTTATTTTATATCTATAAATTTATATTTTACATTGTTTTTGTAAAACAAACATGACATAAATATTTTTGTTATAAAAATAAAAAACATTTTATTAAAATTTCCTTTTAGCAATCGAAATTTATTTTATAATAAGAAAATATTTTGTAATAATCAATGTCATAAATAAACTCAATAATAAATAATACTTAATTAAAACTTAATTTAAATTACATATGTTACATATATGAGAGTACATATTAACACATTAGAGTTGTGGCGATAAATAAAGCTAAGCATATTATTTAAACAAATACTCATATTTATATAATTAAAATATTCATATTTTTATACTAGGTTTAATTATGTTATAATTCCTTGCACTCTACATAAATTTGAAATTTAGTCCACATGTACTTTTATTTTTGGGTTAGTCCTACTTTTTAGATATAAAAATTCAGGTTTAGCTATTAACATTGTTAAAAATATTTTTTTAATTCATGTTCATTATAACATTATTTTTAGTTACATGAATACCAGTATTTTTTATTTAAAATGTGACATCAACAAAATGGACAAAAAATTTAACAATGTTAATAATTGGATTTGATTTTAAAATTTGAAAAGTAGAGGACTAAATTCTAAGTTTGTGAAGAGTACATAGACTTATGGCATATTTTAACCTTTATACTACAAAACATTTATTATTGATATATTTATAATTTTAATAAATATTTGTTATTAAAATATTAATATTGAATATTTTTCAATAATATATGGAGAATATTATTTAAAATTATTATTAAAATAAAATTGAAATATTAAATAATTTATTGAAATAATAAATTATATAGATAATTAAATAATTTATCAGACATAAATAATTAAATATGCACATTTAATAATATTGAAAATTATAATATTTTATATTAATATTTTATTAATTTCAAATATTTTTAAAAATAAAATAAAATTTACTAATATAATAATATTAAGTTTGACTTAAGTTAATTTTTATATAAAATTACCTATAAAGGAACTCTTTTCTTATAAATAACTTTCACTTTTCAAAAGGACTTGTAAATGATTTTTATTGATTAGACTATTTTCTATAAAACAAACACGGAAAAATATAGAAAATAATTTCTGAAAACCATTTTTAATAAAACAAATCAACCTTAGTTTTCTTTTAAATCAATAATCCCTAAACTATTAAATATAAGAATTGGGATGTAAATAAAAAATCCTGCAAAAAAAACATCCCTCATACTTTTAAACTAGAGATAATACGAGACATTTGTTTTATCGTCCTTTTATTTCGCTTCTAAAATTCATTAATTTTGTAGTGTTTAATAACTAGACCAATAATTGAATAAGTAATACATCGGTCTTGATCTAATCAATTCGATCGATTCAATTGTCAAACCAATAATAATTAATTAATTAATTAAAATTCATAAAATCTAAAAAAATATTAATTCAATTCAACCTGTTTAACTATTAATTTTTGTCCTCATTTTTTTTATCAATTTCAATTAAAATTAGAGACAACTAGTTTAACCCTTTTGTTTGGATCGTTATAGCAATCAATTTTCGATCCATCTAATTTGGTTTTGTTTCAGTAACATTGGTTGTATCATCAAATCTTGATAGAATCCATGTTCAGGAAACCAAAATGGATCTAATTGCTAAGTTCAATGGCAAAAAATTATATTACCTCTAACATAAGTTTCACGACTATATAAAATTATCTGATTTGGAATTGGAGTTAGCTATCGGATATGATGAAGAGTAACACCCCCATAAATTAATTTTTCTATATTAACCCTTTCCTATAAATTTTCTATTAGTTTTAATGGTTTTAACCCTAATACATAGAGGAAAACCCTTAAAGTCTCTCTGTTCCTAAGAGTACTTTGCTAAGAAGTCCTAGAGATAGCAGTAACTGCTATGGCTTGGGATGGAAGCAAGTGGTGGCGACGACCGAGAGAGGAGGGATGAGATCTCTCTTCTTGCCGAAGAACTAGTTCAGTTATCAGTCAAAGGCTCGATGGTGGTACCAAGTTCCAAACCTACACTGATATGTATGGTTTGGACAGAAAAGCTGTATAAACCACACAGTTTTAGGGCTCATATGAAAGGTATATGGAAGACAAGGAAAAAGTTTGAGATTCAGGTGGTGGGACAAAATTTATTTTTAATAATTTTTTAGATGGAAGAAGATCTGGAATTGATTTTGGAGGGGAGGCCTTGGATCTTTCGTAAAAGTTTAATTTTGTTTGACAGACTATGCCAAGTGGTGGAGAGGGACCAGATCAAGCTTACTTCATCCCCGTTTTGGATAAAAATTGAATCGTGTTTTCTAGAGTTCGACAAGAAAGATCTATTGCATGCTATTGGTGGAACGTTTGGTGGGGTTCTCAAATCTGAAATTAGTGAAGAATTTTGTCGACTCAGAATCAATTTGGATGCTCAGAAACCACTTAGAAGAGGTATTTTTGTCTTTACTGATTAAGTTAGTAAAGTATAGATCCCTTTTAAGTATGAAAATTAGCCATTGTTCTGTTTCGGATGTGGAAGAATAGGGCATGGGATGAGTAATTGCACTCAGATACCACTTGCAAGGAAAAACAAAATTAGTGAAAATCCTCCTTATTCGGTGGCCTTAAAAGCAGAATCAAGATTAGTTGGAAAAGAAAGTATGAAATTTAATAGTTTGATGAAGCAGACGGGGGTGCAAAGCTCTTATACTGGAGGAGAAAGAAAGACGCCTAATATTATAAAAAGTGTTGAGGAAGGATACATTGATTTGGGGGGTTCACAGGAAAATTTAAGATTAAAGGAAGGGGGGAGATGTTGAGAAGTACACATTCTGGCGCAACAACAATAAAAGCTGAAAACTACACGAGGAAGAGGAAGTCCTTAGTTGCAGATTTTACAAGCTGTTTTAAAGAAAGTGTAGACAGAGATGGAATTAAAAGGCTGAAACAAAATATTCCAGAGGATTATGATAAAGGTTATTCAGTGATGATGACAGACAACGTTGAGCAAATTGAGGTGCAAGACTTACTGAGATCGACGGCTGCTAATAGGCAAGCCGACCGGACGCAATAAAAATCGTAAACTGGAATGTTCGTGGATTGGGGAGTCCACGAGCTGGAAGAAGGCTGTTTTATTTCCTTAAGCAGCATAATCCCCAAGGGTCTTCTTAATGGAGACTAAAGTTGATAAACAAAAGATGGAAAAAGTTAGACGTAGTTGCGGTTTTATGAATGGAATTGATGTTGAGGCTGAAGGCTCAAAAGGAGGATTATGCTTAGCTTGGAAAGGAGATTTGATAGTTAGTTTACGGATTTTTTCTAAAAATCACATTGATGTTTTGGTTAAAGATGAGCAGGTTAAAGAAGAGTGAAGATTTACAGGGTTTTATGGTTCTCCATATGTCCACAACAAGAGTGATTCATGGGATCTATTGATGAATTTGGGGCTAGATAATAACTATCCATGGCTGGTAAGTGGTGACTTTAATGAGATCATGTATTCTTTTGAGAAATGTCGGGGCGTCCCAAGGGACAAGAGTAGAATGCATGCATTTTGAGAGGCCCTAGAAAATTGTCAATTAGAAGATCTGGGGTATTCAGGAGTATGATTTACATGGGAAAGGGGAAATTTACCAGAGACAAATATTAGAGAAAAACTTGATAGGGGGTGATAAACGATAAATGGAGGCTCCTCTTTTCGGCAGGTAGGGTTAATCATCTCTCTTACACAATGTCTGATCATTGTCCACTTCTAATTAGTACAGATGGCGATAGTAATTATAAGGGTAATTCAAAGTTTAAATTTGAGGCGTGGTGGTTAATGGAAGAGACGTGCGAAAAAGCTATCAGAGAATCTTGGGAGTCAGGAACAGGTACTTTTGACGAGAAACTTGGAAAGTTGCAAGCAGATTTATTAGTTTGGGCGAGAACAATTAAGAAAGGAAGAGAAGGACTAAAGAAAAAGTTATCAAAGCAGCTTGATATGTTAATGGGAGAAGAGATGAATGATAACACGTTGGCAGAAATTATTGACACCAAGATCCACCTGAATATGGAAATAGATAAAGATGAAATGTATTGGGAACAAAGGGCAAGGGCGAATTGGCTTAAAGTAGGGGACAAGAACTCAACCTTTTTTCATAGGTTTGCTACATATCGAAGACGTATAAATTCAATATCCAGGTTGGAAAAGTTTGAGGGAAGAGAAGCTAATGAAGAGAATGAGATTAATGAAGTAGCTTCCTCCTATTTTCAGGAGCTCTTTACGACAAAAGGTGTTGGGGATTGTTCACATCTTTTATCACGAATAAAGGAAAATATTTCGACAGATATTAATAGAGAGCTAATGTCAATATTTATAGCAGATGAACTATATGCGGCACTAAAGGGAATGGGACCTACAAAAGCTCCAGGACATGACGGTTTCCCAGCTATTTTCTTTCAGAAATTCTGGCATATTATAGGTAAGGAAACAACAAATTTCTGTTTGGATATCTTAAATAACGGTGCCGGTTTTGGTAATTTCAATCATACAGATATTGTGCTGATTCCAAAAATCCCAAATCCCACAAGCATTGTTAACTTTAGACCCATTAGTTTATGTTCGGTAATCTACAAAATGGTCACAAAAACAATTGCAAACCGACTTCAAGTAGTTATTGGAAGATGTATTGATGCAACTCAAAGTGCGTTCGTTCCGGGAAGGCTAATAACAGACAATGTGCTACTACCTTATGAGATCTTGCATACTTTTCGGCAGAAGCGTACAGGGAAAAAAGGATATATAGCAGTAAAGATTGACATGAGCAAAGCCTATGATAGGGTTGAGTGGGGATATTTGAAGGAAGTAATCTTACGAATGGGTTTCACATCAGAGTGGATTAGGCTGATTATGAATTGTGTTTCCACGACATCCTATGCAGTTAATATTAATGGAAGAAGTGGAAGAATCTTTTCACCATCTAGAGGCTTGCGTCAAGGGGACCCTTTGAGCCCTTTTCTATTTCTGATTTGTAGTGAGGGATTATCAGCTTTGATGAGAATGGCTTCAGCGGCAGGAATACTAAAAGGTGCAAAAGCCAGCAGAAGAGGTCCAGAAATTTCACACTTGCTTTTTGCAAATGACTGTATTTTGTTCAGGGAAGCATCAGATAGGGGTGCTAGGGCACTAATGGATATTTTGAAGGAATATGGAGAGTGTTTTGGGCAACGTGTTAATTTCAATAAGTCTACAATATTTTTTAGTACGAATACATCTGATGAGAAGAAGGAAGAAGCATCGGCAAAGGTGGGGGTTAGGATCTCAACAAACTTAGAACGTTACTTGGGGATTCCGAACATGGTTGGTCGAAGAAAAAAGGAATCCTTTCAGCATTTAAAAGAGAAGATTTTTACTAGGATTGATGGGTGGAGTACTAGATTGTTATCCCAAGGAGGTAAAGAAGTCTTTATTAAATTAGTGTTACAGGCTATTCCAACCTATGCTATGTCGTGTTTCTTACTACCAAAGACTTTTTGTGGGGAATTTGAAAACATATTTGCTAAATTTTAGTGGCAGAAAGCGCATAGAAGAAGAGGTATTCATTGGTCAGTGGAAGTATTTATGCCATCCTAAAGATGAGGGTGGACTGGGTTTCAGAAATATGGCCCAATTTAATATCTCCCTTCTAGCTAAACAAGGTGGCGTATTTTGAACAATCCAAATTCTTTAGTAGCACAAGTATTAAAAGCAAAGTATTTTCCAAAAGTTGATTTTTTAAATTCATAATTGGGGAATAACGTTTCATATACTTGGAAAAGTATTTGGGCTACTAAGGGTGTCTTAGTTGAGGGATTATGTTGGAGGGTGGGTAAAGGTACAAATATTTCGATCAGTCGTGATTATTGGATTCCAGTTTTACCGCGTGATAGATTACCAGTTTTAAATACGAATTTGAATGATAGTAATGTTGTGGAATTAATTGATTCAAGCAGTAGAACATGGAAACAGGAGTTGATAGAGTATACCTTTCCGGAAGATGTAGCCGAGATGATTCTCAGCATCCCGCTGGCTGAAAGACCACATGAAGATTTCCAAGTATGGAGTGCTGAAACGTCTGGTGAGTTCACAGTACGTAGCGCCTATAAACTATTACAAAGTACTGCAAATGATCCTAGAGCTTATGCTTTACAAGCTGACTATAAGGACTTCTACAAGAAATTATGGCTACTTGATCTACCTTCAAAAATAAAAATTACAGTTTGGAAGATCTCTTGGAATTTCCTAGCTACTCGCGTTAATATGCTACTTAGACGACTAACGAATACATCAATGTGTCCTCGTTGTGGCTCTAGATCTAAATCTATGGAACATCTTTTTCGAGAATGCCCTGTTACAATATCAGTGTGGAGAGAGTTATCGTTTCATAAATATGTGCAGGAAAACCAGATGGGGTTTCTACAGTGGTTAACCTGGGTTTTTACACAAAGCTCGGCATCCCAGCGTCGGATCTTCTGTGTTTCAGTATGGGCCATTTGGGGAGATAGGAATAACAGACTGCATAACAAAGGGAGTAAATCTGGAAAAGAAATAGGGAGATTTGTTAATGGCTACATTTTAGAGTTAGATTCAGTTGGTAAAAATAGTCGACAAACTTCCATAACTGTTAAAAAATGGAAAAAACCAATGGACAGTTTTGTCAAAATCAATTTTTATGCAGCATATGAAAGAGGACAAAATAAAGCGGCTATCGGAGTTGTAGCCAGAGATAAACAGGGTTCAGTTCTCTTATCTTGTTCGGAGGTTCATCAAAGGGTTTCCTCAACCTTTAGAGCGGAAGCAATCGCGTGTCGGAAAGCTCTTCAGATCGGAGTTCACATGCAGTGGGAAAGAGTTATTATTGAAGGAGACTCTTTATCAATAATAAAGAAATGCAAAACAAAAAGCCCAGATAAATCACTGGTTAGTGCGCTTATTCATGACATCCATCAGCTTTTGTTATATTTTAAGGAATGTAAGTTCTAGCATATCCCAAGATCAACAAATAGCCTCGCGCATATTTTAGCAACTGAAGCGGTTAAGAGTAACAGAGGAGATTACCTGGTCGAACGAGTCCCTAGAGTTGCAGAATTTCAAGCAGAAAACGAAAGGGTGAGAGAACCAGATTGAAGCAGGAAAAGGGAGAAATGGAGGAAAGGAATCGGAGAAGGGTAGATATCAAAGTGACTATACAAAGCTCTCGGGTGATTCAAAACGTCTTGAAGAAGAAAAGAAGTTATAGTGACAAGACGTGTATTGACTTTTGAGACTGATTGGGCAGATGGAACGGCTGAATTAATGTGTTGCAGATATTGTTTCCTTTTTTCATTTTCTAGGTGATTAGGTTTCCGTTTAGTTTGTTTTGTTTTTCCTTTCGTTGGGCCTAGTCTGGTTACTGGGCTTGCTCTATTTATTTTTCTAGGAGTATTTGTGTAATTATTAGTTTAAATAAAGCCCAATCTGTGATTTATTTCAAAAAAAAAAACCCTAATACATAGAGGAAAGATAAATTTATAGATGATCAACTTTAATCTAGTATGTCCATCAAATAACCTAATAAATGAATGTGATTTAACTTTCCTTTTTGATGCAATGCTTACTTCTACCCATAAAACCCTCAAACCTTTAAATTGGAGAAAAATATACACTTGAGAATACTTGAACCCTCGTTCTTTTAATCATTGCAATAGCAACAACGTCAATTGAGATAACATTCAACAAAGTTTAACTTTTATTAAAATAAATAATTTAATTTCTTAAATTAGAACACTTAATTTTCGACTGGATCTATAATATCGACTAAAAGTTTACACTTTCCCCCTATGCATTTTATGGGTTGCTGCAGATCCAAGGATGGCACCTGTTTCTCATCCCTGTGTTAGATTCAAAATAAATATTTAGATGGAGAAATGGTGAAAGAATAAACAGGTTGGCCTCAATTGAAGATAATGAAATTAAGTGAAATTAAAAAAAAATCGTACTCCACATGAAATCATTTACAATTTTCCAGTTATTAAAGTATTATGAAACAAGTGCATGATGCTTTAATGGGAAAAAGATATGCCCTAAGTTTGTAATTTAACTTTATACAACCATGACCATGTAGTTTAGGCATTAATTCCAAACTTTAGATAAATAACTCTGATCTGAACTTCCTTCTCCAAAGCTCAATGATTCCTTCACATTAAGATAGGTATCCATCTTGCTAAGATGATTCAGCACAGCTTTGATCACTTTTTTTGTCACAAGGGAAAGAGTCTAAGCATGCCACATTGATGGTTATTTGTCCAACAGCTGTTTGTGTTTTTGTCGTCATATTTGGGTCCATATTGGTGAAAATAGTGTTCCTTTGGTTTGGGGACAAATTGGAGAATCAGGCACTTGCTGCTCATACTTATCATCTAGATTTGGTTGATGAAAACTGATGAAAGAATCCATCAATGGTGGAAGAGGTGAAGAACCTATGTCATCATAACTGCTTCCCATGATACTAGGGTTTTTACTAATTTCCTTGGTTTTGTGTAACATTCGACATAAAACCCAATCTTCCTACAAGTTCCAAAATGACCAAACAATGAGATTTGTATCATTAATTTTAAACAAGCATAATTTGCTGTAATTATAACAACATAATCAAATTTTGACTTTAAAATCAACGCAAATTTTTCCTATGTTCATCAGGGGCGAAGTTAGAAATTCTTTTAAGAGATTCAAATTAAATTATATATTTTTACGATAGTAAAAATACAATTTTACCATTTTAATAACCTATATCTTTATAATTCTTAAAGGATTAAATCAAAATTTTATCATTTTAGGAGGGCCAAAGTACAATTTTATCATTATAAATTTAAAATTTTATAAATTATAAAATAATCTAAATTGAAAATTTTCCATTTTAAAAGGCCAGCCACCACCCACCACCCACCACTGATGCTCACTTTCTTTTCATCGTTTCTTTTTTCTTTTTGTTTTTACATTTGGTAAGAATAGTTAAATTTTAATTTTAGTCTCTCTAATGTCTATATTTGAGATTTAATCTCTATACTTTAATTTCTAACATATTTTTTAATGTTATTAATTAGTTCAAATAATTAATATAATTAATTTTAAAAATTAGGTGATTATATATAATTTAACACAAACAAATAATCAATCTAATACAAAATATGAATAATAGATACGATCACTTTAATAATATACAATTACATGTAACACAAAAAAAGGACAGTTTCTTTAACCAATATAATAAAACTAAGAAAAGAATCAAATAAAAATGAGTCGGCTTGTGGTATTTAAAATGCAAAAAAAAAATTCTCTGTTGAGAGATCTGACTTTGACATATATTTAATAGTTTTAAATTGCAAAATGCCCCAAAATTCATGCAGAAATTAAAGACTTTATCATTTAAAAAAAGTGATTCTTTGATTGTAAATTTGACCAAAACTCCTTTTTTTTTATAATCAATTTTATATAAATTTTGATACGTTAGTAATGTAAATTACACTAATATAAAATTAAATTAATTTGACGTATTTTCATAATATTTTATACAATTACTTTGAAACTTTGCAGGAAAAATATAAGTATATTGATAAATTTATAAATTTGATTATTAAAATATCAATTATAAAAAAAATACGGTTATAGATTGGAAGCAATGTATAAGTGTAAGGTACCTTCAAAGTGGAGACGTTGGAGGTTGGTTGAAGCCTGAATTCATGCATGACCCAATCAGATTTAGTTCCTTTGGGAGCCCTACCATGGTAGAACACCAAGGTTTTCCTCATCCCAACAATGGTGCCTTTGCTATGGACAGCCTTATCTTTCCCAGTGGCCTTCCAGTACCCTGACGTTGTTGCCCTATTTGTTCGCAATCCTGTTGCATATTTTCGATCTCTTTGGCTGTAAAAATACCATTCCTTGCTATTCACCCGAGCCGTTTCTATAATAAATTTAGAAATTTCCAAAATGAATATATATAAATTAATTATTTTTAAGAAGTGATATTACAAATATAAAGATAATTACTAATAGTTTAATGATCAAAATGTAAATTTATTAATAATTTAATGATCATTTTATAATTTTTAAAATTTAATGATAAAAGGTAAATTTATTTATAGTTTAATGTTGAATTATTTGGGAGGGTGTAATTGAAATTTAAATTTTTTTTTGGAGTGAGTATATAAATTATAAAATCCAAAACAAGAGATAATGATTTGAAATAATTGTGAAGGGTAATTGAGGTGATAAACACTTGGCAGTCCAAAATCCAGATTAATATGCATAAAAAAATAGTTTGATTAGTGGCTTAAAATAGCTGACCCAATTGTTGAGTGGTCAATTTCCGTATTAATGGAGAATTATTGAAGATAATAATGGTAATTTGCCAAGAAGACAAAAAGGGGTTACTTTGCTTACACGTGTAGTACGCGTGAACAGAAATAATTTCCACCACTGTTTTTTAATTATTTAATTATTAAGAAATAAGACTTTTGATTGGATTGTAACAATGCCAAAAGACTGTCGATTTAATCTTATAAATGGATAATATTTTTAAATAATAATTTCAGTACATTAATTTAGAGATTCAAGACTTTTCAATACAGCTCAATGTATATATATTATCAACTTGTTATTATTATACTTGTTGACCCATCGAGCTAGATTGCGATATGAAAAATTTACATTTTTTTCCAATTTTCACACCAATAATAAGAATATTTATATAGTTATAATTAGATTATTAAATAATAATTCAGATTTAATTAACTAAAATAAATATAAAAAAGACCCAAACGAGCTAGATAAATAATCCGATTTTAAATGGGTCTGGTCATTATGTAATAGAAAATTTTATGAAAATATAATTTAGTATCAAAATTATGGATAAAATATGCTTTAAGCAGGGACAGCAGGAGAGGAGGCAGGGCCCTGGTGCCTCCAGAAATTAAAAATTTTATATAGTTTTAAAATCTAAAAAAATAGAGATTAAATTTTTGAAAATAATAATACAAGGGTTAAATTTTAAATTTGTGAAGAGTTTATGGACTTATAATATATTTAACCTAAAATTATTGATTCTAGGCTAAACTAATTAATCAAAGCTGTCAAATTTTAATTAGAAATTATTCATGTAAATTTGGTATTTAGTTTACTATATTATATTAAACTAGGGTTTATATTTGAAGCAAGGTATTTTAGTTTACTAATTAAATTTTTTTACATGTTTTCTTAAGAGTAATTAGTTGAAAAGTAGTGGTAATTCTCGAGTCCATTAATATTCTTTGACAATTTTGTACCCAAAAAAAAAAGAAAAGAGATATTCATGATAATAGTAAATATATTTTCATAATATCTATATCAACTTCATTGCTATAACCAAGAAAGACGTTTTATTTAAATTCGTTAAGAACTATGTCTGAATGTAGACATTTTCCCACCACAAAATGGAAAACTGAAACATATCCTTGATTCGCCTGTCACTCAAATATATATATATATTAATTTTCTCTTATGAGATTCATATCTAATATTATATTGGACACAAATTTAAATATTGACATGAAATATGGTCTCTTAAATATGTTAAGAATTGGAAAAAGGAATCAATTATATTTGTATCAGTCATGGAATGCAAAAACTGAAACTATTCTTGTAAAACCCGTGAAGAATTAGATTGAAAGAAATTTGATGGATGCATGCCTATATTTCATGCTCAAAGACTATCTTCACTAAATTTAGAAACAAAAAACATATGGGTAAATTACACCATTCATCATTAAATTATAAATAAGTTTTTGTTTTATCATTAAATTATTCAAAAATTTTTATTTAAGTTATTGGGTGGTTAAGTTTTTTTTTTCTTTTAAAGTTTTGCCAACGAGCTCCAAATAATGATTTGTTGATCAGTGAGGTGGATCAGTACCCATCGACGAGTAGAACATACCTTAAATTCAAGTTGATATGACAGTCAGTGTCGAAGATCAAAGAAAAAAGCTTTGGTTCACAGATTTGTGATGTCTAAAGTTATTTTATGAAAAAAAAATTGAATTGTAAAAGAGAATGGGAGAAAGGGCTTTCGACTGGTGCAAACATTGCGAATAGAGAAAGGCATAAATCATTGATTTTAACAGCCCATGACTAATGGTGTAGTTTACCCAATATAATTAAATCCTATGATAAATATGATCATACCAGGAATATCCCAGGGCTCGCACTTATTGAGATCAACTTCAATCATGAGTTGGAAGGTATCAGTTAAAGCCACCTTCCTCATCAAATAATCACAAACAAGCTCTTCATCTCTAGGATGGAACCTGAACCCTGCTGGCAACTTGGCTTCTACCAACCTTATGTTACTCATATTTTTAAAGCTTCAATAGAGGCAAACACAGAAAGAAAATTGGCTTTGCAAAAATGAGGTATTTGAGATAAGGAGAAGGCAGGGAAGAAGGGGGAAGCCTTAGGAGAATAAATAAACAAGTTAAGTCAAATAGGTAAAATGGATACAAAGGCTTAGGATGATTTAAGACCTCAGCTATCATCAGCAATTTGGCAATTGTTGCCAACCTACTGGCTTTTGTATATATATGTATATGCTTCTAAATTGTAATTATACAAAACCCTCTTTCGTCATTGTGTCCTTTTCATTCCTTTAAAATTCTAAAGGAAAAAGAGAACCTCTCATGATAAAGTTGGCCCATACAACCAAATTAAATGGGGAAAAAATTTATGCAGGCCTCATCAAATCCAATAATTTACATTTTGTTTTACCCATACCTTTCTAATTGTGAACTCAATTTTTAACTCCTATAAAGTGATAGTTTCTTCAATATTTTATTTTTAATTATGATAAAAATTATAATGAGAATTCTTAAAATTAGATATTTATAAAAATCACAACACCCACCTTTTTTTCATTTTACTATGCTATTACAAGTAAAGGGTAAAAAAATCCTATGACCCATATTTCAATTAATTCTCAATACTACCAATCAATTGCCATACACTAAAAATCCTACAACGAAAATATATATACATTTTATTTTTCATTTATTCTGACGATAGTCATCACTTGTATTTATATATATAAATTCTTTTAAACAATATTTATTACTTTTTCTATTATTAAATCCTTGAAATAATAAATTTTAAATTATTATACTTCTTGATATTATACCCTTTGAAGTGGGTTTCTTTTCATATTCAACTAGTATCTTATATTCTTTTAACTAGTTTATATACACTTGTATAATGTATAAGTTGATAGTGTGTATTATTTAAAATTTAAATAATTAAAAGTTTTATCGTATGATATTATTATAGTTTTCAAAATATGGAAAATATTGTCTCTTTTCATATAAGTAATTTATTGCGTGATTACAACAATGAATTTTATTGATATATATAAGGTGAATTACAATAACAAAACAAAACCCAAACAACAAATGCAACTGGTACAGCTCAAACTTAGGCCACACTTGAGACGACCATCACATAAGATTTGATGTGTTACATATTTGAGTTAATTTGAAGTAGTAAAAAATGATAAATTCGATTATTTATTGTGATAGCATGAAAAATTTAAAATAATAGTAAATGAATGAATAATGAAGTAATTAAGATTACCGCTTAGGTGACAACATAATTAAGAGGAGTATTCATAAATATTAGAAAAACTTATGGTAAATATTGTATGGGATAAGTAAATATATGGCATTAAATAGGCAAATAACTGTTTTGTGAAAAATTATTAAATTGACCCTTTGGATCACATAGGATATGGGTCGAACCAATAAAATTAAAACATGTCCATATTTTTGCAATCTTAATGACTAATTCTTCTAATCCTTTTGTAACTCCGACACAAAGTAAAGGACGAAAAAATTCACAATCATTGGAGCATATTGTCGGCACACATAGTAGTCATTGAATTATCTAATCTAAACCTTTAAAAAAAATAACCGCGAATGCATTGGATCCATGAATCAACCAACGGAGAGTGATGAGAGAACTCCATTTTCTAGGTCGTGAAAGCATAGAAAGCTGACAGATCAATTGGGTCCTTGGATCGATCTACGATAGTTTTAAGGGGTAATGTCTCTTGACATTCTCCCTCTTGTCTCGTTTCTTTGTCGATTTTCATTTCCTTTCTTTTACCTTCACTCTGGATAGCCAATATCTTGACAGTAAGTAATCAAAGTTACTCTTCTTTGAGTTTTCAATTGAAAATATTTTTATCATTTTCACTTCAATTGCAAATGTCAAGATAGAAGCTTCTTTAAATCTTTTTGTCGAATGCTACGTACATAGTTGACTATTCATATTTGGGTGGTTCATCGTTTTGTTTGGACCTCCCAGTATAATGCTTTGTTTTCTGAGCTCCTAATTTCATTCTTTCTATATATTGTTTGCATTGTAAATTTTTTTTGGGGAAAATTATTATCTAAAAGCTGGTGTTTATCCGATGGAAAAGGCTAATAGATCTGTTTTTTTTTTTTTTTTTAAAATTTGTTTCAATGAACAACACCATAATCGTTGACGGGTGTATTTTATAAGAATAAAGTGAAAGAGAGAAACATGATTATGATTTTAAGGCAACATTGCACACAATGGTGAAACCAAAACCCTGCCAAAAAGAACCATTGCTTTCTCTTCGGAGAATTTTTCGATTAAATTAAAGCTTTGTTGTTATAAATATGGTGCAGTAGAATCAGAGGCTTAGGGGAGAGAAAGGAGTTAACCTTTGTAGCTAGATTTGATCATGCATTTGGCCGGGTCGGGTTTGGGTCGAGCTAATGCAAAAGTTTAAGCTTGTTTTTTATGTTTGAGTTCGGCCCGATTCGAAAAATAGGTATAAAATATTGTCCAAACTCGACCCAAATAAAAAATACTAAACGTGAACTTAGCCTGGCCTGCTCGTATTAATTTTTTTATATAAAAATAAATTTTAAAAATATAATACATCAAATACACTAAAAATATTAAAATAAATGTTTCCAAACAAATTAAAAATATATTAAAAAATCTTTAAATTTAAATAATACTGAGATAGTTGCAATTTAGCAAGCAAATCCAACAAAACAAGACTTATATAATATTCAAACAATAGAAATATAATTTCAAAACAAAATCAAAATGACAACAAACAACAACAAAACAACAACAAAGCAACAATGAAAAATTTAGGCAAATTTAGGCTGGGCCGAGCCCAGGCCAAGTCAAAAAATTTTACGCGGGGCTCAGTCCATTTAGAAAACGGGCCTTACTTTTTTGTTTAAGCCCATTTTTTGTACCTATATTTTTGTCTAAATTCTCTAACTTTTCAAGCGAGCGTTTCGATTTCAACGGATGATCCAACCCATAATCAAGTCTATTTGTAGTTGACATTAAAAAATATCCATGTGTAACAATGACATGTAAAAAAATACTCACATGTTTTAATTTTAATGGTTGGGCACACATCCTATATGGTAGGAAGGATCTATAATAATTTCTTTGGGTAAAAAAATCTAGTAATATGTTATAATATTTAATGTGTTGATTTAATATGATTTGCTTTGATTGTATGTAATAAAATTTAAAAAATTAAAATTGAAAAAGTTTATTAGTGACAGGTTAAAATATTATAATTTTAGTTTTCGTAATTATGCGGTTAAAATTGAAAGTATTTTGATAAAATTAGGCAGATAACCCATTAAAAATATAAATTAACTAAAACTTTAATCTTTTTCAGTGATTTAATTTATTAAGATAATCTATAATAATAAAAAACAAATGATATAAATTGTTTCAATAAAAAAGTGTAGAAAATGATAAGTAGATAATAAGTTATTTATCACTTAGGCTCCGTTCTCTTAACTTTCTTCATCCAAAAGTGCTTTTGGCTGATAATTTCCATTTTTAACTTGTCTTCTCCCCAAAAAACGTTTTTCCTCTGGTTCTTTGTCTATACTCATTTTTTTTCACATTTTCTCTTTCAAAGTTCTTTCCTCTGGTTCTTTATTCCTCTCCCGCCGGTGAGTTTCTTTTCTTCTTCTTCTCTTTAATTATTCATTATGCTTTAGTTTTTAGTTATTTTCTGATTGTTTGATTTTTACAGAAATTTTACAGAAATTAATTGACTGGTTTTACAGAAATTCTTTCTCCTTAAAATCATTGTTTGAGCTATGTCTTAGAGTGCTCGTGTTTATCAGTATAATTTGAGCTATGCCATGTCCCATAGAGAAATAACCAAGTCCGAATTCCATAAGGGAGTGTCTTAGGAAGTTGAGAAGAGTCTAAATGACCCATTTTTATTATCCAAGCTGCTGTTTAAGAGTAAGGATTTTGTTTGCTGCTCATGAGTTCATGATGGGAACACTAGTCTTTGCATTTATATGCAACCTTCTGTTCTTTTCATATATTTTTTTGGAAAATTCACTTTAAGGGGTCATTCTTGAACTAGACCAGTATCAATTGTAAGTTTCAAGTTTTTGAGACTGTAAAAATCTAATTCCTGGGTACCTGAACCTAGTTTAAAATTAGCTTGTGACACAGGACATCATCCAGTCTTTGTTATTTTGGAATCTGATAAGGTGAGAAGGGTAGAAGGGATTTTTCAGTTAAAAGCCACTTGAAAAGTGAAAACTTCATTGGTATTCTTTTTGGTGAGGGACAGGTTGGTTTGTTAATGAGCTTCGAGGCACGGTTTTAGCAGAGTGCCATAGAGTGTTAATTTTAAATTTTGTAAGTTGAGAGACCTGTAAATGGATAACTTATAGAATGCTCCACATACAAGACTCCCAGCAAGAAAAATTCTCTACTGATGTTGAGATCATTTATTTCTTTTATGAGTTACTGTTTGAAACTTCATTTTTTTTGTCGTGTGTATGCATATACAAATACATATATGCTCTGCCATCAATTAATTAATAGTTTTTACCTGTTCTGGCTTTCTTGAAGCTTCATTGCTCAATAGGAGTTTGATCTCTCTTGTTGATTTGATCGCTTTCCTTCTCATTCAGTATACTGCACCTAAAATAGGTAAGTGATGAAGTAGTTCTAATTTTCCATAATTCAGTAGGGTCTCAGTTGTTTGTTCATTGTTTTTTCTTACAACTTTTATCTCGTTGGTGCTTTAGATTTTGCTGTACGTATCTAATGAACTTTGCTAAGTGCTTATTGTAGAATTCAGCAGTCTTTAATGTTACATAACCCTGAGTCTATAAGAAAATTAGAAGAGGGGTTTATTATATTTCTTGACTTCTTGCATTTTTTATAAGTTTAACTTCTTTTATTTGAAGTTTTTTTCATTTCTTATAAAGTAACATGGGATTACTTTCTTGTAGGATTTCGTTTCAGGAGGAAATATTTGTTACTGTGGCCTGTTATCATATTTTCCCTACTTGTTTTTCTTTCACAAGTTGCATATCTTGTTATATGGGCTGTTGGAGGCTATAAACAGAGTGTAGGAGATGCTTGGTGGCTCAAGCTAATTGGTTTTATGATGTGAGGATATATATATTTTTTTCTTTAATTCTTCTATTCCTTTAGTCTCTACATATTTTGACAGTTTGCCCCTTTGGCTATGCTTTTGTAGAATCCAGTCTTGGAGATCTCTCACTGTGATCTATTTTTTGGTTACACAACTTCTAGTGCTAGTAGTTGCATTGCTTGATATACATGGGAATAGATTCGGTCTTGTTCCATAGCGGTATACTTGTTGGGGTCATTTCTTAACAGTTGTTGAACAATTAGGTTTGTAAGTATTTCCTTATTTTTCTAATTGTTTTTTATGTAGTCATATTGTTGCACTACGTACTCTCCCCACCCAAAACATGGTCCATTTAGCAATCTTATATGCATGTTTTAGGATTAACTCATTGAATGCAGAGGATAGGAACTAGAGCTGATTTTATTCACTTTGTTAAATGAATTAAATCAATTTCAACACTCTTCCCCCAATTGTCCCTCTTCTAAATCAGCAGTGAAGCCTTATTATTCTCTTCTCATTTTGTGTCAATGATAGCACATGTTTTACCAGTGGAATATTTCTCTTGTGATCTTTGGGGCCTTGTGGATTGAAAGTGAAATTATTGATCTTTGTAGCCTACTTAAAGCTTATAAGTTAGCTACTAGAACTTCTAAAGCCTTATTTTGCCTCCTATTCAATTTAGAGTTCTTGTCAATCTAGTCAAGGGTTTTTATGTGGTAACAGAACAGACGAGTTTTCTCTACGAACAAATGCTTTGTGTTTCATGCAGTATTGAGTTGTATCCTTGCCAACTTAGTAATATCCAATGTATGCACAGACTGCATTAATAACATATAATGTGTATGCCTGGTAGTTTGCTATTTCGCTGGTTAGTCAACTGAAATGATCGCGTTGCTTATCTGCATTGCAGTTAGCTTTATAACTATAAATTTCAGAAAATTTAACTGAGCATATGAGAATATTATTGATTCAGAAAATGCGCATGGTCGAGAAAGTGATGATGATGACAACGACGATGATGATGGTGATGATGACGGTGAATGAAACAATTCAAGTGGTTTTGAAATGGAATTAACAAGAGATGCTATAGCTTCTAGTTTAATGAATTCACTTTAAATTGTAAATGCTATTGTAAAATTTTTAGTATTTATATTTGGTATATAAATATTATCCCTTTTTAAAACTTTAATCCAAATATATGTAATATTTTAATTTGTTAGGTTTATGTTTTCTATGTTATGTTAATATCTAATATGAGTTATATATTCAAATACATTTTAAAATAAAATAATACAAATGTGTTAAAAGCATTAATTAAAAATAAAAATAATTTTTATAATAATACAATTGTGTCAATATCTAATTACAAATATTTAATTATTATATTTAAATATTTAAATATAGTTTATATATTCTAATTAAATTTAATAAATAATTAATAGTAATTACTTAGAAATATTTAAAAATAATATTATATATTAAAATATTAACAATAAGTTATAATAAATTATTTTTATATTTTTGCTAAAATATCATAATATTAACTAATTTGAACATTATTTAAATACATATTTGTTACTTTATAATATAATGTCTAAAATGGACATTTTATTCTACAAAAACACTTTTTAACAACAATACCAAACACTTAAATTTTTCAAAAGCACTTCTCAAAAGCACTTTTTAAAAACATTTTTCCACAACACTTTTTAAAAACACTTTTCCACAGCACTTTTCAAAAGCACTTTTCAAAAGCAATGAAGAACTAACCCTTAATGTAGAATTTTTGTAATTCTTTTTATTTTGTTTTATTTCTTTAAACATTATCCTTTAAATATTTTAACTTTAAGATTTTAAAATTACATTTATCAAATAGTCTAATAATTTTCTTTATTTAATTTTAAAAATATACTAAATAAATTTTATAACTTAAATTCAATAATTAGTTGTTCAACACTTAATTTTTTAACACTTAATTTATCAACATTATCTTATTCAAATAATAAAGGAAATTATTAAATAAAATAACAACATTAATATATAATTTTGTAATTACATGGTCAATAATATTAAAAATGTAGTTGATAAATTAAGATGATTTTCATAGAATTTTTAGTATTAGTATTATATATTATTGTATTAAAATAGAAGTTTAATTTTGGTTATTATTACGAGGGATAAAGTCACATTTGATATTTTTATTTTTATAAAATATCTAATGTGGTGCTTGTATTTTATAATTGTTCAATGTGTTTTATCATGATACTTGTACTTTTATAAAATATTCAATGTGGTACTTGAACTATCAATATATGTTTTATTACGGTAACTAGTGTTAACACTTGTTAGTGAATTTTGTCACATAGAAAATTGTTTTTTCAAATCATCAAAGTCCAAATGGATAATATAACATTATGTGAAAACTAAATAAAATAAGAAAACTAAATTAAATTAAAAAATACTAAATATATAGTTAACAAAAAAAGTAAACATTAAACTTACATAAGCAAAAATATCATCTTCTCCATTTAAGTAAATGGTCATATTCTCCAAAGATTTTTCCATTAAAATAATATTTTATTGATTTTTAAATATTTTTTTTATTATACTTTCATGTAATTTTAGTATTTACTTCTTTTTTTGTAATACCCCAAACCCGACCTAGACGTTATGACCAAATCTAGAGAGCCACATTAAACCATTTCTGGAAAATCCAACTTCTAATAATAAAGTTCGAATGATTTGAAGCAATATGAGGATTATAAATAACCATAAAATCCAGATGTTAAAAACAACAATCTTAGAAAGAAATAATGATGAAAATACTGATAACATAATAGGATGATTAAGTAGAATGACCGAGCTCCAGATACACGGACTTAATCAAGTCTGTGGGTCACCTGAAATCAAAACATATAGACTAAATGAGTTTATAACTCAGTGTGTGTAACTTATGTATACAACCAATCAGAATTATATATATCAAATATGTTTTCAATTTCTCTTCAATCAGGCAATTCTCAAAATCGAATACAAAGTTGGAAATAGAGGATATCAAATACAGTTGCAAAACATATCAGATACAGATGCAGAACATATTAGATACAGACGCAAATTCCTACCCCCGTCTGCTACACACTATCTCTATCCATCCATACACGGGTATTATGTAACGCCCCAAATTTTGAGCATTTGTTGGTAAATTTTGTCCATAATTGAGTATCTACTTCTGTGGTTAAGTGTTTTGTTCATGTGTTTGAGATCGGGGGTTCGAGTCTTACTTTTTGAATTTTACTGTTTATTTTGGTTTAACCCCTGTCTTTGATTCATCGGCTTAAGTTTATTTTTGTGTAATTTTGTGTCAAGAATTAGCCTGCTGATTCAATGGTTCTGACTAAGTCTTCGATTCCACCTTGTGTGGATAGGAAGAAGACAAAGAAGTCAAAGGATCCTAAAAAGATCAAATGTTTCTTTTGTAACAGGAAAGGACACTTCAGATCAAACTATAAGAAATGACATCGATGACTTGTTTCCAAAGCTTGGAAAGAAACCCGCTTTTATCACTTTAGAATATGGGGTTGTCCAGCCCACATTCTAGATAAGGATGCAAAAAAGTTGGATGCACGAATGAAATTATGCATGTTTGTATGATATCCAAATGGAACAAAGGGTGGATTATTCTACAATAAAAAAGATAATACGATTAAAGTTTTTACTCATGCTACTTTTCTTCAAGAAAACTATATGAATAACTTTAAGCCTCAAAGTAAAGTGGTACTCGAGGAACTTTCAGAAGTTGTAGAATAATCACCAAGTTCATTTCTCGAGAAAGTTGTGGAAAAACCTACAAACGATCAACAATATAAGGGAATCTGTTGTAGTATGAGAGTTTCTAAGAAACTGGACTTCTTCATTTATGATAATAGTATTTATATTACGGAAGCCAATCATGAGGATGATGATCCACTCACTTACAAAGAGGCTATACAGGACGTTGATTCCAAGCTCTGGAAACAGGCCATGGATGCCGAAATGGATTTTATGAAATCCAATACGGTGTTGGAACTTGTAGACTTACCAGTTGGGATTAAATCCATAGGGTTTAAGTGGATCTATAAGAAAAAGAAAAATGTTGAAGGGAAAGTGGAAACACATAAAGCTAGACTTGTAGGGAAAGACTACACACAAAAAGAAGACATCAATTATGATGAGACATTCTCTTCAGTAGCCATGCTCAAGTCTATCCGAATACTCTTGTCCATTGTCGCTGCTCTCGATTATGAGTTATGAAAAATGAATGTAAAGATAGAATTCTTGAATGATTATCTTGATGAGACCATTTACCTGGCTCAACCTATTGGCTATGTTGTCAAAGGGAAAATGAGCAAAAAATTTGCAAACTATTAAGATCCATTTATGGACTTAAATAGACATCCCACTCATGGAATAAAAGATTTTACTAAACGATCAAAACTTTTGGGTTTTGAGCAAAATGCTGAGAAACCTTTTGTTAATAAGTGTATAAAGGACAAAAAGGTAGTCTTCCTTGTTTTGTATGTCGTTGATATTCTACTTATCAGAAACGATGTAGGAGAATTATCATCGGTTAAACTATGATTATATCAATAGTTTAGCATGAAGGACTTGGGTGAAGCTAGTTATATTCTTGGAATTTGAATCCTTAGGGATCGAAAGAATAAAACAATAGCTCTATCACTAGCTTCATACATTGATAAGTTACTGGAATGATTTGCAATAACCGATGCAAAGCTAGACTCAACCAATTGTATCGGGTTTTCATATTTCTTTGGATAACTTTCCTAAGACAACGGAAGAAAGAGAGCATATGAATAATGTTCCATATGCGTCGACAGTTGGAAGCCTTATGTGTGCAATGTTTTGCATATGTCAAGATATCTATTTCGTAGGGAAATGGTTAATCGATATCAAGCGAATATTGGTCACAGAAATTGGCAAGATGTAAATCATATATTAAGGTATCTTAAAAGAACTAGAGATTATAAGCTTGTGTATTATGGGAAGATTGTTGAGAAATGTGTCCATATTATAGTAAACATATAATTGTTTTATATGTATTTGAACGATAAATAAATAAAGTTAATTTCACATTTCACTATTATGTCTTTTGTGTTTCTGTCTTTCATGTTTTGCATACATACTGAAATTGTGACAAACAAATATTAGTTTATTGATTGTCTAGTTCAAACTGATGATAAGTGGCACTGCAAGAACGTTTATAATGTGAGAAAGACAACTTACTTTAGTAGATAATTTAAACAAGTTTGTAATCCCGTAAAAGAATCAAAGTGAGTGTTTGATTCAAATGTTTAAAAGGATTATTTTGTCATCTACAATTCCAATTAGGGAGATGGCTAGTCTTGGCTATCAGAGTAGTTGACTCCATGGGTAGAGACATAGATGTATTCATTGGAAGAATAATACATTAGGTTGGACCCAAGATGAATTAATTCTGAATCTGTTTGTGAATTAATTCACTTGTGACATTTATGGTGTGATTTACCTAAATCCTGAGTTATTCACTGACCAAGCATATGTAACTCACGTGCTTTGATATAAGTGATGGATTATGCTCTAAAGATGATCGAGCCCATAGCCGATATGTTGGGTACATGACTTGTGTATGACCTGAATTAACTAGCAACAATGGAATTCATAGCTCGATTAAAAAGTTAATGATATCCTCTTATTGGCATTTTGTGGATTGATAAATATAGAACGTGGCAATAGGTTTTTTTGCTCTCAAGCAAGCAATTTATCATAGTCATTTGTTGACAATGATCATATAAATCATTAAGAAAACTGAATGGTGACAATGAGCTAAAATAAGATTGTATTGAGTGAACAAATTTAACTCAAAGGAATCAAGGATATCATATGAGGTTAACACACACATGACGAGGTCATTGGACAAAGAAGTTGGATGAATTGCTTTCTTAAAGAGTATACATTAAGGAGTTTTCAATCATGGTACTTCTTGTGGACTGACTCCATGATTAAGTAATTGCAAATTATCGAAACAATACTTCTGGACATAATTCCAATTACTAAAGCTTGATCGTATATGTTTGATTGGTCTCTCTGCTAGTTCAACAAAAGCTTGACTAGACTACATTCGAATCAAAAGAAAATTCTACGACTTTGGAAAAAAAATTAATTGAGTAAATTTATTTGATGGGGAATTAAATTAGGCAGTTGTGAGAATTGTCCAACTTGAAATTTTGATTAAATAATTTTCTTAAAAAATTAATTTGGAAAATCTCAATGATTTTTGGGAAAATTAATTTTGATTAAGTAAAATTAAATTAAATTTAATATGATATTTTTGGAAATTAATCTTGAAGTCAGATAATTGGCCCAATGTGTAATTTAACTTGAAAATTAGACTTGAGATTGAAAATTGGACTCGTGAACCCAAAACTAAGATCGAGACCCAAAAATTGGTCGAACCAAGCCTGGTATGTGAAACCTAGTCAACGATTCAACCGATAGCTGGACTGGATGAATTGGCCCGTCACTAGGCTCAGATTGAACTGACAATTGGCTTGGGTTGTCATGAGGGTGTCGCACTTGCGATAGCACCATCTGACATACCGATGCTAGTAGCAACGAAGGCAACATTCTGATGGCCGACAAGTGGTTGTCGGCAACAGTTTTTCGGTGGTTGAGCAGTGGAAGAATTACACTCTTACTGGGACTCTACCGGATAATTTGATTTCAGATTAACTATTCTAAAAATAATATTATTTTAATAAATTTAATATTTAATTTAATTTAATACTTATCTTGATAGTATATTATTAATTTTATATTAAAGTGATTATCTTAATATTAAATTAAATTTAATATTTATGTTACAGATAAATATTTTATTAATTAAATAGATTTATTATTAAATTTAATCTAATACTTATCTTGATCGGTGTTATATTAATTTAATATTTAAATGGGTAAGTTTATTCATAGTTGAACTCACTAAACTCTCCCTATATAAAGAGAGCATTTGGTCATTATTTTTCACACACTTGAATTCAAGACAAAGTTGTACAGAGAAAATTCCCCTAAAGAAATTATTTCAAAAAATTTCTAGAGATATTTTTTTTATTTACAACTTGACCTAAAAGTTTAGAGAAATTGTGAAATTACCTTACTAGTAATTTTATGGTAAATTTTCTGATTCGAAGTGAACCCACACTCAGTAGACGTGAACTTGAGGATAGAGGAGATTACTACCTAGTCGAAGCGTTCATCCTAGATGAATTGAAAAGGTACAATTTTTATTAAGTGTTTATTACATTAGATATCACAATCAAGTTCTAGTTTTGGAAAAAAGAATTTAAAACTCAGACATTTCCTTAAACTTATTTTCCATTTTGTTTTCCAAACCCGTTTTTCGAAAAATAATAATCTCATTTACCAACATGGCATGACATACACACATTCAACATAACCATTACACATATTTAGCTTAGTTACAAAATCATTAATGCCATCAATTTAAACTTAACATAAGAGACACCATCTACTAACCACTAAGTTAGGCACATGCCAAACTATAACTAAGACCAAAAGAGCAACACAAACATTAATTAAGTTGAGAGGAGAGTCTTAGATGTTGTCAATATATCAAAAGCTCAGCAGAACTTGTTCGTAACCTTTGCACGAAATCAAACAAATCCACTTGTTGAGCAAGAAGCTCAATAGTAATAACCTAATTTGGAATCAAAACATTAAAACATTGAGTAATAAAGCTTGCTAACAACATTTAACACTAAACAACAAGTCTAAATCAACATCTCAATACTATTTGATTTCACTATACCATGCTATCTTTAGACATTACACTAACTATGTTAATAATCTTTCTTCATCAAATTCCTGATACGTATATATATACTTCATAGTTAAGATTCATAATGTCATTAGATCATTTCTCATTTTCATCTTTATATCATATTAAAAGTATAGCTCTTTGGCTCAAAGTGATCACGTTTCATGATTATAATTCAATCACATATCATATTCATTATCAGCCCCTATTAACTTAATACAGAATAAAGGATGGATACATAGATTAATCCCCTAACACTCCACAATATGCACATAAGTGTTGATTGAGCATTAATGTATTGATCTCCCTTAAAACTCTATAGTATAATATGCATCAAAATGTCAAAATGATATGCACTGAATTGACAGAATGATATGCATTGAAGTACCAAAATGTTCCCACCAATAAACAAAAAAATTCCTATGGTATGCCAACTATACTTGAACTTTATCCGATATCGTTAATAAGACAAATCTTTATTATCATTTCTCATTAACATGCATTTCAATCCAGGAGTAATCACAAAACATTATAGTTCACGACAAAGTATTATATCAGTTTCATACAATTTCTTATAAACCAGTGCAATAACTTATCAATAAATCTCCAATTCAACATCATATAAAGCACATTCACTTACCTTGGTCACTAAGCATACTTTAAGATTGACACTTACCATTGATGAAATAGAACACACAATAATATCATGAAATGAAAGCATATTAAATTAGCACAAACCATATTAGCTATTCGTTTATTGCCTTATTTTTCCCTTAGGTCCCTTTTTAAATAGTCTTTAACTACATACGATAATTTTGATATAAGGAAAATGTAATTTTTCTCATCATCAAACATATATAACTTGTGATTAAAATATGTTATGCACATTTTCACTTAGGTCCCTTTTTAAATCTAATGTCTAGAATTCATGTATCTTTCAACTTTCCCAATTGAATCAAAATCGATTTCATTTCCCAAAGTTCTCATCTTTTTCACATAGGTCCCAAATAACTCATCAATAGCTTACTTACAAACACCTAATCAAATTTTACATCAACATCACCCACTTCATTTCTAGCTTGCTCCTTACATAAACTAAGCTTAACAACTAAACATTTCATGGTTTCAAGTTCAATTTCTCTATGTTCTCATCAATGGCATCTTAAGCTAACTTCCACAATTAAAAAAAAAACTAAAGATTAGGTTGGTTATATCAAGCTTCCTAGGTTAAGAGCCCATGAAAATCTCAAATAAAAAGCTTACTTGCCTTAAAGAATGGTGGATGTCACACTCGAATTTCCTTAAGAACTCGAATTTTAAGGAGTTTTGGGAGTCAATTGATCAAAATAATGAGTTGGCAGACTCTACTAGGAATTTTGGAAAACTTTGTGATTGTTGGGTAAATAATTGGATTTCAATTCTGATTTGGTTAGTTTGGAATCGACTGGTTCCTTAGTGGGGGATAAAATAATTAGTGATGGATGGTTTTGGTGGGCTATGGAGACTATGCTAAATTAGGATGTATATGTGTAAGGGAAAAAGGAATTCTTCTCAATCAGTTAATAACTTTCTTCTTCCTTGCATTGTCTTCTTTGATTGTTTCAAAGAAGAGGAAAAATTTAGGAGAGCCCTACATGGAACAGTGGTCATTAAAATTGAATTTTGGAAGTAGAGAAATTGAGAAATTGGTAAGCTTTCTTATCTTTCTGTACTCGTGGGTTCGGGAAAGGGTGAGAGTAAAGATTCCCTAATAAGTTTCTTTAAAATGGGTTCTGGGTTTTAAGGTTTAAATGTCTTCAATTTAACTGAATATGATTGTCATGTTTAGATGCCAAGACGATAGAGGCTTTGGCATTTAGAAAAGATAAGCTGACAAGGATGAAAGAGTTCAAGTAAGTTTCTGTGCTTTGCCTCTAGGATTATCGTTGAAAATGCACTATTGGAATGGTTTGTGTTTAAGTTGTTTTTAGTTGTTTGAAATTGTTATTGTGTATAGAAATGGAAAATAAGCATGTTGAGTATGAACCATAACATGTAAATGTGTACGATGGATGTTAAATATGTATGAATTGACTAAGTAATCAATTGTGAACTGTATGATGTAGTAATAAGTATTAAGTGTAGTGACTTAAGTGATATGCATGATTGTATTGTATGCGGAGTCCAGAGGAATTTATCTTGAAGGGGTAGATGAAGATAGGAATAATTAGCATATTGGAGGAATGAGCGGACTAGAATGAGATTCTAGGGAGTTCGAGTGGCATCGAGGATTGGTATCTACTAGCTCACTAAAACGACATCATGACGACAGTCTATCAACTCTATGGAGCGACATCGCGACAACAATTATCAACTGTTCCTTCAGGGAAACACCGTGTAAATGGTTTATAAGTCTTTCGGGGCTACACCTCGAAAGAAGTTTATTTATTCCTTGAAATCAGAAGTCTGCCAAGATAGTAAACATGATTTCATATTGTGTAAGACCATATCTAGGCTATGACAACAAATGAAGTCTGCTAGGATATTAAACATGAGTTCATATTGCGTAAGACCATAGTTAGGCTATGGCAACAAATAAAGTGCGCTAGGACAGTAAACATGGGTTCATATTGTGTAAGACCATAACTGGGCTATGACAACAAATAAAGTCCGCCAGGACAATAAACATGGGTTCATATTGTGTAAGACCATAACTGGGCTATGGCAACAAATGAAGTCCGCCAAGATGGTGAACCAGGAAACTGTCAAGGCACGAAAAGGGAAATCAATGTATGGCTCGTGCGGTGAGTAGCACAATAGTATAAATGAGGCATGTCTAAAAATACGGGTAAATGAGATAGTAAAAGAATTTGTGTAATACCTTAACCTGTATCCATCGTCAGAATAGGGTTATGAAGCATTACTATAAAACTGTAACATAAAATATACATTACCATACATTGATATAAACATAGCATAATCCATTAATAAACATGCATATGTTCCCTTAATTAAGCCTTCGAGGCCTTAGAAACACTTTAGAAATGATTCAGGACTAAATCGAAAATATTTGAAACATTGAGGAAAAAGTTAGAAAATTTAAAACTATAGGGGTCACGTGGCTGAGACACACGCCCATGTCTCAGGCCGTGTAACAATTGGAATAGGGGCACACGGCTGTGTCCCATCCCGTGTTCGTGCCCGTGTAACTCTCTGACTTGGGACACATGGCCAAGCCACACGGCCAAGCCACACACAGTCGAAATGGCCTCACATGCCCGTGTGCCAGGCCATGTGCTAGGCTGTGTAACTGGTTGACTTGCAACCTTTAAAACCTATAGAGGACGCACGACCGTGTCGCATGGCCATGTGTCACACACGATTGAGACACACGCCTGTGTCTTAGGCTGTGTGGACAAGAAATTAGCCAAAATCAAGCCATTTTCTTCACCCAATTAAAACATGTACCTAAACACAATTTGCACATATGACCAAGACATTATAACATGCCCAAACATGCATAAAATGACCAATTCACTATAATATTAATCCATACAACCAATATGCCAATAAGGAACCTCAATCACAAACCATCAAACATATCTAAACATATGCATATTTGGCCAAACATCAACCGTACACATCTAACTTATTTCCATACCAAAACATACCATAATTGACCACATACCATATCCATAAAAACTTACCATTTGGACCATTACTCACATACATCATAATCACATAAGTGACATAAACCAACGATTTCCGAATGGTATCAAACAAACAACTTATATATACATACCAAACTCAGCATTTAGCACTCAAGTCAAACTTTAAACATAAGTTCCCTATACATGCCATTTTAACCTTGACCAAAACATCAAAATTTACCGATATAATCGCTGGATAGTGTGATAGGTCTCCAATGAGCTTCCAAACTGATTAAGCTTCCGATAATCTAAAAATCATAGGAAAGAAAACTACGTAAGCATATAATGCTTAGTAAGTTCGTATAACATGAACATAACTTACCATTTCAATACATAACTTTACAATTCAACAAGATACAATCCAACCAATAGCTTGGCACAAGCCTAAGCATCATCAACAACAATTGTTAGTGCATTAATGCATAATTCACTTGAATTATCACATGGTAAGGTAAATCACATGAACATAATGCCATTGGATTCATACTTTCCACAAACATAGATATACATTCGTAGATCATTTCATACCTTTCCATAGGTTCATAACATAACCATTGGAAAACTTATTGTTCCTTCCCTTTTCATGCCTGTTGAACCACTTAGAATAATACTGGATACATGGGAAAGCTCACACAAAGTGTGCTAAATGTATGGTTGAAACCATTCTCTTTCTTTTTCCTTTACATCGTTGCTCATTCGAGCCATAAAATGGGTCTACTCACACAAGCTGAAGGTCAGAATGTAAGCTATACAGTGCCGCTCACACAAGCTGACGAGTATCTGCAACAAATGCCGGAACTCAACCATCAGTAGAACATTCATGACCAGCACCCGAAACATGGTAACCCTAATGACATGTCATTTGTATCCTATATATTCCTAAGGTTCAAAATGGGCTCAATAATAATCGAAATGTCGTTGGGTATTCATCGTTTCATGACATGATAAATAGCACAATGGAATATATATCAAAATAATATTAAAACATTATTTACACATACAAACTTACCTCGATTACAAAGACATTGAAATAATATCAACTAATCTTAGTCTTTAGCTTTTCCTAGATCTAGATCCATACAAGGTTTATCTTGATCTAAATAAGCAAATTCAATTAATTAAATACTCATACTATTCAATTTAGTCCAAAATTCATACTTTTGAAAAATTACACTTTTGCCCATAATATTTTAACTTTTTACAATTTAGTCCTTAATCTCATAAATTGTCATTAATGAAAACTCATCCACATTTCATGCTAGCCGAATTACCTAGAGACTTATACAACCTCATACAAATCAACATTCCACAAATTTATTACAAATTTGTCATGGTATTTACTACTTCCACAAATAAGTCCCTAAATGATAATTCCATCAAAAATCACTTTACAAAACTTATTTATTTAACAAAATGACTCATAATCTTTCATTAAACTTTAAAAACCATACAAACATGTTCATAGAAAAACTTTAATCCTTTAACAATTTTGCAAATTAGTCCTTGGACTAGTTAGATTAAGCTATAACGACTTCAAAAACATAGAAATAATTAAAAACGGGATCAAAACTACTTACATGCAAGTGAACTTAGCTTGACCAAACCCTAGCTATGGCTTCCTTGATAATTTTGGTTGAGGGATGTCAAAATGAAGAAGATGGACACATTTTATTTAATTTATTTTAACTTTAATTACTTATTTACCATTTTGTCTTCTAAAATTATTCATAAGTTCAATAAAACCAAACCCATAAATGTCCATTACCACATAAATTGGTTTATTTCCCATTTAAGTCCTCTTATTTTAAATTTTGATCGCTAATAGATACTTTTAACTAATAGAACTCTAGTTTTTCACCTTTTACAATTTAATCATTTTCACGAAATTAAGCACGCAAACGTCAAAATTTCTTAATGAAATTTTAACACGACCTTGATATAGTCCTAAAAACATTAAAATAATAAAATAAATATTTACTTGTCAAATTTGTGGTCCCAAAACCACTATTTTCATTTTACTAAAAACGGACTGTTACAATTTGCCAAACTAAGAAAAGGAGAAAAGCTGATAGAAGTGCCTGAGAATGCAGGCAAGCTTGTTAATAAGGTAATTTTACATTTTCTGGTGGAAAGAGGAATTGGTATATGCGGTTTTAGCAAGGTAGAGGTAATAGAAGGGATACCTTCTTCGAGGTATAAAGTATCCACCATTATTAGCTCACTGATAAGTGAGTCAATGAAGTAGATTCTAAGCCAAATGTTCGAATAGGTAAAGTCCACCAAAGATTTACAGAGAAAAAAGATGTCAGGATAGGACTATGTAGATAGGAAAATCCATGAGAACCGTCAAATGAAGAAGTTCGCAGAAAACTACCTTGGGTGGAAAGTCCATCGAAAAATAGTGGAGAAAAAAGAAGTTCATCAAGGCTATATAGCTTAGGGAAGACCATGTGGGACTACCAAAGGTAAAGACCGCCAAGGGATTCTAGGGTGGGAGATAGTCTGCCGGAAAGTATCCAATAATTAGGGTATCTTAAAATATTAGACTAAGGTGAACAAGTACCTTGGAGTTACATTACGGGTACGAGCCCGCTTGGAAAAAAGGGAGTGTTAATTCAGTCAGCCATGTATCACATTCAAGACCGTGAATAAGAATTTTAGAAAAAGACCTTATTCAGGAAAGGGATCAAGCATAGGTTAAGACGAAAAGTAGACAATTGTCGAATTAGTACGACAATTCCATATAAAGTTCAGTGTGGATTAAAGGGATCAAGGAAAGGATCAACAATTATGGCAAAGTCTTCATTAAAATGCCAGTAAATGTTGCCCATCAATGATAGAAAATATGAGTATCAAAGATAAGACACATCATGAAGGGTATACGAAAAGTCTAGAATAAAGACGAACAAGGTCAAGACCCATAAGAAAGTAATGCTTATTAGAAATTAGTTATGGCTGATGGTTATGTCCACTGATAGCTAGCTTGGAGAAAACAAGGCATTGACTATGCCAGCGAAATTTATGAATTCTCCTATGAAATTCAGGGAGTTTACATTTGTGCATAGAATTCCATTTTTCTTAAATTTTAAGAAGTTTTCTATGAATATCAACGTACAAGATCTCACTAAGTTCTTTCAAACTTATAAAATTCACGGCTTGTATGCAAGTTAGATGAAGACTTGAGGATCGAGTGGAGGCACCAAGCTAGACACCATTAGATGTTAGTGATGGGCACGGTAGCTGTTTCATGTATATAGAAGGGCACCCTTAGATGCCATGCTTCGTGAAATTAAGTTGGATATATCTATATCAAATTCTTAATTTAAAAATTTGTAAATAACTGCTAGGTTTAATAAGGTCTCAAAGTTGTAAGAATTTATCACTTGTATGATATGAGTTTTAGTAGAAGTTAAATTTTGAAATTTGAGATTTGTCTAAGTACGTAATTAAATCAGTTTAGGAAATTTGTTATGATATTTAGGCTAATTGTGACATTCTGTACCTGAACCTTGTGATTGGGTCGGGAATAGGTTGTTACAGAGGATGGCAATGGTGGATGAGAAAACTGAAACTTTTCTGTTCCTATTCTTACTTTTGTTGAGAATAAAAAGAAGAAAAAAGAATGCCCTTCCATTTCTCTTTCCCACTAACACTTACACAAACTATTAAAACTAGCTTTATTTGATAAATTGTTTTGATATAACAAACAAAAATGTTTTTGAATGAAGTTTGCTTTTGAACAAAGAAATTGTAAAGTTTAAAGCATAAAAATTATTTCAAGACATCCGAACATCTTAGAAAATGTTTTGAACGCTTAAAACTTTTAGGCAAAGTTTAAAACGGTTTTAAACTCTTTAACTTGATTGAAACATTTTAAATTGATTGAAAACTAAAAGTATCAATATTTTCCAAACAATAACAATACCCATTCAATTTTTATCGATACCATTTTCTATATCAATACCAAAGTTGCTTACTGTCTTGAAACAAAAATTGAATAAAAGCAAAAAGTATCGATACTTTTCAAAATATATTGATACCTATTAAATTTAATCAATAAAAATTTTGTATTTTGACTTGATGATTTTTCAAACAATCACAAAAAGTATCAATAAATAATCGGCTGTAAACGTCACAGTAATAATGTGCAAGCATACATTGTCGATGCAAGTATAGTAGACAGACGTGAGTCTGTCGGATATCGATTCCACAGGGATGATTGTCTTTTTTCTATTAATGTCGGTGCAATAACTAGATAGAAATGAGGTAAATTGTGAGTATAGCTATCAAAGAAATAATTTGAAAACAATAAGATAAAGTATGCTATGGTTAAACTGGGATCCCCAACATGAATCTTCAGCAGTAAACTAAGTACTCACACGGTATAAAAGATAGGTGATTGTCGACGCAATAAAATTTATGTATATCTTACCAAATTCCACTCTGTGGTTTAATCTGAGACTTAACCATGCACATTAACCTCACTTTCGGATAACGAAAATAGGGCACTATTAAGAGCAAATGGACTAAATTCCTTTAGTCCTTACTCAACTTTCACTGAAAAGCTTATTAGCTCAACTGTCACTGCACCTTCCAATGTTAGTGACTGCAATAACACTT